>NC_080539.1:254585428-254908206 GCF_028640845.1 Ahaetulla prasina | reverse complement strand
GTGATATTACTGTATGGATACTATTTTTCATCATGACTGGCTGTAGTCAGGTATACAAGGCAGTTGAGTATCTGCATATATCTAATGCAATACTAGTTTTCAAACATCTACATATATTAAGACTTATAATGTAGAGTATAGTCTAGTTTTTCAACATCATGTTTTTATCTTTCCAGGTGTTGGTAGCTACAAACCGAAAGATAATGAAGAAATTGTGGCTATGTTTAGTAGATATTGAATTATCACCTACAATATAAGTTAGGACTAACATTCAAGCCTGCTTTGTATCAGAGGATCTCCTTTTTAGACAAAAAATGTGGCAAGATGACAATAAAAATGTTGATTTGAAGTGTGCAATGTATTGTATGTTTCAAACTGAATTAATAACTGAATGCCAACAAAAGTCAATTATTATAAAACATTATATACTGAAATACTTACAAAGGGATTGACAATTTTATTACATGTTGCCAGGGATATATTCAGCATAGAGAGGAAAAGTTGAGCAAAATAGAGAGAGAAAGAGAGAGTGATCTTAAAGAGATATTTGCTTCTACAAACTGAAACCTATCAAAATAAATGAACAGAAACTTGAGTAACATTTGCATATGCTGACTTACATATATGAATATAAATTTAGCATATATAATATAATTGAAATGGACATGAATACATCCTACTGAAATGGAGAAGATTATGTTCAGTTTCATTAACTACTGATGGACAAATGTTTTATCTTTTTAACTCTGGTCTTCAAATGCTTGTCTTTTATAATAGCTGTTGAAATAGAAGGCTGCCCTCTAAAGTGAGAGACAAGGCAACTTAGATATTTTTTAATTAACTAGTTTGATGCTTCCCCATTTCATAATACTCAAAAGTAGTTTATAATACTGTATAGCAAAAATAAAACAACTACTAATCAACAGAAAAAAATAAATTAACTCTTGTGCTCTGTAGGGACTCCCCATGGGCTTTTGCAAACCTCCCATCCTGCATTTCTTACCTGGGACTCCTGTCTCTTCCTGTTTAATGATCCATGTGCTCCTGAGGCTACAATGACAATCAGGTCTGCCAAAATTGCTGTCACTAAACAATGTAGTCACATGAATTGTGCTTTACAATGGCATCACTTAGTAAAAGAAAAACCAAAAGTACACATATAGACTGGATGAAACTAGGCTAAATAGCAGTAACTGTGAGAGGGATCTTGGAGTCTTAGTGGACAGCCAGCTAAATATGAGCCCACAATGTGCACATGCAGCCAAAAAAGCCAATGCAATCCTAAACTGCATTAACAGAGCGATACAATCAAGATCAAGTGAGGTATTAATAATACTCTATAAAGCCCTAATAAGACCACACTAAGAGTACTGCATCCAATTTTGGTCACCATAATATAAAAAAGATGTTGAGACACTAGAAAAAATGCAGAGACGAGCAACCAGGATGATTAGGGGACTGGAGACTAAAACATATGAAGAATGGTTACAGGAACTGGGCATGGTTATTCTAGCGAAAAGGACCAGGGGAGACATGATAGCAGTGTTCCAATATTTAAGGGGATGCCACAGAGAGGAAGGAGTCAAGCTGTTTTCCAAAGCAACTGAAGGCCAGACAAGGAATAATGGATGGAAACTGATCAAGGATTCAACCTAGAAATAAGAACTTTCCTGATTGTGAGAACAATCACCCAATGGAACAGCTTGCCTTCGGAAGTTGTGGGAGCTTCATCACTAGAGGCTTTCAAGAAGAGATTGGACTGCCATTTGTCAGAAATGGTGTAGGGTCTCCTGCTTGGTGGGTGGGGGAGTTGGACTAGATGACCTACAAGGTCCCTCCCAACTCTGTTACCCTAATCTAATAATAGAAGTTCCAGTCCCAATTGCTACCATAATTACAAGACCACCTATATCCAGCTAGAAGAATTAATAACATTGTTTTACATTCCTTCAAAGGAACAGGTTGTAACTTGTAATTAAATTATAAATGAGGCTTAGTGAGGGGGTGCATGATTTTCCTACTTTATTCCTCTCCAGATGACACTGCTGCTTCCAAATGGATCTTTTAATGTACAGCAGTTTTACAAGTCAATTTAAGGCAGAAATATGCCAAAATATACACCTTCAAAGTCATTATAATTCATTCTATTAATTTATTTATTTATGGTAATACGTTTTCCATCTAACCAATAAAGCAATTCTGTATGGCTTTTACAGCAGTTCCTGCTTTGAAAGGCCTTTATGCTGATCATTTTTAATTTTAACTTTTTTTGTTTGTTTGTTTATATTTATACCCCGCCCTTCTCCGAAGACTCAGGGCGGCTTACAGGGTATAAGGCAATAGTCTCATTCTATTTGTATATTTTTACAAAGTCAACTTATTGCCCCCCCAACAATCTGGGTCCTCATTTTACCTACCTTATAAAGGATGGAAGGCTGAGTCAACCTTGGGCCGGGCTTGAACCTGCAGTAATTGCAGGCTTTGTGTTCTTAATAACAGGCCTTACCAGCCTGAGCTATCCGGCCCACTTTCCCCCACTCTGTATTCTATGAATGCCTATTTTTTATTAACTAACTAAAGAATCCACTATCTGCTAGTAGAATTTCTCTCTCCTAGATAAACTTATCCTAGTCTCAAACAGCCGGACAGCGCCGTGGTGGGGGTGGAGAGGAAGACAGGATCCGGTAGCTTTTATTTTTTAAAATAAAAGACCCCTACACCATCAGACTGTAATAACTACACTCTGCGCCTTGTGATCTGTTGATATTAAAGATGCAGGATGATTTACTGCCACAAATTTAGGCTGTTTCAGTACAGCATGGTTGTTTTACTGTCACACACACGCTCCTTATTCGCCGTAACGTCACAAAAAATAAATTAACTCGGGTATATAAAAAATATACAAGAAACACTGGAAGAATCAAAGTTCCCCTTCTCAGCAGACTTTTCTCTCTCCCCACCACCCCAGCGGCGACACGCATATGCCTTTCCCGGAACCAAAGTGTCGCAGCGCTTGTTTCCTGGGGAGATGCATAGAGTTCTTCCCACCGGAAGCGTTGCTGCCCGGGTGGATTAGACCCGCGCTCTTCGCAAGAGAGAGAGAGAGAGAGAGAGAGAGAGAGGGAGAGGTGGTAATTCCCTCTGTTCCTTTGTCGAAGCGCAAGCAGGGACCACCGCGCCCGGCGTTTCTACAAGGGTGGCTCGTCTTCGGGATTAAGGGAATGTGGAGGCTGGCTAGGCGCCCTTTAAGCGCCCTCGCGGGGACGCCGACGCCAACAGGTCAGAAGGAGCTCGAGCCGTCTTCTTTTAAGAATCGTGGAGGGAGGATGCAACGCCTTGGGCCTTTTGCAGCGCAGCCGTTAAATCTTCCGTGCAGCAACAAGAGCCAGTTGAACAACCCCCCCTTTTTTTTTCTTCTTCAGGGCTATGAAATGAAATGGTTGAGCTCCTGTTTGTTTTTTTATTTGAATTTATATCCCACCTTTCTCCGAAGACTCAGGGCGGCTTACACTGTGTTAAGCAATAGTTTCATCCATTTGTATATTATATACAAAGTCAACTTTTATTGCCCCCAACAATCTGGGTCCTCATTTTACCTATCTTATAAAGGATGGAAGGCTGAGTCAACCTTGGGCCTGGTGGGACTTGAACCTGCAGTAATTGCAGGCAGCTGCTGTTGCATGCCTGTCTATCTGGCACGCAGTAATACGGCTCGAACGAACCCAGTTAACTACGCGCGATAACTGTACAGCAAAGGCAGTTATTTCGTATCTATAATAGTTATGAAAGGAGACAATTGTAAACCAGTATAAACTGTCTACCCTCTGCAAGTCTAGACTTTGGGGAAGATTGCAAAGAAGAAGAGCTAAGACGGTTAAAGGCCTGGAGACAAAAACATGTGAAGAACGGTTGCAGGATTTGGGTTTGGCTAGTCTAGAGCAGGGGTCCGCAACCTTGGCAACTTTAAGACTTGTGGACTTCAACTCCCAGAATTCTGGGAGCTGAAGTCCGCAAGTTTTAAAGTTGCCAGGGTTGGAGATCTCTGGTCTAGACCAGAGGTCTACAAAGCTGGCTGAGGAACTCTGGGAGTTGAAGTCCACAAGTCTTAAAAGAGACAAGTTTGCAGACCCCTGGTCTAGAGAAAAGGAGGACTGGGGGAGGGGGAAGAGGTGACATTATCAGAGTATTCTAGTATTTGAGAGGCTGCCACGAAGGGGGGGGGGTTCAACTTATTTTCCAAAGCACCAGACGTCAGGACAAGAAACAATGGATGGAAAATAATCAAGGAGAGAAGCAACCTGGAATTAAGGAGAAACTTCCTAACAGGACAATCAACCAGTGGAACAGTTTGCCTTCAGAAGTTGTGGGTGCTTCATCACTGGAGGTTTTTAAGAAGAGACTGGACAGTCACTTGTCTGAAGTGGTATAGGGTCTCCTGCTTGAGGAAGGGATTGGACTAGAAGACTGCGAAGGTCTCTTCCAGCTCTATTCTGATTGATTGATTGATTGATAATAAAGTTTGGAAGGCTGGTGCATTATCTTTAAGATAGAAGTCCTTCTGTCCTTGGTTGCCAGCTTGGGGAGATGGGTTGGCAATAGTCTTGAGAAACAGCAGTTTATTCTGTTAATTGTTCGACCTTTTGTGTTTGATTCCTTATGGCTTTCTTTTAATGTGATATTGTAACTGGTTTTTGCCCATTATTAGTATAGTTGGTGCTGTTGAGTATAATTCTTCCCAGTCTCAAATAAGTTGCTGTGGCTTGTAGAAGTATTAGGACTATAATTCCCATCATTTCCAATCAGCGTGTTTGATAGATTACACGACTTGATGTCTTCAGAGAAAATATAACTGTAACCAGTCTCCTAATATGAGAGAAATGTTTCCAGGATATGCTACTGGTTTGTTAGATGGAAGATGCCTTTATAAGAGTTGTGTATGGGCTAATTCCTTTTTGGCAATAACTTTTTGTGCATTTTTTTTTTTTTTTAGGTTTTGGTGGAATCAAAATTCTCACCGCTAGTTACAGGAAATATGATCCACTTCCAGATTATACAGGTACTCTGAAGGATAGAGGAGAATGTTACTGAAATAGTGTTACTTTTATTGCTTTTAAATGTATGTGTATAGTAATACACTGAAAGTGAGAAATATCCCATTCTTTTGGTTTGGTGCTAAAACATTCCCTCCAATCAGTTTTTTACTTTTAACATTCATACTCTTGTTGCTGACGTTTGGCAGCAAATCACTGAATACCATAAAGATAAAATATTTTTCTCTGAATGCTATTTGTTTAATGTGTTTGTAGATAATTTATCATTTTAAGAACAAATCTTGGAAAAAGTACAATCAGTTAAAATACAAAATATAGTTAATAAATTTAAAAAAATAGTATAGTTGAAAACCCTGGGAAAGAAGGAAGAATACAAGTGAAGCCAACACACACACACACACACAAATATGAATGAATGGAAATGGAATGGTATGAGGGAAAAATAAGTGTTCAATAGTCCCCTAAAAATATAATACAGGGCCTCATTTATTTCAGAAGGAAGAATATTCCAGATACATAATTTGAACATTTTTACTTTGTTATTTTCTTCTGATGGAATTGGGGAATATGTTTCTAAAATATTTCCAGTGTGTGCCGTTGAGGTGTCATGCAATTAATGTACATGTTTATCTTTATATGCTTTGTAATACTTAGCAAAGCATTACTGTGACATCTGTTAAAAGTTCTCTGTATTAGAACTGAAATCAAACTAATTACAGCGTTTTTAGTTATGCCACTGATAGTTCTTTAGCTAAGGCTGAATCAGAACTTGCTCCTAGATCATAACTTTATTCCACAGAGCCTCTTATATTATTTCAAATGTGGATTTGAGCCTGCTTTTTTAAATCTCAAGAGATAGCTTGCTCAGTTTAAAGTAAATATGGAATCTCAATAAAGGCAGTGGACAGTAGACAAACCACCCTGTCTTCTGCTGCTTTGAATTAAGCATTAGCAACATGATAGGTTGTTTCCTTGATCCCAACTTAGATTTAACTGAAGGGAATAAAAATAGGTTTTATATGTATGAATATCTCCAAGTAGTGTCACTGAAATGTAAGGGGAAATCTGCTTCTAATTTAAGGCCAATTTAGACTCCTGTAATTGCAAAGCTGAAATACGCACACATTTTTTTGCAATCACTTCTAGTACTCCCTCTTTTGGTCAATACCATGTACTTGCCTGCTGTATGTGGATTCTATTTATCACTTTGGATTAAGTTGCTGGCATGTACTTCCTTCTCTATGTTTCTTCAAAGTTGGTTCTTACATAAAACTTCAAAGGACAGAATTCCTGTCAACCTTTCAGTTACATTTATCAGAACTTTAACCGGACACTCTTAAATAAGATGCCTTGATCTCTTGAGTTAGTAATTGCTAAATAATGTTTTGTTTTAAAAGATAGTGATGGTACTTTTATATAGTTGTGGTAGGGAGGCAGTTAGAAGGCACAAGCATAATTCATAAGCTGAAATTCAAAAATTTGAGCACCTCTCCTGAGTAGTCCAGCTAAAAGGCAGTTATGAGAAAAAACTGAGTCTACAATTCCATTCTTTTAGGAATTATCATTCCTGAGAAACCCAAACTGAAAATGGTTGAGAGAGCACCAAACTTGCTTAAGGTTAGGCGACAGCCCAAGAATTTACGTGACATCCGCGGTCCATCTACAGAAGCCACTGAATTTACTGAAGGAAAATTTGGTATTGTGGTAAGTGAGAATCTTCTTAGTTGTATAAAACAAATATAAGATGGTGGCAATTGAATTTCAAAAATGTTATTTAATGATGGTCTTTCTTACTTGAATTATTTAAAAAAAATCCCCCTCAACTTTCCTTGCCCTGCAGGCTATGAGTGGTGGCTATCTCCGCTGGATTCACTTTGAAGTGATGCGTCTGAGTATTAATAGGCACATGGATTCCAAGACAATGTTTGCAGTGTGGAGAGTCCCTGCTCCTTACAAACCCATTACTCGCAAAGGACTAGGACACCGTATGGGTGGTGGCAAAGGTGCAATTGATCATTATGTGTCAGCAGTGAAAGCAGGTCGCCTCATAGTGGAAATTGGTGGGCACTGTGAGTTTGCTGAGGTGAAACACTTCCTCACTCAAGTGGCCAAGAAACTGCCTTTTGAAGCCCAAGCAGTCAGCAAGGAAACCCTTCAAGAGATGCGGGACAGTGAAGAGGAGAGGCGGCTTAATAACCAGAATCCATGGACATTTGAGCGCATTATTACTGCCAATATGCTGGGAATACGGAAATATCTGAGCCCTTATGACTTACAGTACAAGGGTCGCTACTGGGGAAAGTTCTTCCTGCCTGACAGGGTGTGAGTGGAGACTTTTGGAACCTGATTTGCTGCAGCCATTCTTTGAAAACTTTTGTCTTTCTCAGTAGAGAGACTTGTGCATGAAGAAACAAGTGAGTGGCTATATATCTGGAAGTCCAATAAGGATGGAGGGTGATGGAGTGGTGATAATGTAGAACTTGGGATAAATAAACTCATCATGGAAGTTTGTTAGTGTTTGATATTTTGACCTTCATCTGAGAAATTCTGTGCACCTTTGATTTGCAAAAAAAAGTTGGGACAAAATTCTCAAAATCCAGTTTAAATATTTGGATGTGTAATGAGTTTGGTAAAGAAAATATCTTCGCATAAGCTGGAAGCATTTTTCCTGTAAGCCACATGGCTCAATAGACTTGCTGGGCATTTTAGAACATTTTATGAGAATTATTTCCTATTCACAAAATGGCTGCAACCTTTCTCAATGGAGACTTACCAGGCAATAAATCAGTGAAGTACTTGCTACCCTTCCAGCATACCCTTTTCTTTGAGTGAGAGTGCATTTTCAAGCACAAAGCACTGATTATGGTGACTCATCATTTGTAATGGTATGTGGGAATGATCTGCAGCCTAGGCAAGAATCTTCCTCCCGTTTCCCAAGGACATTCCCACATACCATCACACCATTATTATTTACTACAATAAAAATGTCTCTGGGATCAATGTAGAAGTAAAAATAGAGTTGTCATTTACTGCCGGTACTCTTATGTGTTAATTAAAAGACTAATGAATTCTAGTCAGGTATAGGCAGCCTTTAATAAAAACGACCATTGGGTCATTGTTTCAGAGATATTTCATTACCTAAACAAACAGAATGGCCACAGCAAAGAAAATCAATGGGAGCAGGAGCGATTTCCAATTTCCTGTCAACTTCCCCAGTTTCCTTATGGGACATTGGAAGGAAGCAAGGGAAATCTTCCCTCCCTCTTTCTCCTTCCTCCCTCCTTCCCCTTTCTTTCCTCCTCCTTTCTGCCAGCATCTCCATTGACTTAATAAAAAAATAGGTACTATGTGGGTTGGGAAAAAGGCACATGTGCAGCATGGATGAGGAAGAGTGCATCAGAGTGCATAAGGGATGCTCAGCAGGTTGAGGAGTGCGAGTTGGGAAGGAGGCACAGGCTGCCCGAGGTTTACACAGGACAGGAAGGAAGCATCAGAGTGCTGCATGGGTTGGGAAGTGTGTGTGAGGGTGTACGAGAGGTGCGATGTTGGTTTAGGGCGTGCCATGATTTAGCATAGGTTGGAGAGGGTGCACAAGAGATGGAGGAATCAGGGAAGGCATGGGGGGTGTAGTGTAGGTTGAGCAAGGTGCACAAACATGCAGAGGCACCTCCTAAATTGAGTGTGTGCAGGATGCAGCATGGGTCAGGAAGGTTGTGTGAATGATTCGTATGGCATGAGCACAGAAGGGAATGGGGAGATTGTACAGATTATGTACCTGAGCACTATGCGACCTCTCCTGCCTGCTTCCCTGTTCCTGATACTCACAGCCAGCATCCTACAAGCAAAGACATGGCTTGTGGGAAATTAGTAGGGAACCTGGACAATTAGATCGAGTTTATACTTCCAGCCGGCTTCCCCATTGACTTGTGGGAAGTTGACAGAGAGCACTGGAAATGACAATCATGTAACTGCAGCTAATTATGGCAGCACTAAGTGGCCACAAATTTGCCACATTTCAATCCCACAGGAGTCATGGGTCCTGGATTTGGAACATATTCTGTAAGTTAGCCCATTTGAGGTATGTTGATTCAAAAATTGTTGTCCTGTGATGTACCACTTTGCCCAATTGAATGTTACAAACACCAAAGTTTTAGTAGTATATAGATTTTTTTAAAAGTGTGCATTTAGGCCCATCCCTGCTGTAAATTTAGATGGAAAAGTTATTCCAGTATTTGGAGCTGAACTGGGAAGATCCTAGGTCCTAGGAGATTCTAAGACCCAGATTTTTTCCCCCCAGATACTACTGTATCTGAGGAATTTTTTGTTGACTTAGTCCATCACACATGATTCTAGATGAAATAAACTTTTTATTCAAGAGAATTCCTTTGTTAACATCTATGCTTTTGGAACAGTAGCAGAATAACTTAAATCTGGACTTACTAGAATAGTTCATTATATAGTTACAAATAACTCCCTTTCCCTAACTAATGATGAATTCATTTCAAAGGGGAAAATAGATGTTAATCCAAATGGAAGCGAAATGGATATTATTGGACCAGGATAAAATGAATAATATGCTAACCACACTCACTCATCCTAACAGGGCCATGATCCATAGCAATAAATATTACATGCTTGAATAAATAAGTTTTAATTCTTTAAATAAAAGACAAACTTTCTCTCAGTATGTAAGAAATGTATTAAGTCGGTATGTAAAAATATGTTGAAACTGTTGATGTCCAAACAAATCCTCATGAATATTGAAGCCTTGCCTCCACTACAGATGCCTGCAGCTTGGCTCAAAATTTGCCGTCATGCAGTTAAATGAGCTAGAAATATATACATATCTGTGGCTGGAATCACAAGGTTTACAAAGATTGTTCTGGATATTATTCAGAAGGTGAGAAAATATGGGACAGATCTTTGTCCAGATGTCTAATTTTATATCATTGTAGCAAAGAGTCTTGGAAGGAGTCTTGGAACAAGTCATTTCTTTTGACATTTGACATAGCACAAGCAGAAAGTACAGCCAAGGAAAACACCTCACATTTAAAAACAAGGAGGTGCATATAGATTTTGACAGCAAAGATAAGGCAGGGGAATATGTAGCTTATTGTCGTCTTCCATAAGAATAATTTAAGGTGTCTCCCAAGAATTGGGTTTCAATGCCAAAAAGTGTACACTGGGCAGAAGGAGCCAGCATAACTGGTAATGATGTTCCATAAAACCTAAGCATTAATGTTGATTGATCAATCAAGAGTTAGGTTGGTTGGTTTTCAGTAGTTGTTATAAAAAAGACCCTTATGTACTAATGTTCACTTCCCCCTTCCAAGCTGAAGTTTCTAGGCATTGCTCTATTCTGGCTCCTTCTTCCCCTCTTTGTACCAACTAAGACGTTTTGATAGGTTAATCATTGGCTATGACATCTCATCAAAAGTGGGTGAACAGGACTGGGAAAGCCTGAAAGGCCAAAATCATCTTACAGATCCATCCTGAAAAGAAAGAGAAGAAAAATGAAAATATACAGAGAACATAAGTGGTGTCTGAGCATATTAACCAAAAAAGATCCTGGAAGTTACTATCCTAATATGTAGATAATTTCCCTCTTGTTAATTAAAATAAGGTATCTTTTATCTTTTCACTTGATTCAGTTTAAGTTTAAGAATAGGATATTTAACTTTGCCTACCCAGATTGCATAAACTTAAGTAGATGACTATTTTTCTGTAAACAATTAGTTACTGCAGAGAATTATCAGGTGAAGCATTTTCACCACTACTAGGCGTGCACTAGTCTAGGTGAAAAATAGAAATACAGCCCAATACAACCACAATTTGGAGGATCCCAATTGCCCTGGTTAAGATGATAACACCAAGCTTCTATTCGCATACAACTTACCTTTGACAAATGGCAAAGAACAAGGAATTAGTGTTCACATAAAGAAGCTCCCAAGAGTAGAAGCCAGGATAATGATGAGGATGATGCAGCATATCATAATCATTATCTTCTTCTGCTCAGCAAGAAGAAAAATACCCAGATATATTAATAAACATGGAGGTGGTAGAATTGGAGGAAGAACAGGACTTATTTTATGAGTTCACATAGTACAGGTAAGTCTTCAACTTACAACCACTATTGGGACCAGAATATCCATTGCTAAACAAGGTGGTTTTTAAGTGGGTCATATTTGCAACCTTTTTTTTCCATGGTGGTCAGGCAAATCATTGTATTTGTTAAGTGAATCATGTTCTTTGTTAAATGAATCCAGCTTTCCTCATTGACTTCACTGGTCAGCTTCCTCTTCTGGGAAGATCACTAATAGCCTTCGTGTGAACTTGGGACTCTACAACTGTTGTAGTTACATGCCAGTTGACAAGCATCCAAATTCTGATTGTGGGAATGCTGCAATGGTCGTATGTGCAAGGACTGG
Organism: Ahaetulla prasina; assembly: GCF_028640845.1. NCBI lineage: Eukaryota > Metazoa > Chordata > Lepidosauria > Squamata > Colubridae > Ahaetulla > Ahaetulla prasina. The sequence goes on along the minus strand of NC_080539.1, from coordinate 254,896,727 downwards.
TTGCAAGTCACTTTTTTCAGTGCCATTGTAACTTTGAACTGTAAACAAATGGTTGTAATAGAGGACTACTTGTAACTGATTTTAGACTATACAATAGGAAGGTTGAGACACAACACAGAGGAGTTGAAGAAGATACAAACTATTCTTTCACAGACCCAGATTATATTGCAAAATGCTCTTCATTGAGTTTTTGTCCCCTAAGTTCAGTTCATGTTGGCAACTTGTACAATTCATAGTTGTTTTAGATGGAAAGGGTACTATCCAAAAGCCCATTTCTAGTTGTGCATTCATTTACCAGGACATCTCTGTATAATTACTAGCAACGAGAGGAAAATATTCAGCTAAGGTTGGTGTCCTAAAAATACATAGGGGGAGTACGTCTATGTTCATAGAACCATTCTTACCACACCTTCCTACAGATGCTGCAACCATATGGCAAACATAATACAGGCCAAAGGAAGTACTTGTTCCTCAAAATTAATTGTATGGTTATACCCACTACTTCAGGAGTTCAGTGGACAGACGCAAAAATGACAGACCGATGTTCCAATAATTCATTTATTCTTAAGCTTCATCATTTCTTTAAAAAGTTTCATCAAAAACAATTTCCTAGAATCTGCGCTGTCCATAGGCAGCTTACTATGTTGAAGTGCAGTTTTTCATCTTTACAGATAGTTTTCATAAATGGTGCTTTCACTGCCATTCCCATTTACAAGTTACAGACATCAAAGCCAAGAGAGACCACCACACTTTCTTAGCTCTGTCTGTGTACCCTTGAAAGTGTTATATAAATTGTTTATCCGTGGCTAGACAAACTAGAATCTAAATGGTGGAACTGATGAAGTCGATAGGTTTTGCTAGGGATTAGATGGTAGTCATCTCTCCCCTGATAAAATGGGAATCACATTCTCTTTGGTTCCAATCAAAGGACTGTTATGTCTCATATAATTAGAAAGAAATTAATCTTTATAAAATTTGAATATGCTGCTGATCTCTAAATCTGCATAAAACACTACTGCCAGAGTCCCAAAATATGCCATAAAATGAGTCATCTACAGCCCCACATCAAAAATCAGGTGTAAGCAGAGAATCTGGTTGATTCAGTCTCTGAGGTAGATTTCCATGCAGCAAATATACTGATTTTGAAGGCAACAACAATTGTATTAACTTTTCCCCCAGGGAAAAATCTGGCACTCTTCTGATGATATAACTAGCTTCTCTAAATAAACAAAAAAGTATCCCCTCAACTAAAAAAAATCACACATTTTTTAAGCACAAATCTTTCCATTTCCATGAGTTATACCACTGTAGGAATGGAACAGGTGCAGCTGAGCAGACCAAAGGGGATACAGGTTGTTAATCACAGCAAAATGTTCTTATATACAAAAACAAAAGTTAGAAAAATGTTGATATTTCTATCAGAAAAACATTAATGCTATAACCACATTCATAAGAGAAAGCTTCTTTCTTTTTCATCTTTAAGAAAACAGAACGATTTTACCAAGCAATAAAATACCTTCTATAAACAGATTAGATGTTAGAAGAAACGGGTCTCGGCTGCCATGCCACATCTACTAAACCCAATGTTTTTCTCCAGACCAATTTTTCTGCCCTACAAACCTTGGCCAGGTTACAAACAGCAAGTTCAGTGATGGGTGCAACATTTATCAACCAGAAACCATCAGCACAAAATTTAAAATATTAAAACAAAAAGAACCCTCCCAACCCCCAATTTCCCTAATCTTCATGTCCTCAAAAAGATAGACCATAAAAACAATTGTATATTAGAAAAAGAGATGAGATACAATTGTGCCTTCAGTATTTGATTTGAAAGAAATTAAACTTTGCAAATAGAGCTGTACAAAACATGTTGGGTTAAAATGGACTTTCAAGTGTACTGGAAGTGGTCCTACCTCAAGGTGACATATTCATTTTTGGTTCCAAGGTCAAACAATTTTAGTGCACTCAGAGCAACTGCTCAAAACTGGATTATTTCAAACTCAAAACACTTTGAATACACCACTACTTACAGCACCTCAGAAATATAATTGCTTTCCAAAAGTGAAAGGAGCTGTCCAATATGAAATAACACCTATCCCAAGGAGTGTCTTTGTTAATGAGTATGTAAAGACAGGTCTTCCTTCTTACTCTAAGTTCCCAAAATATGGAATATCCATGGTTATACCAAAACATTTGAGCTGAGTAGTTAATAAAACACAAGCAACTCAGACTTCAAGAGTGTGAGTGCTAATAGTCCATCTCTAATGCATAATACAAATATTGGCCTGATTTAAAACATGGACTGAACACCAATTGGAGTGCCTCAATTTTGCTTGTTTGCCTAAATCCATTGTGTCTTCCAATAATAGCTTAACTGACTGCAGAGTTATTTGTCATGTTCATAGCTACCATTCCCTCACTTGATGTGGATTGAAGGACCCCCTCTTGGCTATCATCTCATGTTTTCTGTAAAAAATACAAAACCTGCTCCAGCCTGTGGAGTATAAAATGGGGTAAAGATTAGGAATTACCTAGCAGTTTAAGTCTTAGTTCTAAATGGACTGTTTGAAAGTAACATTGTCTGACATCTCCAATAATCTGTACAAAGTTTTTGAAAGGGTTAAATCAAAGCAGTGAGGTAGGCAATAAGGCTCTCCAAATTCCTCTAATGTTCATTTCCACTAATGTTGATCATTCCAGAATAAATCCTTGAATTGAAGCCAGCAGGTAAATCGGGAAGGAAAGGAGGAATGGATAAGGAGTGGATCAGATGGGAACTCCTCTCTGGAATGCCAGGAGATTTCTGGATGTTCTGGTTGCAGGAAAGTACATTAGGGTCTTCAGGCTATGGAACTGGAACAGTCTGGCTCTCACAGGAAGCACGGGTGCAAGTGCACTCATCAGGCAGAGCACCATTCATACTTCATCCAAGCAGGGTAGGGAAGGAAAACACAAACCATGGCACTGAGGTTCAAGAAGGGAAATCTTGCTACTGACTTAGAAGGAGCTTGGGAATGTCTGGAAGATGGAAAGGAACAAAGTGGGAAAAGTTAGGTCTCAAAAAGGAAAGAGCATCCCATTTTATTTTAGTCATATATCAATATAAACTCCTATAGAGTGGTACACCATGAAAGGAATCATCCCCTTACCTGGTTTTCAGTATGCTTAATGAATTAAAATTCTATATTTTTTTTCCCATGACGGCCTTCCTTAATAGCCCTGAAGCTTCAGTCTACAAAAAGGCAATGGGAGCCCATCACCATCATCTTTGGGGTATAACAAAAGTTACACTCTCAGTGAGGTGCTCAGAAAACAATGGTGAGGGGAAGCGATGGGACTAATATGAGGAAAAATAGCTTATCTGTTATCAGGGACCTATATTCTCATGGGAAAATTTCACAGATCAACCAAACATAAAAATCAACTAATTTCTACAGATGGTCTTGTAAGTTTTTACCAGAGGACCAAGTAGTACTGTTAATACCATTCTCAAATACAATTTATTATCTGTGAAGGAACATACAATAGATTCCTTTTCAGAAAGTATACATCACGTTTGTGGGAAAACCCAAACTTCTCCAAACTATCAAACATTTGCAAGGTTTATTTTAAGAGTTCTTGACTAAGCCATGGTGACCTAGTTCATGTATAATGAACTTAAGCCATTGTTCATTAAAAGAACAATGGCAGAGAGGGCATGTGGTACTAAGATGAAACCACACAAAGCATACCACGGCTTAGTTAGATTCATGAAGCTGGTCATTCTTTTCTACCACTTTCCAGTGCTGGGAAGCCAAATTCAGAAGCATATGTAAATGTGCAAATTGGATATCAGACCCTTATCCCACAAGTTGTAGAAAGACCCATATTGGAGTATATGCAGTTCTTTTTATAAACCAAGGGATACATTTGGGTACTGTGATTAAATAAACCAATCAACCCTGACCCAAGTATTATGATCATCAAACCGAGAGGAAAACATTAAAAACTTTCGCTGGCAGTGGCAAATTAAACTAATCCTGAAAAAGCAGTCAAGAACTGAAATAATAATTCAGCTTCCCAGGCTACTTACGGTTCAGTGCCAGAAACCCAGTTGGTTACTTTTATTTCAGTCCGACTGAAAGTCCAATAATGAGAGCTACAATTCCCAGCAAGACTACTATTATCACAATGATAATTATTGTTTTCTAGAAGAGTGAAAAAAGGAAGATTTAACCAGTGTGCCAACAAATGGGAGGTAAAGTTTGAGCAAATTGGATGGATAGCATTTGATTAAGTTAATGCACTTGGTTTGTAGTATTACTTCAATAGTACTACTGGTAGTAGTAATGTACTTTGATACTACTGAAATAATACTATTAGGTAGATCAGACAGGAAGTACATCCAGATGAATTAATTATACTTCATTGTAAGATTACATTAACAGAATCTTGCAAGTCTGGAAGTACATTTCTTCCATTCTTGCTTTTACAACCCAAGAAACTAGGAAGTGTCCCTTCTGAGATGTTTGCCATGTCCCCATTTCTTCTACAGGCTAAGGTGCCTTTTATTTCCACATACCATCACAGGACAGATATTTGCATTTCTATGACTTAGTAGAATTGATAATCTATATGTATAATCAACAAATGATCTAATCACCACTGAATATGTTGCCAAATGTATACACGCTCAGTTCTTCTATTCAACAGACGCAAGTAATCGTGTAAGGAAAAGTTCAAAGGTTAAGTTTCATTGTGATGGGTATGAATGTGCAAATGAACATTGGCTTTAGAACCCTCCATCCAACTATTCAACTTTTTGAATAGATGGGATTATCAGAGCCCACCAGACAGACAATCCCTGGTGTACAAGACTGATTTTATTTTAAATTATTAGGCAGAGATCAGAAAGATCAGGATGACGGAGAATAGGATGGAGGCTTCATCTGGACTTGGTGGCTTCTGTTTATATTATGTTTATATGTTTATATTAGTAAAGTAGTAAAAATTCCAAATTATATTTTTCCAATATAATGGAATTTGGGGAAGAATTAGTGTAAAGAGACACGACTCTGTCAGGATAATTCTGAAAATTGAATAGATTGGGATAAAATTTGATATGGTCAGAGAAATCAGATAAAGTTTTAAAAATAGGCTGGATCTGGCTAGAAGCTGCTGGGAAAAATAATTCAGAAAAATTTCCATAATGTTTCTTATGGGAGAAGGAGTTGAGCAGTGTGAAGTTATATTTCTAACTGCTTGGTTCGGAGTCTCCACTTTGAACCTTCCCTTCCTCCTGGTCCTGTAGCCCACAGCAGCACTATTATTAAAGTGTGGGGAAAAATTCCAGAAACCATGATCTTTATGCCCTTGTTATCTTGTTTTTAAAGAATTGTAAGACAGCTATCTGTAAGATACCTGGCCTTCATTTCAATACAAAGTTTGCTTTAGATATTACATACAGAAACAGAAACACACACATATTGCAACCAAGGATACAATAAAATACAGATCCTTATCCAGTTTTCACTTCAAAATGGGATTTACTGTCCAAACCTGCACACCTTAATCAGAAATGTGCATTAATTAGAGCTATGCAGGACTTTGGAATCAAAAGAAAAAATATGCTCTGGCATGCATATGATTCAGCATTTTTTTAAAGCAGTTGAGTCTTTTCCTGGAATCATTTAAGGATAAGGAATCACCCACAGGTGCTACTTGCATGCTCACATGGGCTCCTAAACACCCCTTTTCCTTAGAACTCAAAAACTCTGCACAGCCTTGTTACCAGTAACCCAATCTGGGTTATTTCTTCAGCCAACTACCAAAACTATAAAGAGGATCCTTTCCTCAGCGAGCAGAATGTCTGCATTTGTCAATTTAGAGTTTAAGGAATTCCTTTTCCAAAGTTCAGGTTTACAAATGTGGACAAACCTGCTTTCATGTTTTTTCCATACAAGAGTGCTAGCAGACTGGTTAAGACATAATTTCAATCTTAATTTATGTCACACATTTTGCATGGTGAATGCTGTACAAAATAGCTGTAATTCTTAGGCTTTCTTACGCCACATCCCCCAAACCAACTATTTTTCTCAGCATAAAAACATTTTATTCTTTAATATAGGGTTTTTTATTATTGTAAGCCTTTCAGAACCATGTATTTGAGAAAAGCGGCTATATAAATTGAAATAAATAAGCAACACACTGTTCTTGAACAATGGGTTTTCAACTACTTTCAGTTTCTGGCTTTCTTACAGCAGGAAGTAAAAACTAGAAGCAAACTAGTTCCCTTTGCCATTTTCAACTGAGCAAACCTCCCCATCTTTAACAGCTACAGAATTTTCAATATCTTCTACTTACTGACTCATTAAGCCAAAAGCATTCTTAGGTGAACCTCTGCCTACCATATAGTTATTAAAGTTGAGGGAGAATTTTACTACAAGTTGGTTTATTGACAGTCATGTGCCATACCCTCTATATAGCTTACCAAAACCAACAGGGATAAGCCTTCACATAAGCCGCAATAACAGAATGAAAAGACAACTTAAAGCAGAAGATATTTGGAGTAGCTTTTGAGAGAAGTTCAAGCCTCACATACTTCAAAGACATTTAAAACATTTTAAAAGGAGCTGTGAAAGAAGAGATCTTCTTCATGTTGAAGGGAAGGAACAGAAAAGGAGCACTCATGAAACAAAACTATGCTTAGCAAAATAACTAATAACATTTATTGACAAAGTGGGTGGGTTTTGAAGTGGCTGTAGGGTAGGCTGAGGTGCAGAAAGAGCAGGAACAAAGAACTGGGTCTGAATCTAAAACACAAAGCTGACAGAAAGATGTCTGCAGGAGGTGAATTCAACAGACACTGGGACCAGGGTCTAAACCAGGTGAAATGGGGACGGGTTCCTGTAATTCTTCTCACCCTTCGTGCTTCACTCTGAAATTTTACAGCCTTTTTGGTATCAGCAACAGCCCTCTCCACAAAGCCTACTGACTGGTCCATATTGCTCTCTATGCGGTCAATCATGGCTCCCTTGAAGAGGAAGAAGATGGCAGAAGCCAAAGAGAGAGGCAGAAGCAAAAAGTGTAAACTGGCAAAATGGCTGAGAGTGCCAAGCTGGAGGTCTGTAGGAGAGGCTCACCTTGCGTGCCCTACTCTTATATTTTAAAGCCTTCTTGGTTTCCTCACGTGCTTTCTCTATGTGGTCCATGGTGTGCATCATGTTGAGTTCTATATTATCTACAATTTCACCCTGTGAAATTTTAAAAAGGGAAAGAGAAAGAACATTTATTTATTTATTTATTTATTTATTATTTAAATTTATATACCGCCCTATCTCCCAAGGACTCAGGGCGGTTCACAGGCATATAAAACATCAATATACAAAATTAAAATAATCTTTAAAAAACTTATTCCAATGCCCTATTATTAAAAATAGAAATATAAATATTAAAATCAATTTAAAACCCCTGTAAATTTAAAATCTAAGCCAGTCCTGCACAGATGAATAAATGTGTCTTGAGCTCGCGACGGAAGGTTCGAAGGTCCGGAAGTTGACGGAGTCCTGGGGGGAGCTCGTTCCAGAGGGCGGGAGCCCCCACAGAGAAGGCCCTTCCCCTGGGCGTCGCCAGACGACACTGCCTAGCTGACGGCACCCTGAGGAGTCCCTCTCTGTGAGAGCGCACGGGTCGGTGAGAGGTATCTGGTCGCAGTAGGCGGTCCCGTAGATAACCCGGCCCTATGCCATGAATACGCTAGAAAGTCACCCCCAGCTTTCCAACCATCCTGCCTCTAGACAGACTTGAATTTTTCACTGGTCCAGCCATCCTTCCTTAACAGTGCTTTTTCTCTCCCCAAAGTATGTCAATTCTTCATTTTAGCTAGGTGCCTCTCTGGGTAAGAATTTGTTTCAAGTCCACAGACTTTCAGTCACAATAATCAAGCATAAATCCCCATACATTTTCTGCCTCCCTCCCAAACTAGGTTTATGGTCTAAAAATATACTCACCATCAACTGACTTGATTGCCATCTCCTCAGCAATCCATTGTGAGCAAAAAACAAGAAAAGACCCTTAAAGACTGGCATCAAAGCCTAAATGCTATTAAACTGACTGCTTCTCACCCCTAACTGATTCTAACAAGGATTATGTTAACCATCATCATCACGTGAAGGGCCTTTTGAAAAAATTCAAATTAAAGTATAACTCATTAAAATAGTGCAATGCAGAAAGCAAAAGTGGAGATAAATCTTACCTCTGATACCATATCCAAGTTATCTCAGCTATGTTTCTAGCCTCCCATTATATATGCACAGCCAACCAAACCATAATGCAAATCAATAAGCCAAAAATTTTATAGTATGAGCTATAGCATTCGAAGCCATGCTTAAATAAACTCAAGTGGGCCTGTTCTGTCCCATTAAAAATGGAATGTCTTTCATCAAGTTTTAAATTTTCCTTCTCTAGTGTCTTTTCAGCTGTAATAAACAGAATAACAGATTAACAGAGTTGGAAGGGACCTTGGAGGTCTTCTAGTCCAATCCCCTGGTCAGGCAGGAAACCCTATACCATTTCAGACAAATGATTGTCCAATCTCTTCTTAAAAACTTCCAGTGTTGGAGTGTTAATTAGAATTATTTGATTCCAAAAACATACTTAAACTTACCTTAATTGAATCTCATTTGCTATTTTGTCATCCATTCACTCAATTTTAAGAGATTTCTTTTTTCAGTCAATTTATGTCCCGGTTTTTCTCCAACACTTCAAGGATTATTCCTTTTCCAATTTTATTTCTGTAACCCCATGTATAATGGATTAGGCCAGTGTTTCTGAACCTTGGGGACTTTACAATGTGTGGACTTTTAACTCCCAGAATTCCCTACTCAGCATGCGGTTTAAAGTTGCCAAGACTGAGAAACTGGGTTAGACTGAGAAATAATGACTAGCCCCAAATTACCTAATGGGTTTCTGTGGCTGACTGAGTAACAGAAGCAGGTCTCCCAGGTTTAGACCAACATCACATCCACTGCATACCTTCTTAAATCCTTATATTCTGAACAGTCTATTATGGATTTCACTGTCCCATGCCTAAGTCCTCCCTTATTTTATATTGACAATGCTGTTGAATGCCTCTTTCTTCCCAAGCTCCTAGAGTATTGTAAAAAAGTCTTAGTCTTATTTGGGGAACGCACATAGCTCTTTTTTTATTCGTATTTTGCTTCATCTGAAAATGATAATGCCAGATAATCCGGAGCACTGCCAATATGACAAGATCTTGGACTGGTAGGAAATGTACTCATTGTCCTCTCCCTTTCCTGGTTCTTGCAAGGAACTGTCATTTCAGCCCCCCCAGATGTTGTTTTTTTCTGAAACAGATGTTCTTTTAATTTTCTCTGCTATTTTTCCAGCCTCCTTCCACCAAGGGTCAGTTACCTGATTTTCTACCAGCATGGCAATGTCCACAAACATGTCATGAAGCTCCTTGATGCTATTCTCAAGCCGCAGAATATCTTTATGTCGTCCCTCAATCTCACTCAGTGCTTGCTTCGAGATCTGGGAATCCATGATCTAGAGAAGATCCAGAGACCATTGCATGGAAGAAATGCCTTTTCTATAATAATCCCGAACAATATTCAACATATTGCCCCAATTTTCTTTTGCCCCAATATAGCATTTTCTAAATGCTAAATTCTATAGATGGATGGATGGATGGATGGATGGACGGACGGACGGACAGACAGACAGACAGACAGACAGATATTTCACTTTCACTTCCCATCCAACTCATTCATCCTTCTATTGCTACGATCAATGCCATTAGGGATAACACTCCAAACCATCCTTCTCGCAAATCATCAGCATTTAGGATCGTAAAGTTATTTCTTATGAACCCACCCCACCCCCCAGCCTGCTTCACATACACACTCACCCCAGAGGTGAATATCGAGGGATTCCCACTCTCTAACATTTCCTCTAGTTCTTCATCTGTTGTATTTTTTCCAGCTGTATCCCAGGGAAAAGAGAGAGAATGTCAATTTTTATAGTATGAATGAACATTGTAATAAATAACACACAATAATAATATTCATTTTTGCACTTTTCTGTTCTCAGATCCAAGCAGGCGGAAATGTAATTCTTAACTACACTAATGACTTATAAGCAGTCATTATTCTGTTGTAATTTATTGTTCCATAAAAGCATATCCAAAGTGTATGAAATGAAAATAATAAAAAAAAAATCAGATAAAGTGCTAGTTTTAATGTGAGGGATAATATGATTATTATACATTTACTAGCTTACAAAAAACATTTGATAGATTTGACGATTGTACATTTTGTATAAACAGAGTCGAAGGTTGGTAAAGGAATGCAAAAGGAGATATTTGCAATTAAAATAAAGCACACATAAAAACACACAGAAGGCTTAGGAAATGGTTCAGCGCTGAGCAAGAAGACAGTCAAGAATGTTTATTTCACTGTCACTCAGTTTATTTAATGTTTTTTTATGGGTGAATACTTTGGATCAGGGGTCTCCAACCTTGTCAACTTTAAGCCTTGTGAATTTCAACTCCCAGAATTCCTCAGCCAGTGTTGCTTTGCTGGCTGGGGAATTCTGGGAGTTGAAGTCCACAAGTCTTAAAGTTGCCAAGGTTGGAGATTCCTGCAATAAAGACAAAGCCACATGTAGCTTTTCTCCATAATGATCATTCTGTCCTAACCCAGACCTTCAGGTCTTCCAATGGTGCATCTGTTGCTACTATAACTGAATTCATCCATTTTTCTGGTGTACATAAACAGCATCTTGAGGATTCCAATTGTCATTTTAATTCCTACTTAATTCCTAAGGCTAAAAAGGTAATGCAGGTTTAAAACATGAGCAACGGGCAACTGATTTTCAAAAAACAGCAGCTTAGAATGGAGGTAACTAAAATTAAGAAATGAAGTTTGCATGGCATTCTTTTGCTGATACCTGTCCAGCAATATTGAAATGAGTCTCCAAATTCAGTGCCCTTGAAATGTTCATGAGAGATGAACGGCCAATAACAAACAAATGGTGCAGAGCCATTTTCTCAACTTGGACCCTTGGGAAAGGGTGTATTTTTTGACACCCATGATTGGAAACATCATAAGGAGAAGTCAACACAAAGATTCTAGAAGATTCCAAGTCTGTGTAATGCCTATCAAAAGAGTCCCATTTTAAAAAACAAAGCAGAATCATTTTTCTTCCAAGCTTTCAAGATCCTACATTACTCAGGCGATGTGTAAGGCAAACAGGAAAAGCCTTACTGATCTCCAGCTGCCGTTGGATCCTCCCTTTACTCCGTTCTCGGAAGTCAACCTGTGCCTCATTGTATTTAGTCATCACTTCCACAAATTTTCGGGAAAGAACTGAGTGCTGGTGGATAAGAAAAATAAGTCATGCTTCAGAGACCCTGGCTTTCATTCCATTCCAAAAAACCTGCAGCCTTCGTTTAGTTTTTGGCTTTTTGGTAAATAAAAATTTAAATATGCCTTAATTTGTGTCTAAAATAGTTACTAAATAACTTCTAGCTAACTTATTTCCTCCTTTTCCTTTTATTTTGAAAAACATGAAAGATCATTACTTCTGTTTGTCCCCCAAAACTACTTTCAAGGCATTTAAAATCATTACATTTTTGTCAAAGCATTAAAAACGGCTCCAATCCCGCAGTCCTTCAAAATTGAAAGGTATTTTGTGTCTGGTAATTCACCTGCTACGTTTGAACCGTCACTTTCCTTTACTTCCCCTTTAATTAAAGCTGGTTTTTGGTGTTTAATTTGGACATTGGAACAGTTAATCCCTAGAGCTTCTCATGAAATATGCCTAGGAATCTGAACATGCTAGTCCTCATAATGCCAACTGGGATTGGAATCAAGGTTATGTACATGAGCAGATAAGGGCTTCAGCACTAGCAATTCACCATTGCTTCATCAAAAAATATGGTTCTGTCTCATCTATATCATTCTGTATCATTTCTTTACCCCTTGCTGGTGAAGTCATTTTAATCCAACCGCTGTGGAGCTCCACTTACCTGGGACTTCCGTATCCGCAAGTCAGCTGATGATCGAGCTGCATCCTGCTCTATATTCTGCTCCATACCTGAACAGCCAAGAAAAATGGAGAGGTATCACAGTCTGAAAGGAATTCTGGCTACATTCTGCAGAGTTAATCCCTTCTTTGGATTGTATTTAAGGGGCTTCCATTGATTCTGTTGATACTCTGACTGTTCTGGCCTGCTTCAGAGGGATTTAAAACTAATTTAAGGGTTTTATGATGTGGGAATTTTGTACAAAGTTTATATAGCAAAATGTTTTTCTCTAAATTGTTGTTTTCATGGTTGTATCCTCAGGGTGGGATTGTTTTACCAGTGAGAAGTGATTAGAAACTTTTAAAATAGTTTAAACGTATCTAGATAGAGATATAGGCAGGGATAAAGATCACTCTCTTTGTGCCATATAAGTAAACATTCAGTTTTTCAACATACCTAATTGCAGAAGAAAAGGCAAGGAAAATCTTAAGAAAAAAATACCAATTTTAAAATGGACACGTGTATAGTATTGTACTGTGGTGTAGATTGACTGAATTTATGATATTTCAAAACAAAGGAAATAGAATGCAGATCTAAACTGGGAAGAATAGAAGCTCACAATGACTTCTAATTAAACCCAGTACTATATTTTTGTACATCTTAAGTCACTTGTTAGCATTTGGAGTGGTAGGTTGTTCAGGTAGGAAGAGCAAACCTAAAGGGGAATTCTTAGCTTTGAGCACGGATTTGGTTTAAAGAGTACCCTCCCTTCATGTAATGGCTACAAAACTTTTCCTGAAGCTGGGCATCCTTCATTGGGGTTGGCTTTCAACTCCACACATCCAGAGGGCAGAGAGACTGGGGAAGGTGTCTACAGAATTCATAATATGCCCACAGGACTTGCATCTGACATGTAAAGGCAACTAAGTAAGCAACAAACATTTAAGCCACACAAATAAAATTTAGTAATTGTTTAAGTAATACTGTACAAATAAAACAATCCCCAGCCTGTTCCAGGAAGACGTCTCTTACTTTTAAGCTTGTTTCGAACAGCATTGGCCGTTTTCTTGATTTCTGATGTCAGCTGCTCCAGATCATCTTTTGTCTCTACAGAACACAAATAAGATTTCCTCTAGTAGGAGAACAGCAGTAAAGATCCTTTCTCCATTGCACTACACACAGCACCTCCCCACCCACAGTCTGGATGAATCAATTCAAGTATAAAAGGAGAAACATTTTAGTCTCTTCCAGAAGCTGCAACCACCTTTCTACTTCTACCTGACACAGAGTTAATCTTTAAAGAAAATTGGGGAGAAGGGTTTAGGATCAGAATTTTCAAACAAAAGTTTGTGAACACTGCATCCTACTCACTTGGTTCAGGGATAGGAGCAGACAGGATAATGCTGTAGAGCTTTTTTGCCTCTTCTACGCTCTTTGAAACTTTGTCAATATTCTGCCGAGTCTCTTCAATCTGCAAATTATGAAGAGATGCTGAGAAGGAATCACTGCCACAGGCCAAGAAGGGAAGACCAAATTCCATCAAGTCAGTCCAAAGCTCAAAGCTCATTTTCATTACAGAAATTCATGTAGAAACATAGCAATAGCAGCAGCCATGACCATCGTGCATGTAGTGGAGAGTGCTTTCTTATCATTGGAGACAATTTATGTCTTATTCTGCAGGCAGGGACTTGAAGAGTGAATTTTACAAAACAAGGCAGACATTTCCCCTTCTTCTGCATCAAGCAAAGATGCAATTCATCTTCTATCTACCCCCACCATCCCCGCTACAACGCTGAAAAAAATAAACCAATATTCAGTGGAAGTGTTCTATTATTTTCAGTAATGTCAGTAAACGTGTGAGCTTCACTTCTGGTTCGTACAACTGAAATCAAAATACCCTATAAGGTATTTTGATCTATCAGTAGAATCAGTTTCCCAGATGGCCAATCTATCTATCTATATCTATATCTCACTATATCTATCTATCTATCTATCTATCTATCTATCTATCTATCTATCTATCTATCTATCTATGAGGTATATATTTAAAAGCAATATTTTAAGGATCATGTTCACATTCACTCTTTATGGCTTCATAAACACTAATGCAGAATTCAGACTTATGTTCTTCGCTGCTCATAAGATCACAATAGTTTGCCTCATCCTATCATTATAATTATTATCATCCTCAACAACTACTCAAAGCAAGGAGATGTTGTTTCCTTTGTCATAGGTAGCTGCAGACCTAGTATTAGCAGTTGATATGGTAGGGAAAATGGTGCTCGTGGACCATGAGGGCCCTCCAGTAACCCTTTTTTAAGCTTAAAATTTTTTTAGGCCATACCAGACATATTCATTTTTTCTTTTGTCAAATATTCCAGGTTCTACTTTTTATTTCATAGGCACTGGAGATGAGAAAGGTAGCAGCAGTAGTGGTGACTGTAGTTTATTTTGCCCAGCATCTCCTTTTTAAATTTTGGGCTAAAGAAAATAACAAGTGATGGAAGTTGCACTGCTTCCTTTATTGCTTCCTGCCACCTCTCTCTGTCTGTCTGCCCCTTGCTGATCTTCCAAAAGGCCCACAGCAATAGCAATAGCAATTAGACTGATATACCTCTTCCTAGTGCTTTTATAGCCCTCTTTAAGCAGTTTACAGAATCAGCATATTGCCTCCAACAATCTGGGTCCTCATTTTTACCGACCTCGGAAGCATGAGTCAACCTTGAGCTGGTGAGATTTGAACTGCCGAACTGCAGTTAGCAGTCAGCTGAAGTAGCCTGCAGTGCTGCACTCTAACCCCTGCGCCACCTCGGCTCTAACAAGGAAATACAAGAAGGCTATTGAGAACATACTGACCAGAGCCTCCCATTTAGTAAAATAAAAAATGAGATGGGAATCAGGAGCATTCTACCAAGTCTGATTAAAATAGAATAGCTCTCTCAAGTCTCTTCTTCCTAAACTTTAGCCAGCAGGACATTATATAAGACTTGCAATTGAAACTGGTGCCCAAGTTCAATTCTCTCTTTAATTTTCCTCCCAGGCTAGGGATAGGCTGAAAACCTGTGGAGAAGGCCCTACATTCTCTCTGACTCTTACTACATTAAATGTATGAACTCCACTCTGGAGACTTTTTTTGGGGGGCGGGGGAAACAGGATAAACATGCTATAAGGAAAAAAAATAAATCTGGCCTTTGCCCAATGTACTAAAGAAACTGGAACTGGCTATCTCTGTTTCAATCAGGACTACTGGAACTGAGCAATCATTTTGCTCAGTGAGATTGTACCACCAGGATTCAGTGGCAAAATGGCTGTTAGCTAAAATTAGCAGTAGAAATGGGAGGAGGAACCCACTGAGAGTCAAAATGTTTACATCCCCACCCTTAAAAAAATGTATAATGTGCTTCCCAAGCTGGAAAAAAAAAGGCAATTTGGGGACCATTCTTGATCACATTACCACATTACCAATCATCTTTTGTGGCCACTTAAGTGGGTTAGTTGCCGCCCATGGCTCCTCCAACATTAGTCTCTTTTGGTCTTTGAAGTTTTTCCATCTCCTCAAATAAGAGCTTTCACAGCACAATTAAATAAATCTCACAATGTTCCACAATTTTATTACTCTGAAGCCCCAGCTTTAAATTCAGAGCTGCTTTTTCTTTTCTCAGCAATGCTTACCTCTGAAAAGAATTCATCCATGAAAGCAGTGTTGTCAATCGCAATTTCCAATTCATCTTCAGCTTCATCATCGTCCTGCTTCTGTAAAGAGACAAATAACACCAATTAGAATCATATGGTTCTTGATTTCCTAAATCTGGCCTGGTGAAGGAAAAATGCAAAACCTACATCGGTGGTATTCACAATGACAGAACGATAATAATCAAGTATATTAATTTTTAAGCCACAGAAAGACGTGCAAGGTGGTCCACTTAGTGAAAATATAATAAAAAGACAATGAAGCAGCTTCCAGTGTGATTTACGGCTGACTAACAAAAGAGATTTGGGAGATCCTCACAAGTGCACTGAATGGCAACTTCTGATGAGGAGATCACGAAACTGTCTCCTGCAGGTGTCAGCACCAGAAGCTAGGGGAGACATGTTTCTTCTCCACAGTGGTGAGGCCTTTCATAAGGACATAAATCCAGCTAAACTCAATTTCTAAACACATTTGGAAATGTTCAATTTAACCACTTTATGGATATTAGAGACCTTCAAAACAACAAGCTTAATTTGACACATAGTGAGTTTCACTTTTTTCAGATTTAAGAAATTTTAAACAGAGACTTAAGAATTTAAAATAATATGCAATTGGCCAGAGGCAAAAAAACAGGTTGTAAACAGATTGGGAGTCCAGAGAGATTTGGAATATTGATTATTTTTGCTATAAGACTTGCAAAGCAAATATATAATTAAATAACAAACGTATGGAAATGACTAAAATGGAATTAAACCTGTTAAAAACTGAAGGTTTATACAGATTGCAAATAGACACTAGAGGGAACTAAAGAGCCAGGCAGCAAAGAATTAAAATGACTAAGCTGGCTACAGTATAACCTTGTGTTATTTTAAACAGTCTTTTTTAACTCGACTGAAATATTAACATATATATATATATATATATATATATGTTTTCTGAGGTTTTCACGGGTGTTTGTATATAGGTCTTTGGTTGTTCGGGTTTTCTCCCGTGTAAAATTGGAAGTGTCTTGGTGACGTTTCGACGAAGTCTCATTCGTCATCTTCAGGCTTCAGCTTCGTGCTTCTGGGAGCAATGTGTGATCGCAGCTGTTTCTTCCTTTTAACTGCTAGTGGGGGTTTGAACTGATTGGGTGGGAGCTTGGCTGTGCTCTGATTGGATGGGGTTTTTTCTGTGCTCTGATTGGCTGGGGGTGTGTCCTGTGTTGGTGGGGGCTTGGTTGTGCTCAGTCTAGTCTGTGCTGCAGGGGGATTTGAGCTGGTGAGCTGCACAGCTGTTGTTTGGCTTTGTGGTTGTGCTACATCTTCATAGTGGGTGTCAGTCTGCTGCATGAATGGATTGGAGGGGTTTGAAATGGCTAATGTTGCAGCTGCGGTCTGGCTTCTGGTCCTTGGTCGTGCTTCATGATCAGTGTGGGTTTGGGTCTGCTTTCTGGGTGGATGTGCGGTGGTGACATCCTGTGTGGACCTTGTGAGTGTGGGTCTGGTGTCATTCCTCGTGTTAGGGACTCGTTTGTCAATAAGGGCGGGTTTCCAAAAGGCTGGTAGGCGGGAGGTGTCATCTCGTTTGTTCATGCTGTGTGGGCGTTTTTCTATCTCAATGGCTTCTCTGATTATTCTGTTGTTAAAGTGTTCAGTTTTGGCGATAGTTCTGGTCTTTTTAAAGTCAATATCATGTCCTGTGACTTTAAAGTGTTGGACCAGGGAAGAAGTTGGTTCTTCTTTTTTGAATGAGTTCTTGTGTTCTTCAATGCGTGCACTTATTCTTCTGTTGGTTTGTCCAATGTATGTGGTGGGGCAGGCGGTGCATGGGATTTCATATATATATATATATATATATATATATGTATGTATGTATGTATGTATGTATGCTTATTCCTCCTAATATTTATTCTTACATATGTTTATACACTATATAATCTTTTCTGTATGATACTTATGTATATTGTTGTGACAAAATAAATAAATAAAAATAAAAATAGACATTATAGTTTGAAAATATATGGCAGACAACAAAATTGAAATTACTAAAATGGGAAAACAAAAGCCAAATCAAGAAAAGGATCTTGACACAGAACAGCTGCAACAAAAAATTCTGAAGAAGCTTCTTTGTGGGATTTACAAAGTAAGCTGATAAAAGCTTTGAAGACTCCTTTTAAATGCTAAAGAATGATGAAATATCAAATCCTGGACGTCACAGAAATAATTTAAAGGTCAAGATTGTGCAGAGCAAAAAGAAAGAATATAAAGTTTGACTGTTTGATCAGAGGTAAACTATTTGATATTTCTGGCAACTCCTAATTGGTTTTTTGCTGAACTAGAATTAAAAAGATGATGATTTCTAAATTGTGTATAGATGAAAGTCTATGGGGAGAAAATATTTTTTTATTTTTTACTTTAAAAGAGGATAAAAGATAAATATATTAGCTTCTGCTCAGTGTGATGAAGGTTGGAAGCCACTTAGTTAATATTTTTTTTGTTGCCTTTTTCTTTTCTACATTTTTCTTTTTTCCCCCTGTACTTTCTGTACTTTTCCTTTTCTCTTTTCTTCTAGTTTAGTTTGTATCAGTTTTTATTGTGCTTATTAAAAATGTCAATAAATTAACAAAAAATGAAAAGACAATAAAGTTAGAGAGAAATGGCACAGATCTTGCATTCAGCCTGTTCTGCCATCACTTTGCCACTCATATCAAAGCCAGAGACAGTTGGCAGAAACAGAGTTCAGTTCCACAGTCATGAATCACAATAACTTCATAGCATATGCCAACCATGATTTAAAGTATATAAAGCCTGCCTGTATTATTATTATTATTCTAGCCCAATAATGGTTAAGTGGCTCTAGAAGTGTTATAAATCACTAGCAAGGAAATAATCAGAGACAGACAATCATGTCACTACACGATTTCCAAAATAATACACTTTTAAATTATTGCTGCAGGTTATCTCATCCTGATGCTCTCAGGTATCCCTGCCCATTAATTATCCTGACTGAGTCGAACAGCAATTTTAGCCTAAAACATAAGAATGACATCAGGCTTTTTAGCCTAAAACATAAGAATGACATCACAAGTTTATGTGTTCCTCCACTCTGATAAAGAAACAGTTACAGACTAGGAAAGTGCCCCAAGTCTATTATAGGAAAATTAAACAGTAGGATAGTAAGAGAAAGAATCAGGATATTTTTATTTATTTATTTATTTTATTTACATTTATATCCCGCCCTTCTCTGAAGACTCAGGGCGGCTTACAGTGAGTAAGGCAATAGTCTCATTCTATTTGTATATTTAAAAAGTCAACTTATTGCCCCCCCAACAATCTGGGTCCTCATTTTACCTACCTTATAATGGATGGAAGGCTGAGTCAACCTTGGACCTGGTGGGACTAGAACCTGCAGTAATTGCATATATTTAGGCAGATACTTGTTCTGTCTCTGTCTTGATTCTAGCACTTAGTTCTACAGCCCTAAATTGAATGGATTGGAACAGTAGCTCCAACCCCACTATTCTAAGTTGGTGCTGTCTGAGAAAAAGGGAATCCAGGCCTCTGCATGAAGAAACAAAGCTAAAAGCACCATGCCAATCTGGACTATGCAGTAATCAAGCTGAAGAGATGTTTGGAAATTGGGTCTGGCCTTATTTCCCTTGCATCCCCAGTTTTTACCCATCTGTACCCATAATCACCCCTTCTTTTGCCCTGTGCTAATGTACGCTAGCTCTTATTTCATGGTTAAAATGTAGAAGCATGGGGTGATGGCGTTTACTGTGGCTTTTGTTTCCTCAAACATGCACACAAAAATGAATGACCAATTGGGGAAGAGGGTTGATTTGATCTTAATCTGCTCACTTAAGAAATAGCTTTAATTTAAACAACCGTAAAAGGGTCATTTAAAGGAAAGCTTTTTGTTTTGCTTTTGAGGGAGGGGATTGCACAGAGCAGTATTCCAAGCGCACATGTTCTGACGCTCAAATATCAAGTTGGGATAAAGACAAACTTGGGCATTTCTTTCTGAGCATATTTTCTCATTTTACGGAATTAGTTTCCACACGTATTTTGTTTTTCAGTCCTCCAACTTCGCATTTTGCATTCTAAGAGAGGGAAAAAGCCCAAGTGGTAAAAACACAGTTCCTTACAATTTATCCCCAAGTACTTTGAGGCCAGGTTTTTCATTAGCTAAAATTAGAGAAGATAAATCAGATATGGCATTTTTATTTATTTTCAACATTAACATAGTATCAACTCAATACAATACTCTACATCAGGGGTGTCAAACTTGCATTCTCACAGTGGCGTCACGTGATGTATCGGGATTTCCCCCCCCCCCACTTTGCTAAACCGGGCGGGGCCAGTAACTGATGCATCTGGACGGAGGCCATGAGTTTGACATCCCTGCTC
The DNA here is from genome assembly GCF_028640845.1 of Ahaetulla prasina. Lineage (NCBI taxonomy): Eukaryota > Metazoa > Chordata > Lepidosauria > Squamata > Colubridae > Ahaetulla > Ahaetulla prasina. The sequence continues at coordinate 254,876,620 of NC_080539.1, read as the reverse complement.
TACATGATTTGCAGACATTCAAAACGCCATTAGACATTCATTTTTAACTATTCAGAGAGGGAGAGGGATAAGTGAACAAAAAAGATAGTGTAATATTAATCCTAATCTACTGGTGGAAAGGTGGCCGATAAAAGATTTTAATCGTTTCTCAAAATGTCCCCTACCATTGCCCCAATTTCTTAGCCTCTTTTGTTCTTTGTGCAATGGCAATATATCTGCTCTGTCTTATTTTGTCACACTTCAAATATCAAAGGATATGCCCACTTCAGTGCCTGGGTTGCAATCTTGTGATTGTTATTGATATTGTTATTCATTGTTCATGTTGTTTATTGAGGAACATTAGCTAAGCAATCTCCAGCTTTGTAGCAATTTATCCTGTTTTAGGTAGAAAAGTTGCAAAAAGATGCCAGGCTCTTAGGTCAAAAAATTTTAAGTCACAAAGTCAGTTGATTGGGAATTCAAATGGCACAACACCAAGAACTTTCAAAGGCCAGGTAAAGTGCAACTTCCAATGTAGAATTAAAGACTTGAAGAAGAAAAAAGTCCTTTATTCCAAGCAGAAACGCATATACAAGTTGGGGAAACAAAAAGAACTAAGTGCAAAGAACAGCATCTAAAATGGCTAGGAGAAATTAAAAGATTGACACTTGTGGCCAAGCACAAGCCACCAGAGATACTGCTAGTTATCAAATTGTCTTTGTCTGATAATGGGCTTTCTTTCTCTGCTTATATTATTGGAAAGATTATTCTACTTCAGGGACGTGCTGGAGGAGGAGATTACATGTCCTTTTTACAGAAACCAAAATCTTGAGAACCTACTGTAACACTTCAGCTAACTTCTCAAGTCACAGGGAAAAAACACTTCTCCTTTTTGCCTTTCTGTATTCGTTGCTCTCCCTTCTCACTTCTCTATGAGCACCATATCCAATAAGCATCTTCTATGCCCAGTAATTTAAGCACTAAGTGATGATAATACAGAACCTGTTTGGGTGTCTGCAGGCCTTCAGGAGTATGTGAAAGATATAGTACTGTGGTGATGAGCAGGCACATCTCAATGACCATTCAATCATTGGGAATAAAATATAAATATTCCTGGTAATTCCTGGTGATGATTGCCTACCAGTCAGGTCCAAAAATAAATCAAATATAGTTACCTAATGCTGCCTAATTAAGCTAAGTTTCCATGTTACTGCTGGAAACAGAGTGTTTGTCAAATTCTCCTCCAGGGGGCAAACTTCTTTTCAGATAAATAGTTCCACTTCAAAATGCTTCCATTTGTATGACAAAATAAATTTGGGAAGTACATATATTTTTTTTGCCTACAAGCCAAAAACATTGTGTGTACAGAAGACTGAAGCTCCAAAGAAAGGAACAAGGAAGAAACATTTCCTACTTGTACTTTTTTTTTAATGCAAGAAGTATATTAAACACAGGATCTCTTCAGTTAGGCTGTTGTCAGTGACCAAAAATTAAATATTTCACACCCAGCCTCTTATCTCACTTAATTCCTCATATATCCACCAGAATAATCTGGAACTGAACACACTCAAAACCGTAGAAATGGTGGTGGACTTTAGGAGAAACCTTCCCATACTACCACCTCTTACAATACTAGAGAACACAGTATCAACAGTAGAAACCTTCAAATTTCTAGGTTCTACCATATCTCATGACCTAAAATAGATATCCAACATAAAAAACGTCAACAAAAAAGCATAACAAAGAATGTTCTTTCTGCGCCAACTCAGAAAGCTCAAACTGCCCAAGGAGTTGCTGATACAATTCTACAGAGGAATTATTGAGTCTGTCATCTGCACTTCTATAATTGTCTGTTTTGGTTCTGCAACCCAGCAAGACAGACACAGACTTCAGAGGATAAGTAGAACTGCAGAAAAAACAGTTGCTACCAACCTGCCTTCCATTGAGGACCTGTATACTGCACGAATCAAAAAGAGGGCTGTGAAAATATTTACAGACCCCTCATATCCTGGACATAAATTATTTCAACTCCTACCCTCAAAACAACGCTATAGAGCACTGCACACCAGAACAACTAGACACAAGAACAGTTTTTTCCTGAAGGCCATCACTCTGCTAAACAAATAATTCCCTCAACCCCGTCAAACTAGTTACTAAGTCTGTGTTACTATTAATCTTCTCATTGTTCCTATCACCCATCTTCTTCCACTTATGACTGTAACCTTGTTGCTGGTATCCTTAAGATTTATATTGACTGTTTATTTATTATTTATTTATTTATTTATTTATTTAATTTGATTTTTATACCGCCCTTCTCCCGAAGGACTCAGGGCGGTGTACAGGCAAAATAAAAACAACAATACAAATATACACAATTTAAATACCCTTAAAAAACTTATTCAAAATTAGCCTGATATTAAAAAAAATCATCATCAATTAAAACCCCATTTAAAATTTGTAAAATTCCCTTTTAAAATCCAATTAAGCCAGCCCCACGCGAATAAAAAGATGGGTCTTCAGTTCGCGACGAAATGTCCGAAGGTCAGGTATTTGACGTAAACCAGGGGGAAGCTCGTTCCAGAGTGGGAGCCCCCACAGAAGGCCCTTCCTGGGGCCGCCAGCCGACATTGTTTGGCGGACGGCACCCTGAGAAGTCCCTCTCTATGGGAGCGTACGGGTCGGTGGGAGGCATATGGTAGCAGCAGGCGGTCCCGTAAGTACCCAGGTCCTAAGCCATGGAGCGCTTTAAAGGTCGTAACCAACACCTTAAAGTGCACTCGAAAGGCCACAGGCAGCCAGTGCAGTCTGCGCAGGAGCGGTGTTACATGGGAGCTACGGGTAGCTCCCTCTATCACCCGCGCAGCTGCATTCTGGACTAACTGAAGCCTCCGAGTGCACTTCAAGGGGAGCCCCATGTAGAGAGCATTACAGTAATCCAGCGAGAGGTAACGAGCATGAGTGACTGTGCATAAGGCATCCCGATCAAGGAAGGCGCAACTGCGGACCAGGCGAACCTGGTAGAAGGCCCTCCTGGAGGCGGCCGTCAAATGATCTTCAAGCGACAGCCGATCATCCAGGAGGGCGCCTAAGTTGCGCACCCTATCCTTTGGGGCCAATAACTCGCCTCCGACAGCCAGCTGCGGCTGCAGCTGACTGAATCGGGATGCCGGCATCCACAGCCACTCCGTCTTGGAGGATTAAGCTTGAGCCTGTTTCTCCCCATCCAGACCCGTCGGCTTCCAAACACCGGGACAGCACTTCAACAACTTCATTGGGGTGGCCGGGGTGGAAAAATACAGCTGAGTATCATCAGCGTACTGCTGGTATCTCACCCGAAACCACTGATGATCTCACCCAGCGGCTTCATGTAGATGTTGAACAACAGGGCGAGAGAATCGACCCTGCGGGACCCCACAAGTGAGGCCTCGCGGTCGACCTCTGCCCCCGTCAACACCGTCTGCGTCCGGTCGGAGAGATAGGAGGAGAACCACCGATATCGGTGCCTCCCACTCCCAATCCCCAGCCGGCGCAGCAGATACCATGGTCGATGGTATCGAGCGCGCCGAGAGGTCTAATAAGACCAGGGCAGAGGAATAACCCCTGTCCCTGGCCCTCCAGAGATCATCCACCAATGCGACCAAAGCTGTCTCCGTGCTGTATCCGCGTCGGAAGCCGGACTGGAACGGATCTAGATAGACATCTTCATCCAGGTATTGGGGTAGCTGTCGCGCCACGGCACTCTCTACAACCTTCGCAACAAAGCGAAGGTTGGAGACTGGACGATAATTACCCAAAATAGCTGGGTCCAGGGAGGGCTTCTTAAGGAGGGGTCTCACCACCGCCTCTTTCAAGGCGGCAGGGAAAACCCCTTCCAATAAAGAAGCGTTGATAATCCTCTGGAGCCAGCCTCGTGTCACCGCCTGAGTGGCCAGTACCAGCCAGGAAGGGCACGGGTCCAGTAAACATGTCGTGCCGTGCAACCCCCCCAACAACCTTATGACTATCCTTATGACTTTCCTTATGACTATCATTAAGTGTTGTACCCAGTAGTGGGATTCAAGTAATTTAACAACCGGTTCTCTGTCCTAATAATTTCTTCCAATGACCAGTTTGCCAAACTGCTGAGAAAGTTAACAACCGGTTCTCCCGAAGTGGTGTGAACTGGGTGAATCCCACCACTGGTTGTACCTTATGATTCTTGATGAACATATCTTTTCTTTTATGTACACCGAGAGCGTATGCATCAAGACAAATTCCTTGTGTGTCCAATCACACTTAGCCAATAAAGAATTCTATTCTATTCTATAGTGTTTTCCCCCTATTGAAATAGGTTTTTAGTAATATTACCATCAAATCTCATTTCATGGTAAAACAAAATTCCGTGCTACTTTGGAGTTTTGCTGAGAGAAAACATTAGTACAGCAGGAATGTAAGTTAAAAGGCTGAAAGATATTGACCATCGATGTTTCTCATAGAGATTGTAATATACCACCACCACAACCACAGCAGTTCTGTGCTATTTACCAAGAAATAGAAAGGAAAGACAAGGTATCATCTCATCAATGACTATCCAATGCTGAAAGAATCCAAGAACAAGCAAACTGAATAGTTCCCTTTTCCCAGCATCTTTTACCGAAAAAAAGGGAGGAGAGGAATACAGTAACTCAAACAGGCACAAAAAGTCTTCTCTCCAAGCAGCAGAAGTCCGGTTTCTGCAATGACATGTTTTCAGAGTCTTATAAAATGGAGGTCAGAGGTTACATTAGTTGAGCAATCACTGAGTCATCTGGATCAAAAGGAGCACAGCTAATCTCCCATCTAGTCCTGAATATGCCTCACACTGAACAAGCAGCATTAGCAGACTGTGGTTAGAGGAGGCTTGTTTGCGCTCACCAGTTTTAGGAATACACTAACTACCTGCATATAATCAACTTCCCCTTTGGAGAATTTGTCCCTCTTTGAGCTTTTCTTGTAAAGCTGATGTGAGAGGGGCTAAGAACTTTCCTCTGTTTCCTCCTTCATCTTTTTATTCAACATTTTTAACCTTTAAAATCACAATTACACTATTACAGCTTCCCGTTATCGGAATTTTTTCTTAATTTCAACTTATCTACAGGCCTATTGTTTTATACATATACATTCTTGTTTCATAGTTACTTATTTTTATACTATTTACAATATTTACATGTCTACTACATTCTAAAATATACATTTTATCCATTATTATCATTTCTGTACAATCACTATACATTAATTTTAGACTTCTTTTCAAGCCAGTTATACTACTTGTTCCACGTCTCATAATACACAGTTTGTTTGTTTTTTGTTTGTTTTTTGTTTACATTTATACCCCGCCCTTCTCCGAAGACTCAGGGCGGCTTACAGTGTATAAGGCAATAGTCTCATTCTATTTGTATATTTTTACAAAGTCAACTTATTGCCCCCCCAACAATCTGGGTCCTCATTTTACCTACCTTATAAAGGATGGAAGGCTGAGTCAACCTTCCTCTCTGTTCCTTAATTCCATCGTTAATTTGTCCATTTCTGCGTATCCTAGCACCTTTTTTATAATCATTGTGTTTGATGCAGTTTCCTTGTTTCCAATTTTGGGCAAATGTGATTCTGGCTGCGGTGATTATATGGAGCATGATGTATTGAATTTCTTTGTTTATATTACCTTTTATTGTACCCAAAAGAAATAATTCTGGCTTCATCTCAATTTTTTGTTCAACAATTTCCTCCAAACATTTTTTAATTTTTGTCCATAATAATCCCTGGCTTTGGGACATGTCCACCACATATGGTAGTAGGTCCCTTGTTGGTGGTTACATTTCTAGCTATTTGGTGGTCTATTGGGAAACAATTTGGCCAATCTCACCTGCAGAGATTCTCAACATTCTTATCTCTCTAACATACATTTTTACAACACAGAAAGCAAAGGCTAACAGAGCCTCGTCCCTTTCCCAGCATCACCCAGCATCACCCAGTGCCCCATGCTCTCAACAGGGTGCCCCAACTCAGCCTTTGCAAGGAGCATGTGCATCCTGCATTCTTCGGCCTGAGAAAAAGCAGACCAGATGGCTGCTGTCCTTATTTAATTGCATTACACCAACATGTTTGACAACGAAAGCCTTTAAGCTAATGAATGGGATGGGTAGGGGGTGGGGGGTTGCACACTAGTTTGTACACAGAGAGAAGACCCCAGGTTGGGTTGAGGAGGATGGCAACTCAGGCAACACATAGGCACTTGAGGGATGGCATTTTACAATCCATTAAAATGAGATAGCCATTTTGGCCCATATATGCAGTCACATTTGTAATAAATATTAAATACGAAACATGCAAAATCTTAAAACAATGTCACACATGCATGCACATAAATAAGAAAACCATTTTGTGCACATTAATTTCAGTTTCTACATTTTTATGTTTTCTAGTAGTTACCCGACTGAATTGCATAGGATTTCCCATTTCTAAGGACATTCTTCTTAAGGCATTCCCAGTCATAAAAATAGAAGGTGTGTATGTCAACATCGGCAGAGACAAACTGCTATTTCCCTTTGCTCTAAGGGCATGGGGTGTGGAGAGGTTACAGTTGTCAACAGTGATTCATTCCTAGTACTGAAAACAGATACCTGGGCCCATCACACCTGAAACTCAAAGGAGGATGCTGTTTCTTACATGCCATTGAATTATTTTCTTTGAGGAGCTAAACAGTAGGATTGAAAGGCCGCCAGAATGTCCTTCTGTGTATATGTTATTAATCCATTGTCAAGTACAGAATCTCATATAGATGGTCCTTAAATTATGGCAGTAATTGTGCCTGGAATTATAGTCATAAGTTATGTTGGTCATTAAGCAGGTCACTATGCAATCACACCCAATTTTATGACATTTCTTGTGGTGGTTATTAAACAAATACCACAGTTAAGTGAGCCTATTGTACCCAATGGGCATTTTGCTGGAAATCAGAAGTAAATGCTGATTTCAGGCAAAACCATGTTAAATCGTAGTCACAAGGGAGGCTGCAAACAGCTGTTAAAGTAGGTGCTGCCAAAATATGATCACATTACTGCTGGGGGAGACGACAGCCATTAGAACTTCAAAGCCAGGTTGTAAGTAACTCTGGGGAGGTCTGTCATAACGCTATTTGCTAAGCAACCAAGTCATAAGCTGAGAACTTCCTGTATATATTTCAACACCATCCCTTTTCTTGAATTCTTTGGTACTAAAGAGCAAGTTAGTGACAGATTAAGTGCATATAATAAATATATTTATCCTGAGTAAATCAACTAAAACTGTATTATAGACCGTAAAGATGACCTTGAAGGAAATATGCAAACTTTGTTGCCAAATTGACAAGAAATATAACATATGTTATAAGTAAACAAAACAGTCAGATAATATTAGGAAGTGGCTCTGACAGATATCTCCCTAATTCATTGAACTATAAATAATAAGAGGAGGGAGAGCATTATCAGATTTCCGAGGTTCTGTTATTATAGCTGATCTCAATAAAAGTAGTTTTAACTTTCCTCTAGAGTTGATTTTTTAGTTTGTTGTGCTCAGTCAGGCTTACAGAAATGGCAGAGTCAGGGCTGTTGTCATTCACAATTGATATCCACGTTTCTACCTAGACAGTATTCAAGAAGCCAACAAAATGTAACTCATATGATTAAAATGTTATTAGAATGTTTTAAATGACTACTAATTCAAACTAATCTGCTTCAGATGAAAGGTTTTACTTCTTTTCCTAAAAAGCAGGAAGAGTGAGGCCAAATACAATGTCTAAGGGAGTGCATTCCAGTGCTTGGGAGCAACACAGAGACAGTATCTTTAACCAGATGGAGCACTGATCCCAAGTTTATTTATAATACCAGAAAAGATTATTGAGAAAAGGTGGATTATAGTTTGGCATGAGGAAAAATCAGCAGAACAGCTAAAATGAACATATGTACTCCCAGAACTACAAAAAATACAGGGACAAAGATTTGGAACACTTCTATCTATTAGCTTAAAATATTCTTCATACCTTCTGTTCCTCCTTTGGAGCTATAGCCATGTCTCAGCTAATGATTATTACAGACTATATTTACTGACTTTTTCCTACCAAATACACAGCAGTTCTACTGAGACACCAGTGCACTTGAATCTTGGAAATAAGAATGCTGCAAACCAATGCTGTCAATATTTTTATTCAGTTTTCACATTTTAGTACATCCTTCAATTTTTTCTAGTCTCCCACACCTAATTTGTTGAAGGTCAAAAGTACTGATAAATGTCTAACATTCCACTTCCAAGATGCTGTCATTAATAGCAAAACTTTCTATGCCAGCTCTTGAAATTGAGTTTCCTTGGTACAAACTACAGAACACTCCCTGTTGGCAGGCAATATCAAACACATATTTAAACCAGTCTACATATTAGGACCATATGGTTGATATAGAGTTGGAAGAAAAGAGCACAACACGCTGGGTTGCAGGACGGAAGGTTGAACAGAATATTTTTCAATTTCAGCACCTTTCAGATGTGAGGACTTCAGCTCCCAGAATTCTCCCAGCCAGAATGTTGAACAGGACAATGACCAGATGAAGAAACAACAATGAGAAGCTGGGGGAATTCTGGGAGTTGAAGTGCACACATCTTAAAATTGCTGAACTTGAGAAACCCTGACAATGGAAAATATGAACTGGAAGTACTGGATATTTCCATTATTGCACTAGGCACTCAAGTTATTTTGTGTTTCTAAAAATAGGCTAATTAAAAACAACGTTCTACAAGAGATGCTTTGCCTTTAATGAATCCGATATTTTCCATCTTTGTTATCAAGCTATAATCAGTCAGTTGACTTTTAATGTCACACAGATTTAAAAGGTAGAGTTCCTGGTTTAAATTCTGTTCTGTGGGCAGAGTAATGTTTCTACCCTTGGGAAAATTATTTAGTACAGAAACAATAAAGTTATTTAAAAACATGTTTAGCCCTAACCCTAGCCTTCCTACTTTCCATGATTAGGATATTGAAAAACTGGTTAAGTGAAAGTGCAAGCCTGCCCACTCATATTCCTCAGATATCTCACATTCTAAACATGCTAGAGGGGAAAAAAGCACCTTTACTTTCAGGAATATAATGATCAAAATAAAAAGTGAAGTTATTTGCTCCTATATCTCAACCCACATTTCCCAATTTTTAGTTATTTTGTAAAATAAATTTGTAAAATAAAGGGGAAATATGTAGTGCGCAACTGCTGGAATTGTTCCAATCACTTTACCAGCAGTGGGAGTGTTTCTATTTTCTTCTGAATAATGAAATAACAAGTTGTGATTTCATTTATTGATGTATATTGGGAAGCACAGGCAGACTGCATATGTGAAGCTCTAGGTCATCTGATGGGAAATGTCTTAGACTAGAACAGTCAGCAACATGCTAAGTCATTGCCTAACTGCCTCTTCCATTGAGGAAGGATGCATTGAGGAAAATTGGGGGATTTTTTCCTCTGCAGAGATCCATTTTCAAACTCATTTTTTTTCTAAAGCTGGCTTCTTTCCACATAGCCATTTGATCCTGTTTTGTTTCAGGAGACAGATAGGCAGAATCAGGATCCACAATCTATTTCCAACATTCTGTTGGGTTGACAGAAATAAAATTCTATAGTGTCTATAATTTCTAGTCACTGCATACAAGTTAAGAGAGGAAAAACAAACCTAAACATTTACTCATCAAGCTGACAACTTGATCATCCAAAAGTTTTACTTGAAGAAGGCTTCTGAAAAATTTTGGATCAAAAAGCATCCTTCACTGTGAGATTCCTTTGATCTTTTGTGCACAAATTTGCTGTTGATGTGCACAAACAAAAACTGGCTGCATCTTCATGCTTACAGTTACAATCTTAACCACATGTATATGGAAATGCCTATCAATTTTAAATGTTATGACACATGTGCCACAGCTGGTTAAAACAAGAACTTCCTGAAAAGGACAATGAGTTTTAATCCACACTTTTACTGATGAACTTTCTTGAGTGTTAACATTAATTTTGGCACCTCTCAAAGCCATCCATAGCACATTGGGTGGAATGAACATGTCATTAATGTGAATTCCTGTATGACAGTTGCAGTTTACTATCTGTGGTTTCCTAAAAACCAATTTTAATTATGGATTTTATTAAAATGATAGCTATTTTTCAGGGGGTTGGGTGTTAAGTAAATAGGAGTACTCTGATCCCCTCAAACCCCCCTGCTCCCAACCCTACCTTTAATTTTAAAACAAAAGCACAAAATATTGCAATGCCAATATTGGATCAGTTTACCACTAAACTCTGGCAATGCAGGGAAAAAGGTTGCCCACCACTGTGATAAATCATGATTCCTTACCATGCCTTACACAATTTATCAGCCTAGCTATTGTCTATCAAGTTGTACAAAGCATCCATATGATTCTGGAAAGAAAGATAAGACTTGTAAGGTAATTATTTGATGTCAATCATCATACAGCATTTTCTTTAGCAACATTTAAATTTACACTGTGCAAAGAAAGCTTATTTTCAGTAAAGAAAATATTAACAGGAAAGAAAATTGCTCCAAAACAAAGCAAAGATTCAACTGACATGACAATAATAAGGAAGCAGGAGTATTTTGCCTAATGTCCACATTGGTCTTATTCTGGTGCTGTAGAGAACAAGGAAAATGATCTTAGGGAGATCAGCAAACCAAGCTAAGAGAGGCTAAGGGTGTTTTTAAAATCCAGAACATCCATGTAACATTCATAAACAGCTGAGATGGACACCTCCCTAATTCGCTAAACTAGAAGTAGGTACAAGAAATCAGAGTTGTAGTCATTGTTATTCTAACTAGTCTCAATAAAAATAGTTGTAGGGAGTCCTAGGGAGTTGAATTGATTTCATTGTTTGGTCTATTTAATGGGGCTGACAAGTACCAGTTGAAGACCTATTTCCCCAGGCTTTTTAATTGCCTTTTAACTGTAGTTTAATTGTTTTTTAATTCCTATGGTTTTAGATGATACTGCCTTGCTTCTATCTGGTTTATATATTTCATTTTCCATTTTATTAGATATTATTGTAGATGTTTTTATTCAAAAACTGTACTGTTCAGTGTGCTTTATTGCAGTGTCCAGGGACCTTTGGCTATTAGGTGATTAAGATTAAGTAAAATAATTTGTCATCTGTTCTTACAAGACCATAAATCTTACAATCCTACAGAACCTCCTGTACCCTTCAAATAGTATACTGTACTGTCATGGTCCAAAGACTTTAGGCATATGTTCCCTGCAGGCTTCAACTGTGACATGCATCAGAAGTCCTTTGCTCTTACTACACTCTGCAAAACATTACCTACTGAAGCAGCTATCTAGCCAGTTCCCCATTCAGAGGGAGATGGGAAGAAGCAGCACCCTCCTTTACCAGATCATGCGATTATCCCTGTTCAGCTTCCACATTTTTCAGTTCACACAGCAATCGCTGTCCATACACCCTCTAACATACACCCCAGCTTTAAAAAAAAATCTTTTTAAGGAAGTACATCTACAGTTTTTAATTCAGGAAACCACAATGAACAGCCTGCATTCTGTTATCTGACAGGGACATATATGCTATTTAATTGTGCCTGTGTTTTCTCCATAAATGAATATGCCGAGAGGTTAAGGGGCTTATCTGTATCTGTCTGACTATCTTACCCAGAAGAGTTGGTTCTGTTACTGGCAGTACCAATTCTGACGAACTTTCATAATAGCAGATGTTAGGGTGGAGGCCCAAATGTCAAGTTCCTGCTTAGATGAATGAAGAAACCACGTATTTTAGAGCAACTCAATGTCTCACAGGGCTGCTATGCAAGCAAATAAAAAAGTCTATAATTCTGTTTTCCTCACTTCCATACCATACACCCAAACTGTTCCTTTAGTCTATTTGCAAGCTGACTTCTACAGTTTAGCACAAAGATTCTGTATGCTACAGAACTGTTCCAGCAACAATCTGTAATTAGATTTGTCATGTAGGAACCTTTACATGTACTGAACTGCAGTGGTATCAAGTAAATAAAAAGAATAACTCTTGCAAAACCTGCTTTAACCATTTGCTGTCACTATTCCTTCAAGAATAATTTAAAATATGGTCTAGTGGTAAAGGCAGAAAAAGGGTAGAAACCAGGAGAATATGAGTTCTAGTTCTGCCTTAAGCATGAAAGCCAACTGGGTGATTTTGGGCAGTCAGCCCAACTCACTTCACAGGGCTGTTGTGAGGGAAATAGGAGGAGAAGGTAGTAGGTGTGTTCGCTGCCTTGAGTTATTTACAAGAATAATAAAAGCAGGATATAAATAAATATAAGTACTTCTTGGTATGTATAAAGCACTCTTCCCTACTAATGAGTAGGAGGCTTGCTTTCCAAGATCAAAGCTTCCATATATGCTGGAAGCTCAGCTGGCAGGAGTGATCCCTGTCTCTGAAGAGAACCTGTTGACAGCTGGTGAGAAAAAAATAAAAACAGATGCCCTCAAATGAAGCTCATTTCCTAGAGTTTCATGCAGTTTTCCTGGTAGTTGATGGAAACCACTTGACATTGCCACTTTTAAGATTTTTTAAAAATTTCCCAGTCTAGTCTGCAGTCTTGAGATTTCCTAATAGTCTCCCATCCAAATATAATGTTAACTTGGTCCAACTTCTGTTGAGGTCAGTTAGAGTCAATTAAGCACTTCAACCTATTGTGAATAGTACAGATGGTATATTTTTCTAAACCCATGTTTTAAATTAATAGGACAATAACCACAAATGATGCGTAAACTTTTTTAAAAAGGACAATACAATTACAGTAAAACTTATCTGTAAGTGCCAATTAATGATCTTTTTTATTTTCTAGACCTCTTTAAACACCACGAGTCTGATATTATTTTCCTCCTAATGCAGGTTTAAAACATTTGCCTTTTAATTATAGATATATCTATCAAGAAACTTTGTTTATTTTGCTTTTAATAATTAGGGGTTTTAAAGAGAGGAACAAAAGATTTCTAAATATGTTGAAAAATAAATTTGTCTTGAGCAGTGACACCCCTGTCCATCTGACTCATTCTTTCTTTTGTAGTTTCAGCTCCATTTTTAAGTAACTTGTAGTTTAGTCTAATAAAAATGTAACTTGCTCATTTTGTGGGGATCTTGCAAGACATACACATTCCAATGAAGCAGAAAGGATTAAAGGTCCTGCCGTTTAGATTCAGAGATGGAATTTATCATAGTGTGAAGAATCAAAGTCAGAAGAAATGCCTTCTCTCTTTATTTCTAAATCTTATTCTGAAGGGTTTTCTTTGGATAACCAACCAAATTATTCAAACTCTGCCTGGAGGTTTAAACAAGTTCTGTATTTTTGGCTTGATCACTGATGAGCCAAAGCAGTAAAAGCAAATTCCACTTGACAGAACAAACTTCATCTGTTAGTTGGCAGGCATTTTTTTAAAAGAAAAATTGCCTCTTAGAAAAATAGTAAGAAGCCATTACATTCTGTCTGATGATCTTTACCCAGGAGTGGAGTTTTAAGCTTTAGGAGCTTTGCTTTTTTACACAGAAAATCAGATATTCTCATGATTTTAGGATTTAAATAGTTCCTAAAAGGAAAGATTTCACTCATGCAAGGGCAAGGAGGGGGCACGGGGAGAGGGGGCTGAAGGGAAAGAGAAATTCACGTAAGTTCCAGATCCAAATTCACATAAGTTCCAGATCCGATATTAACAGCCATATCAGGAACATACCATTCTTCATGTGGTAAATATAATTATTATAATTGCACAGTATTTCACTCTTAAAATACAAGTTTTGAAGTATAGTGCTTCTGATTATAAGCAGAGAAAAATACCTAAAATATAGTAACAATGTCTTTTCAATGCCCACAAGTCATAATATTTTAAATATATTAAGATTTTACTGATGACAGTGATATATTAGATAGATGAACCTTGGGCTGTGGTCAATCCAGAACTGTCTTCGATTAAAAAAAGGATGGTGGTAAATAGCAGGTAAAAATATAGGAGATTATTTGTAGTTCAGGGTTGAAATGAGGAGTCCTTGGTGCTCTCTGAGCTTGCTTGTTTTCTTACAGACGTTTCATTACCCAAACTAGGTAACATCATCAGTGCTAGTCAAGGATTGCTGTTTGCTGTCAGTTTATATTTTGGTGATTTGCTTGTCTGCATGGGTGGGGGCAGTCTTAGACAATAGCAGGTAACTTGAAACAATTTAAACAAAGCTAGCGGATTAGTTCTCAGTTGTATATTCTGAATTGGGCATTGGGTCAGATTAATTAATTAGCCTCCAATTAAGTCTACAATTCTTGTGTAAGAAAGAAATGGACTTTTCACATCTCACCTTGTTGTATTACTAAATTGTAAAGAGATGGGAAATTGAAGCTTTCCTCTTATAATGGACAACCAAATTGTAGAGTTCAAGCTGTATACATCCACTTCAGGAACTAAATATGAAGGAAGTGGGGTACAGTAATATATTCAGAACACTAATATGTGCCCCAAAACAATTTCACTTTCCCTTTAAAGAAAAGTAAAAGCATGTTTATGGGCACATCATTTCACATTTCAGATGACATAGTGAAAGATTTACATGCTTGTGGAGGTAGCGCACAAATCATTACACAAAGAGAAAATTATGTGGCCCAGATAGTGAGGCTAAATGTTTATCCAAGCCACTCAGGTCCCCAAACACAGAAACAGCATCCGGCAATGTGATTTTTCCTCTGATATTTGAAGGAATATCCTCAAGAGCCAATGTTCTCACTCAGATGAGACCACAATTGAAAGCACCGCAGGACATAGGCTTCTGCTTCTGTCATGGATATAACCCTCAAGGAATGTTATATGCAGTTTTGCCAAGGAAGCTGGGGGAAAACTCCATGCTGGAACGTTTCTCTTCCTGAATGTTCCCCCTCCACCTGGAACCTTTTCCATCAAGAAGGGGGGAAAATGTCATAAACTCTTGTCCAGAAACTCCCTCCCTAATTGTAGTTCTCTATAAAATCACTGCCTGTTTGGAACTTAAGTTCACAGAGGAATAAAAATAAAATTAATCCCCTTCTCTCTCCCGAGCATTTTATCTTCTCTCCTCCTGATTGATGGTTTTATAATCCTGACTAAATCTGTCACTCTTTTCCTCCCTTCGCCAGGCTCTTTCTGAAGCTGGGCAGAGAAACAAGTAGTTCATTTGTGCAAGGTCATCATAACCGTGGTCCATTCTCTCAATGTTACTGGTTTCATGGACTTTGGACCCTCCAAATACAGGAAAGCAGAGAGTTCAGCCCTTCAAGTTCAGCAGGAGAAAACAAAAGGTGATTTCTCTCACTGGATTAACTTTTGTGCCAGCAAAGCAAGATAGTGGTATAGGGAACAAGCCATGGGCCGGTAACAGCCTGCGGACCAGGGGATGGGGACTCCTGAAATAAAAGATTCATAAATCCCGCACTTCTCCTCAGAGCTATGCAGAAAGAAGAATTTATGGAAAGTGTAAGGAATCAAACTTCCAGGTATTCTGGTTCATAGGATTATCATTACAATCCAAAACACTCACATACAAACATTTCAGATTAAAGATAGAATAGAATAGAATAGAATAGAATAGAATAGAATAGAATAGAATAGAATAGAATAGAATAGAATAGAATAGAATAGAATTTTTTATTGGCCAAGTGTGATTAGACACACAAGGAATTTGTCTTGGTGCATATGCTTTCAGTGTACATAAAAGAAAAGATACCTTCATCAAGGTACAACATTCACAACACTTAGTGATGGTCATAGGGTACAAATTTAACACTTAATGATACAACACTAAATGATAACCAAATAAGCAATCAGGAAACAATCTATATTTCAGATTAAAGATAATGAGAAAGATAATTTACTTGCTCCCAATCAAAATAAATAAATAAATAAATAAAATAAATAAAAGATTACCACCATATTTGCTTCAAAATTCTGTTCAAGGGTAAAATAGGTGATGATTCATTATTTTACTATTTAAAATCTGCACTTTAAAAAAAATTATTGAAATGCCTGGGAAGTTTTTACCGGAAGGAAATTCAGTTACTTTTCCTACAATCGGGTTTTTAATATGCAGCACAGTCAGTTATATTGCTCAATGACTTGAGCAGGAAAAATGAATTACACACATTGAAAGCAAAATGCAAATGTACAGAATTTCTGCAGAATTCAGGTTGCCTAATTTAAAATTTGTAAAGAAAAATGATTCAGTTCCACTTTATTATAAAAAATCATCTGTATCTTATAAGCAAAGAGCACAATTTGTTTTTAAAAGAGGAACTTTGTTTGACCTTAACAACTAAGAGATACTTTTGTTTCACACATTTTCAGTAAAAGTAGAAGATTAATTATAGCGTACTATATGTTGAAAGCTGACTAAATGCTTACAATTCTTTGGTTGCTCTGAGGAGACACAAGATTACAAACTAAACAATAAGTAGGCACAGATCCAATGTCTATTTTAAGAGCAAGCAAATATCCCTAAGAAATTAGATTACTGACCCCATATCAATATAATTCAGCAAGAATAGCAAATCTTCAAAGCAAAAGGCAGATTGAAACAGCTCAATTAAAAGTAATTAACAATTTGATTTCATAAATCTTAAAGCAGGGTTTCTCGTTCATTATAACAAGTGTACTTAGTCTTTTTAAGAAGCACTATTATGGGCTGTTTGATGCTGTGCTAGGGATCATACTATCAAAAGTGGACCAAATCAAGTCTTTTTAGTTATGGGAATAGAAATATTCCCAGCATAATTAATAATCTCCTCATTTATCACATGAATAATTACAGATGGTTACAATTTTTGGAGGAGCTTTGAAAAATGAACCCAGAGTTTTAAGGATGTAAATGTTATTTTGGGACAACACATTATATGCTTCTGTCACAGAGTTAATTGTTGCATTATCAACACTGGAGAATTCTTATTATTGCTAATTTCTATGTAGGGGAACTGTTACTGGTCTTCTTTTTTATGTCTTCCTCTAAAATCTGAATTCTAACTTCAGCTGTTTGACAGTTTTATTTAATATGTTATCAGCTGAACTGGAAAACAAGCCTGATGAAAAAGTCTACGGCAAATTTAATTTACCGTAATAAATCAAGCCCACCCAAGGAAAGCTATCAATCCAACTCAACTCAAAGACTAAGTTGACCCCACACAAAGTCTAAATTTGGAATCCTTTGGCCTCTAGATATTGCTGAACTAAAATTTTCAGCATCCTTCATAACTGGCCAGGCCGCCTGAGGGTTGCAGTCCAGCAACATAAGAAAATTCACAGGTTCTTTTTCTGTTAGCCAGCATTATTTCTCCTGTGGGTTTTTTGCCTTCCTATTTTCATCTCCTGCAGATTATCTGCAGTCACATGGTCAGAACTTAATCTCAGATCATGTGAAATGTAAAAGAAATGCATGTTGATAGCACCTACCAAGTAACCTCCCCAGCACCCTCCTTCTTATGACGCAGCCTTTTCTTTTTTGCAGGATTGGAATGTGTACACCATACCAAGCTGAAACATGGTTTGTTTCCTTGGGTTTTATCACATATGTGAATTCAACTACTGTGGCATGTAAACAATCCTTTCTTGTTAAATATAGGGGCTGAATTCAACAAATTGTAGTTTCTTTAATAAATCATGATTATACAAACTGCTGCTTTGCATGTGTAAAAAAACAGCGCAAATTCACAAAATGACCTGAACATCTCTTCTTCTATAAATTAAGCCATGCTTGTAATAATCCTAACTTACTTCCTACTTCCAGTGACTGGGACACAATGTCTGTTGTGGCACTAAGCAACTGGTTCATTTCATGAGACAAGCAGTACTCAGAAAATGGCTAATTCTGTATCCCAGCAAGTATAAAGATCACATATAACTTTATTCTGAGAAAACAACCAGCCTACCTAGGAATTTGACAGTACAAAAGGCCTTCCCAACATCCAGGCTTCTACAAAGCCTGACACACATACTGAACTAACAATATATTTTGGCAATGCAGCCAATGAGAAGCTGTCCTTCTGCCAATGACCTGAGCTGAACAACCAGCCTTATAATATCAACCCCATGCTAAGAACAAGTAGCTTACACAAGAATGATGCACTGGATGAGAATTACAAGCAAACTTGTCTTAAAACCAGATACATATTTTATTTTATTTTTTGCAAATGGCTCAAACAGTTTAAAAATGGAAACTATAAAATGGTTAGTTGCACCACGTTTTAACAAAAAGCTCGTTCCTTATGCTCCAAAGGACCTTTAAAAGAAAAGATGTTCTAAATTGTGTGACCTTCAGCAGCTGCAAGTCATTCAATAAGTCAGTGTAAGAGATAAAATAAAGTAGGAATCTAAGCTCATGATACGCCTAACCCTCTCATGACATCTCAGTACAGCTTTGTTTCCAGGCTCGTAGTTTAGCAACAAGGCTACGTTTACCAGATAAAACCCGAATGTCACAAGGAGGGAAATCAAATAGGAGGAAGCTGCGGATTCTATTTATGTTCTTCAGGCATGGAAAGAAATGGGTGGCACTCCTCTATTAACTCTCCTCAACCTTCTGAAGACTACCAAGGCATTACTTTGTCTCTCCTTCTCCAAGTACTTGAATTAAGTTTGTTATTAATGGGACTACACTGCTACAACCAGATGACTCTTCTCATTGACTCAGAAACACAGGTTGGTAACAGTAGTGGGCCCCTAGGATTTGCGTGCCCTGCAGGTTGTACCGTACACCCTGGGTGCTAAGGAGTGTTGGCATTCTTTCAGAATTGGCCTGAATGCCTAGCTTCAGCCCACTGTTTCCTCTTCCCACACCTTCTACCTGAACTTTTGCAGCAAGTTTTGCAGCACGTTTTGCAGCCTGCCAGGCTTACAGTCCCTTTGCTATTTTTAATGGAGATATCAACGAACAGACAGATATGCTCTCAGCTTGCTTTTTCCTAAGAAGTGGGGCAATACAGGTAGTCCTTGACTTACAATGGTTTGTTCAGTGACCGTTCACTGAAAAAAAAGGACTGTTTTTCACAGTTACAACCTTTCTGGTATCCCCACGATCATATGATCAAAATTCAGATGCTTGGCAACTGGTTCATATTTATGACGGTTGCTATATCCCAAGACCTTACCTTCTCACAAGCAAAGTCACCGGGGAAGCCAAACTCACTTAATAACCGGGTTACTAACTGCAGTGATTCACTTAACACCTGAGGCAAGGCAAGTTGTAAAATGGGTCAAAATTCACTTCACAAATGTCTCAGTTAACAACAAAAATCTTGGGCTCCATTGTGGTGGCAAGTCGAGGACGAGCTGCACTGTCCCTGAATTATATACTCCCCCACTCCCAAAAATGACTCTGTAAGCGCATCCAGATGGATTTGGAGGGGACCGAACGCCTCCCCCCCCCCCGTGTCAATGAATTCCCGCTGCTGGATCTGGTGTATATTTACGAAGTGAAAAGACTTCAAGGGGTTTCCATTCCAGGTTCTTCTTTCACCCGGATCTCCCTGCAGCTCCTCCGGGTGGGAGATCTAGTGGCGGGGCGGCCGATACTCACCGCTTTCAGCTGCTCCAGCCGGTCCTTCATTGTGGTCGGGTGCGGCTCCTGTCCCTCGGCCAAGCAGGGAACCCAGGAGACCTGTGCACCGGGAGGGCCCCTCCAGGAAGTGGAATCCCAGCGCGAAACCCAAAGCTGCGCTTCCTCCTCTTTCGCCTCCTTTGCTCACTCTCTAGGAGGAGCGTCCGAGTTGCACCAGGGCGGGAGGGCGAACGTAGATGCCGGCATCCCCAGCCCACCCCGCGCAATCTCAATCTGGCTCTCGCTCCCCCGGCGAGCCTGATCCTCCGGCGCTGAGCTGGCTGCAGCTGCTAATCCCCGGCGACAGACGCGGAGGGAAGGAAAAGAGGGAGGGGGGAGAGGGAGAGCGGAGGCTCCGCCCCCTTTACCTGGGCAGAAAGCTCTCTTAAAGAGACAGCGGCCGCACTTAGCGGCTCTGTCGACCAGGAGTCGGGGCTTAGCCCGGGAGAGCGTTGACGAGGCGCTTGTATGACTCCCACGACTTCCTCTTGCTCTGGGCTGGGTTGTTTTGCAGCAAGCCGACCGGCAAGTCCCTGAACTCACACCGTGACCAGGTGAGGACAGGGCTGAACATCCGCCAGGTGCGGTTTGGCTTCGTTGGCTTTTGAGGGGGGGGGGTAACCCTTGCAGGAACAAGCCAAAAAGGTGAGTATCTGGGAAGTTTTAAAAAGAGAATCGGTGCTGGGAAAGGTCATGGGACAGGCATAAAGGTCGGAAATGGGTCAAGGGAAGAGGGAAGGACACTGTTTCCTGTGAACTTTTTGAACTACCACCTATGTAGTAATTTCCAGAGCCCAAAGTAAGAAGAATTGCACCAGCTGCCTTTCATGCTGAGGTTAGTCCAGGGCCAGGCCAATGTAGAATAGAATAGAATAGAATAGAATAGAATAGAATAGAATAGAATAGAATAGAATTTTTTATTGGCCAAGTGTGATTAAACACACAAGGAATTTGTCTTGGTGCATATGCTCTCAGTGTACATATAGTCTGCAATACACATAGTCTGCAATAGAGGAAACAGCAGAACTTCATAAGAAATTTGCCAGAATTGGAGATACAGATAGTCCTCGACTTACAGTTTGTTTAGTGACTGTTCAGAGTTACAACAGCACTGAAAAAGGTGACTTATGAGTGTTTTTTCACAGTTACAACTCTTGCAGTATCCCCATGGTCACCTGATCAAAATTCAGATGCTTGACCACAGATTGGTATTTATGTATTTCCCGGGGTCATGTGATCCCCTTTTGTGATCTTATGACAAGCAAAATCGATGGGGAAGCCAGATTAATTTAACAACCGTGTTACTAACTTAATTGAAGCAGTTCACTTAACAAGTTTGGCAAGAAAGGTTGTAAAATGGGGCAAAATTCATTTAACAAATGTCTCATTAGTAGTGGAAATTGTGGTCGTAAGTCAAGGACTATCTGTAGTGTATCTGCTCTTCTGCTGAGAGATGTCATAGGAGGGCAAAGAAGCAGCTATCTAGAAAAGGAAGAGTGAATAATGCTATATATAAGCACGTACTAAAATCATCCAGCTTGCAAACTTTCCATGAAAATACGGGTGAGTAGCAAAACTGTATATGATTTAAATATACCAAAACTGTGGGCAGTTATGTACAGGAAAATGTTTTTAAAAAGAGGGAGAAAGGGACACCAGCCCATTAACCTTCCTCCCCACTCCCTCCAGGTCTCTGAAACTGAATCCTGTCCTAGAATTAGGGTAGTAGGAATTAGTAAGAAGTAGGGAGCCTGTAACCAGATAGAGAGGAATCATCATGAGATGGAATACTCAACTTGCAAGATAACTTATCTCCCTCCACCTCCAAAAAAATTATATTAAATTTGGTTTTATGAAACCTCTGAATCACGCTCAGAATTTCTGCAATCATTGGTAGAGAAATTTATTTTATATGGAAACAGAATAGCAATAGCACTTAGACTTATATACCACTTGCACAGTGCTTTACAGCCCTCTCTAAGCGATTTTACAGAGTCAGCCTATTGCCCCCAACAATCTGGGTCCTCATTTTACCCACCTCGGAAGGATGGAAGGATGAATCAACCTTGAGCCTGGTGAGATTCGATCTGCCAAACTGCTGGTGACCAGCAGAAGTAGCTTGCAGTATTGCACTCTAACCACTGCGCCACCGAATGATTTTTATTTGAAAACCTCCAGTGATGGAGCACCCAGAACTCCAGGAAGCAAGCTATCCCATTGATTAATTGTTTTCACTGTCAGGAAATTTCTCCTTACTTCTAGGTAGGATCACTCCTTGACAAACTTTCACCCGTTACTTCTTGTTCTGCCTCTGGTGCTTTGGAGAGTAAGTCAATCGCCTCTTCTCTGTGACAGTTGAGTAATGTTAAACTGATTGAATTACATAAAGCTTCTTGATAGTTTTTGCTTCCTTTTTCAGCATTACACATTTGGAATTTATCCCTTTGACTGTTCAGTTACTTCATCATAAGATATTGTCTCATTTGTAAGACATAAGCAGTTTGTGTCCCACTTAAAGCACTGTGGGTTTATAACTTTCCCTCATGAAATGAAACCCAATGTTATTTATAAATTATAAGTGACTTACTCTAGACCAGGGCTCTCCAACCTTGGCAGCTTTAAGCCTGGTGGATTTCAACTCCCAGAATTCCCCAGCCAGCTTTGCTGGCTGGGGGATTCTGGGAGTTGAAATCCGCCAGAATTAAAGCGGCCAAGGTTGGAGACCCCTAGTCTAGACAGTGGGCCTCTTCTGCTGTGGTGCCCATATTATGCAATTTTCTGTCTCCAGAGATAAGATTGGCCTCCCAATCTCTGAGGGGACAGGTGAACTCATGAGGTGGCTCTCTTATTATTAACATCCTTCCATTTATTATTTTCTTCTCCTGTTTTAGCTCTGTTTTTATAATTTCTAATTCTTTGTAATAATTATTATATAATGGTTTTAAATAATGGTCGTCATATTTATTTA
This sequence comes from Ahaetulla prasina, assembly GCF_028640845.1. NCBI lineage: Eukaryota > Metazoa > Chordata > Lepidosauria > Squamata > Colubridae > Ahaetulla > Ahaetulla prasina. The sequence goes on along the minus strand of NC_080539.1, from coordinate 254,854,060 downwards.
CTGTTTTTATTGAAATGGTGTATGCTGCCCGAAGTCACTTTCTATGAGGTGGGTGGCAATGTAAATTTGAGTAATAAATAAATGAATACATTTGAAAGTAATAATATCGAAGCCATTTTTTTGCTATTCGGTTTTTAGTAAGGACAATCAAATAAAGTTGCTTCCAACTTCACGACTTTCTTTTTTGTTAGCAGCTGCAACAATGAATGAGGACCCCAACGTCCATTCTCACCAGTGGAAAAGTTATGGGAGACCCATAAGCCGGACTTCAGTGTTCAGGGTATCAAACAGAATCCAATAAAATTCTTGATGACATGTTACGCTAAGCACCCCACTTAATTTGTAAGAGCACAGTTGCTATCATCTTACCACCAGCTTTTTAACTGTCACAGCTCTTTAATTAAAGTCCACCATTTTTTGGTTTCTACTTCAATCAAATTGGCTTCTATTTCCAGTTATCAATATATGAAAGCAGCAAATTCCAAAACTTAGCTATGCTCTATATGTATATGAAAGAGTGTTTCTTTTTGTCTGTCTCGAATCTGCCATTATTTAACCTGAAGAGGAGAATTAGAATAAGATTAATGGTTCCAGCCATCTGTGGTCTCTACTATTTGTGACTCAAGTATGGAGAGTTTTGAATTGCGGGGTGGGGGGGGGATCATTGCATTACTTTTTCTGAATTCTCAAGAACTATGGAAAATTATAATTCTAAATGTCAGAGAGACATTCAGAGGATAGAGAGATTCTCTCTGGTGCAAACTAATGGAGAAACTAATGTTCTCCCTCATCATGTGTCAAATATACACTTGCTAGAATATATTGTTGGTCTAATAAATTGCAATGCTTAGGGCAAAACGGTCTTGTTGCTTGCCACTATCTACAATGTAGTGGGATTGCAAACCCCAGTGGCCCACCCATACCCCTTGTTCTATAAAATTTCTGTTACTTGGTTTTAACAGTCATAGGAGTCCCAGTGTTAAAACCTGCTTTCTCACAACTAGTTAGACTTAATCCCATTGTGTAGTAAGATCCTCACAATTCAGGACTGTAGTCTCCAAAGGCAGGCTGGTTGGACATAAAATGTAGGCTACCTACATTTCTTACAAGCTGAAAATATTTTGGTTTAGAGCTAATACTCATTCAGGGCTTTGTTGGATAAATGATACAGAGATATGTCCATTGCTTAGAGGATAAATGCTGTGGCTCCATGCTGTGTGTATTTTAGTCATGCACGTTGCCTAATGTGATATTTATTTGTTTATTAGATTTTTAACCTGCCTTTATTATTTTTATAAATAATATAAATAATATAATATTATATATTTATAAAACTTACATATATTCTTTCATTGTCCTATTTTTTCCCCAAAAGAAATTTTCTCATTACACAATTAATCTTTCCTTGAGTAAAATCCACCAGCAACTTTAAAGGTACTGATAACTATTCGTATAAATACAGGTAGTGCTTGCAGTTCATTTAGTGACCATTCAAAGCTACAACGGCACTGAAAAAAGTGATTTATGAACCATTTTTCACACTTATGACCATTGCAGCATCCCTATGGTCACATGATTTACATTTGGATCAGTGGTGGGTTGCGACTGGTTCGCACCGGATTGGGTGAACTGGTAGCGGTGGCGGTTGGAGTCTCCGCCCGGACACTTCTGCACATGTGCAGAAGCTTCTGTGCATGCGCAGAAGTGGCCCGCATGTGCATGAGCAAAACGGTAGTGATGGGATTTGGAACCCGTCCCTGATGTGGATGCTTGACAACTGACTCAGGTTTATGACAGTTCCAGCATCCTGGAGTCATGTGATCCACTTTTGCACCGTTCTGACCAGCAAAGTCAATGGGGAAACCAGATTCACTTAACAGCTGTGTTACGAATGTAAGAACTGCAGTGATTCACTTAACAAATGTGTCAAGAAAATTCATAAAACGGGGCAAAACTCACTTAACAAACTTCTCACTTAACAACATAAATTTTGGGCTCAGTTGACCCAACAGTCATAAATATGGATCAGTTGCCATGCGTCTGAATTTTGATTGCATGACCATGAGGTTGCTGCAATGATTATAAGTGTGAAAAATGGTCATAAATCACTTGTTTCAGTACCGTTGTAACTTTGAACGGTCACTAAATAATCTGTTGTAAGTCAAGGACAACCTGTATACCCTATTTGAAAAGCATTTTCCTTAAAGAAAAGGATGTTGTCTTCTGTGTTCTCCCAGCAAATATTTTGCAATTTGTGTTCCATAGCGTCATCTTTTCTTTGCAGGAATTAGGAAAGACCTCCCTAGCCTTGAAAAATAAAAACCTTAGAGCAGGGGAGTCAAACTCAAAGCCCAGGGGCCAGATCCAGCCCATGGGGTGCTTAGATCTGGCCCGTGGGGCCATCCTGGAAACAGTGAAGGACCGACCCATGGTGCTTCTTCCAGCGAAAATGGAGTTTGGGAGGGCTGCACACAGTCCTCCTGGGCTCAGTTTTCGACCACAACAGCCTCCTGCAGCTATTTGCTAGTGAAAATGGAGCTGGGAGGGGGGCATGTGCCCCTTCCCCAAGCTCCATTTTCACTGGCAGAGGGTTGCACGAGGCAGTCACAGCTGAAAATGGACTTCGAGCTGGCCACGCTCCCTGGCCATGCCTCCCACACCCCCTGAGTTCAAACACAAACCTGATGCGGCCCTCAATGAAATCAAATTTGGCACCTCTGCCTTAGAGGATATTTAAAATCCTCCCCACTTCATCCCGCCAGCACAAACACTACATAAAGAAAAAAATCCATTGTATTAGAGAGCACTACCTACTTCCAAGAATGATCCTTGGAATCCTGAAGATCAGCATTCCATTGCTAGCTGACAAATAGACTTTGTACAGTTGAGGGGTAGAAAAGCCATTTTAGCTGCCTGCGATCCTAACCATTTCCCTGCCAATCAACACTGATAGCCCTCTGAAATGGTACAGTTGTGCTTTTCCCTTTTAGCTTTTTTAGGACTATTAAGCATAAACATGTTTTTAGCATTTGGGCGGGATCAGATTTAACATTCCAGTACATCATGCGGTAGCCTCACAAGACAGGCTCATATTGTCTCCCTCGGGCTGGGAGATGAGCAACAGTGGCTTATTCATGATTGCCTAGCACATTTGTGGTTAAATATTCCTTCCCGCTAATGTACCACACAGACTCTTTCAGGAGTAATTCAGCCTTCCAAATGCCTGCATGACACGAACAGTTTCTCCAGCTGGACTTTTTAGGAAACATGCTAAGAAAAAAATGTGGTAATTCTAGACCTATCTATATACTTGTATCCTTTATTTCTTGAGGAAACTTTAAGGTACATGGCAGAATCTCTCCACATTTTATTTTCCCCTCATTGGACTGAGGTAAAATGAGCCAAAGTCACCCAGTGAATTCCATATCAAGTGGAACTTTACTTTGGGTCTCCCTGATCTTGCCCCAAATGTCCTGAACTCTAATAGTGTGTATTCTTATCCTGCCGGTTCTTTTCTATCATTTTCCATTCTATTAGGCCATTCCTCAGCCCCGATGTAAAAAACACTCAGTTCGGGATCTAAGACAGCGCTACAACTGTAGTCTAAAAATCTGTCTATTCAAACCCTTGAGATGTCAAAAAATAGAAAATCTGACAACAGAAAGAAAGAAAACAGTTTAACCTGACAGTATATAATCAGGAACAAAAATGGAATGTTTTAGTAGGCTGCTCTCTAGGATAGAAACTTTAAGATGGTGTCCTTCCTGACTGTATTAGCAAGCAGAACTCGAGAGGAAAGATGGATGGATGGAAACAGTGGAGAAAGTGTAGAGATTTGGGGTCCAGGTCTTCTTGGGTTCCTCTTCTCACAGATCAGGCAGGATTAGGGCAACTACCTAAGTGGGTAGCTGTGCCTTTTGTGATTCAAGGCAGAGGAGCAAATGCTATCTATCCTCAAGGCAGGTGGTAGTCATTGGGTGCTTGAAGGAGAGCTCAAGAGAGTCCTTCAGCACACAAAGTGAGATCCTGCTCTAGCAAAAAGCAAACCGCCTGAGACCATTACAAAAATAAAGCTCCTCCCATTCAAGACAATAAGGCCACCTGCTCTGCCTCATGGGAAGGAAGAAAAGGCACATGAAATTTTTGATTGCAATCTGCCCAGAGTTCAGTACAAGATGGGCAGCTATACAAATGTTACACATAAATAAAATTACCCAACTATTATAACTACACCTTGTATATTACATGATCCTGGCTGGATTTCTTTTTAATGGCTTCCTTAGTACTTGCAATAAACATGTCTGTTAGAAAGCTGTGTCCTTAAATCTCTACCTGGAAGACTTCTGGTTTCCTTGGTAAGAAGCCTAACAGTCCTTCCGCTTTTGCTTAAAGATTGGCCCCTGCCTGATCCTCTTCTGAATTAGTATGCCTAAATTCAAACACTACTCCACTTATTTGATAGATGGGCTAGAAAATCCTGAAATACATGTCCAACTCTATGGCTGTAACAGTGCAAAATTATTCAAAAGATTAAATCATTGTTTCTCAAGCTTGGTGACTTTGAGATGACTTTAAGATGACCACTTAAGTTTGAGCCAGCAATGTGCTGCCGCTGCCAAAAAAGCCAGTGTAGTCTTGGGATGCATGAACAGAGGGATAACATAAAGATCACGAGAAGTGATAATGCCACTTATATACCGCATTAGTGAGGCCACACTTGAAATACTTCATACAGTTGTGATCACCATCACACAAAAAAGGCACTGAGACCTATGTGTGCAGAGAAGATGATAAGATCTGGAGGTCCAAAAAGTATAATGAATGGTTGAGGAAGCTAGAAATGTCTAGACCAGGGGTCTCCAACCTTGGTCCCTTTAAGACTTGTGGACTGCAACTCCCAGAGTCCCTCAGCCAGCAAAGCTGGCTGAGGAACTCTGGGAGTTGAAGTCCACAAGTCTTAAAGGGACCAAGGTTGGAGACCCCTGGTCTAGTCTATTGAAGAGAAGGATTGGGGAGGGGACATGATAACTGTCTTCCAATATACCTTCCATCCTTATGATTCTATGTTCTAAAAAGTGGGGATTTCAGCCCCCAGAATTCTCCATGCTGGCTGGGGAATTCTGGGAGTTGATGCCCCCACCTCTTAAAGTAGCCAAGACTGAGAAACACTGGATTAGATTGTAACTAGCTTGTTCACCTTGCTTGATAGTCAGGTTCAGCTTCTTCAGGAAGCAGTCTCTGGTAGACCCAGAGGCAGCTATGGTTAAGGGATGCTATCTTTGCTTAGGAAGAGAAAAAAAGGCAGTGCTTACTTAGTGCAAACAACTGAGAAGGAATTAAAAGCTGAGATTCAAGTGTACTAATGAAAGGAAAAGCTACTGTCACTATCTTTAATACTGATTTTTGAAGTTGAATCAACTGATAGATTGCTTTCAAAATTTCCTGGTTTAAATTTTCTCCAGCTCCATTCAGGAAGGTTTATCATTCTGTAAAAAGCAAAGGTAAATAAAGTTTTCAAACAGTGTTTAACTTTAGGAAAAGGCCAAAATACAAGCATATAGTGCAGGGGTGAAATTTGACCAGTTCAGACCGGATCGTACATACCGGTAGTGGTGATTTTAAATGGTTTGCTGAACTAGTAAAAACGCTCCCCAGGTGCTTGCCTGCCTTTACAAGCTGGCCACGGGGACTGCTGGGAAGGTCGCATGGAAGGCACACAAGCAAGAATGTTGGGGCCACCTGGCCGCGGGGAAGGGAGCTAGCAGCCTACTCCCTTCCCCGCAGCCCTGCCATGCTTGCCTGCCTTCCATGCGGCCTTCCCAGTGGTCCCCATGCCCACTTCCCTTCCGAGATCTGGTCCCCTCCAGTCTTTGACAGGAGACACGCCACTTCCAGGGCGGCCCGACCAGCAGGTGGGCAGCTGGCCCTTGGGGGAGACGCAGCCGCTGTGCTGGGGCCAAGATGGGCGGCAGTAGCAGCACCACATATGCAGCCCCAGGACATCCACCTTCCCTCCCGGAGTACTGCTGCCATCCCAGAGTTCACCTTTACCTCTGCAGCCGGCTGGCCCCTTGCGGCAGCGCAAATATCGCTTTTGCCTTTCTCTTTCTGGGCACAGTGCTTCTGCTTGTTGGGCTGCTTCCCTGAAGCTGGCAGCTTTGTGGCCAGCTGCTTTGCTTTTTCCCTCTTTTTGAGAGGCTCGTGGGAGGCTTGCGCACCGGCATCGGCACTGGCATGGGAGAGGCAGGCAATCCAGATGCCTCGCACTAGTGTTTGTTCAGTGCAGCTGCAAGCAACCCAAGAGACAGTGGGACTAAGGGGCTGGTGCAGGGGTGAAATGTAAAATTTGTTACTACCAGTTCTGTGGGAGTGGCTTTGTGGGGGGCGGGTAATGTGACTGGGTGGGTGTGGCCATTTTTTTTTTACTTTTAAAAGCATTTTTTCTACAACCTCTTCAGCCGAAGAGGCTGTAAAAAAATTGCTTTTAAAGGGATCAGGCAACTCAGCTGGGATCGCCAGAACCTTTAGAAGCATTTTTTCTATAGCCTCTTCGGCGAAGAAAAAAATGCTTTTAAAAGTAAAAAAAAAACTCTGTTGATTGCGCGGCTCAGCTGGGCATGGGGTGGGGGGCGGGCTGCAGGGATTTTTGCTACTGGTCCGAACCTGTAGTATTTCATCCCTGGGCTGGTGCCTTGGGATTGCCTCTGCCTCCCCCGTGCCTCTGCCTCCACCTTCTGCTGATGCCACCACGCAAGCCTCCCATGAGGAAAAAGAGGGTAAAAAGCAAAGTGGCTGGCTGCAGAGCTGCCAGCTTCGGGAAGTGGCCCAATAGGCAGAAGCGCTGCGCCCAGAAAGAGACGGGTGAAAGTCATTCTTTGCTGAAGCAGAGGCATTCTGAGCCTTCAGCGTATCCCGTGTTTGCAAAGCTGAAGGTTTGGAATGGAGCTTTTTTTGCGAATGGCAGGAAAATGGGGAGGGGGATTTTCCTGCCTGTCATCCATTTCTGAAGCTCAGGACAGACTGAGGGAAGGACGGTAGGCAGGAAAATTCCCTGCCCCATTTTCCTGCCATTCGCGACAAGGAGTGGTTGGGAAGAGAGGGGCCGGATGAGGCGCCCCTCAATGTGAGTGATGCCAAATTGGCCATGCCCACCCAGTCACATGACACCCCCCCCCAAGCCATGCCCATCAAGTCACGCTGACAGAATCGGTAGGGAAAAAATTTGAATTTCACCCATGATATAATGCTTAAAATTATACACTGGTACTAAATCTCATAAAAAACAACATAATACATACAGTTAAAAACATTAATTTTAGCAGCAATTGAACTTTTTAATTTTCTTTTTTACAGTTAACAAATCTACATACTGAATCTCAGTAGGCCCTATTATTTGTTTAGTTTTTAGACAGCTGCTTTACAAGCATATGTTTTCGGTCTCCAACCCATTTTAGAATTTTCTTCAGAATTTGATAACAAGACGAGAAAAGACAGTTAATATCCACTGCAAGTAGTAACATTTTGGCATCCTTATCCAACTGCCACCTGTAAATAAAATGTTGACTTCTACATATAAAACAAGCTCCACAGAAGACCCATCAGTCTGAATAAGCAACATTTCTTGCTGCTCCTTGAAGAAACTAAAATTCCATTTTGATCAATAAGTTCAGATGTTTGTGAGCAATCAGTGGAAATATTATCTGTATAAACCTTGAATAAATCTTTCAGTCCTATACACTGTGTTGTTTTGCATCGTGTTTCTACCACACGGTGGTGCTAGTTGGGATTACTACACCCTTCATTTGCACAACAGATTCTTTCTCAGGATTTTGGTCAGTGCCTCTTTTAACTCCCTGTTCCGCATGGTATAGATCAGGGGGTTTAACACAGGGGTGCCAAAGGTATAGAATATAGACACCACCTGATTTTCCTCTGCTGAGAAACTGGAGCCAGGCTGCAGGTAAATTAAGCTGCCGCAGCTGTACTGCATAATGACAACCATCAAATGAGAGGAACAAGTAGAGAAAGCCCGTTGCCGACCGGAATTGGTGCTAATTCGCAAGATGGCCATCACAATGAAAACGTAAGAGACTGTGACTAAGAGAAATGGAATAGCCAGGACAACGGCACAGATGAGGATGAATGTGGTTTCATGAGCATGAATATCCCCACAGGCTAGTTTTAAGACAGCCGGGAAGTCACAGAAAAAGTGATCGATCTCATGGTTGCCACAGAATGGGAGGCGTAATATCAAGATACTGATCTGCATGCCAAACAAGCAGCACATGGTGAAGGTCCCAGCTACAAGGGCAGTGCACACCTTCCAGCTCATAATGGTTGAATAGCGCAGAGGGTGGCAGATGGCCACATAGCGGTCATAAGCCATGACGGATAGCAAGACACAGTCACTGCTTCCCAAGAGAATAAAGAAAAACATCTGGGTGCCACACCCGGCCAAGGTGATGGAGGGTTTCTTTGTAGAGATGAGGTTGGCCAGGGTAAGGGGAGCAAGGACAAAGGAATAGACCATTTCCAGCGTGGCCAAGTTCGACAAGAAAAAATACATGGGTGTGTGGAGGGAGCGTTCATTGTACACACTGAGTAAAACAGCAGAATTCACCCAAAGACTGAGCAGGAACAAAGCTAGGAAAAAAACAAAAATCAACAAACGCACCTCTGGGATGGTTGAAAAGGGATGAAAGTAGAAATAGGTCAGTCTGGTGTCATTTTCATTTTCCATGTACATTGCACAGTATGATTTGGTGCGAGACAGAAATGAAGAAAACAAATCACAAAGATGCAGTTCTTTGTATTTTTCAACAGGGTGGATCAACTCCTAGCTGCCAATGGAGGGCAGAATCTACTCCCCTCCCCGGCGAGAAGTCAATATCATGTACAATAATTACATGGCAAAGCCATAGTGACAGTAGCTTTGGCAAATTGCTGTAAATCCAGGAACTGAACATTATTAATTTGACTGTCTTGTCTCATTTTTCTTTTTCTGTTTGTGGCAATGTTTTGTGTTTTAAATGTAACCAGGCTGCTTCTTTTCCAAATCTGTTCTACTTCTGTACCTTTTTCTTCTCACTTTACTTAAAATGCAGACTCTCTTAGAAGTGTATGTTTCTTTGAAACTGGTGGAACCTTTACTATATAAATAATGTCTGGAACAAGCTGCTCTTCTGTTCTGTAATGCATTTTCCACATACAGTACTAAATCATACCCTGTTGGATTGTAGTTTATTACCACAGTCAGTCCTGTTACTTGAACTGAAGGTTGAAAATTTGTTTCCTTCCGGCGATATAAAATAGTTACTTTTATTTTACTTCATTACTTCCTTTTTAAAATCTGCATAAAATAAAATAGAAAATTCAGCAGGTCAGACTTTCAGTAAATTACAAGGACTAAATAATTGTGACACTAAATTAACAAAACTAAAACTATACACAGTATTCAGAATCTAATACATTATGTATGATTTTTAAAATATATATATATGCATCACATTACTTCCTTTGAGATAAAGCAATATAGTGTAAAGCACAAAAACAGTAAAAAAAAATAAGCAAAAGAAATTAAGGACATGAGATAAAGGCAGCTTTTTTCTTTTGTTTTCCATTGATTCTTTTGGGGAAATAACTTGTATTCTAATAATATTTCATACAGGAGCCATTGTTTCTCTTCCTGCACTCAGTCTACTTTCATTTTATTACTTTTATTTATTTATTTCTCTTCCATGTTTATTTTTTCCCAAGACTCCTGTTTGGAACTCTGATCACTCTGAATTCATTAATAATCGTAATCTTTCACTGTAAGCAATTATGTTAATCATGTTTCTTGATTCATTCCTTTTTATAAGTTAAGTATAAATAAGCTAATAAGTGAAGCATGCGTCTGAAACATATTTTTTCTTAAGGAAATCCTTATTTTATTATCACCATTTTCATTCATGCTTGCATTCAAAATGCACAATGTCATAATCCTGCCATCAATTACTACTATCTAAAAAATAATTCTTCACCTTGGATCTCATTCATTTGGAATAATGCTCAGATTATCTCAAAACTCATCCATGGTTGTTCCATTATCACCAATCACAGAAATGTAACATGCAACTATTTCCAACCTACATATTTCTACTTTTATTTTACTTTATTTATCTTTATTTGTATTGTTATATTTTCCAACAGCAACCAGGAGATGCTAATAAATATTTATTGCCATCCTTTTCATCCCTTTCATACATAATTAATCCTGCACCTTCATTTTCCTAGTGTATTCTTCAACTACACTCTCTGTTTTCCCTGGGTACAATGTTTCTATGATTCTACAGAGGAGTTTAAAAAGGACATTTTGTTGACTTTGATTATTGTTGGGAGAAGAAGTTGGGAGAAGAAAGGAAGAGACTATATTTCAAAGAAAATAATGGGAAAATGGAGGGGATGAAGGCATCCACGTTTGCTAATATCTGGGAAACGAAAGGAGAGGTACAGGGATCAATGAGAAAGGAGCAATCCCTAAAAGAGAAGACAGGCATTGATAAACTAATTCACATATTCTCCATGGATGGAAAACATTACTGGTGGTTATAGTCTAGACTGAGCCCCAACTTGGACCCATTGCCGACACCTTGTAATCTAGACTGGAATTTCTAAGTTGGTTTAAGAAACAGCCAGGAGTAGCCAAGGAAACAAGCAGCTTAAGTTGCAGCACAGAATTGCTCTTAGAGTTAGACAGTACATTCATGTTTAATTATGAGCAGTCACTATTATTTAGCATCATAATGACAATATGTGAATTTGAAATCAAAAGGAAGAAAAGTTGAATAAAATAAAATGATATGACTGGTCCTATTCCAAATTACACTTCCAGCTACAAAAGATCCATGACTAGCTTTGAATAAACATTACTTCAGATATCCCAAACATTTTTTCTTAAAATTCATATTGTATTACTTGATTTAAATACAACAAAACCTTACTTCGTTGTTTTTATTAAATCAATCCAAAAAGTTAAGACATTGTAATTTATTAGAATAAGGAATTTTCATTCAAAACTCATGGAGCTAAAACACATTTACCTTCTTTATAGTTTTAATAAATTAGTTTTAATAAATTAATGGCATGTAATGCAATAAAGTACATAATGTATGCATTGACTACATTTTGAGATAAATCAAAGTTGTCTCTATTACATGAAGCCTAATTTGTTCTCCCAAAAGATTTTTGACTTACCTATAAAGTAGATTTTTTCCCTCCACAATGTTAAGCTTTCATTTTTTACAAATAATGATCACACCGAGTAGGAAGCCCTGTTATATAATTTATCACAAGATTTAGCAATATTTGACCTTTGCTGCATCCACCTACTCTTCTCACATCCACACTACTGGCAGTTGCCAACATATTGCTATACAGTCTTCAGACATTCTGCATGTTAAGGTGTTGGTGGAAAGTTCATTTAATTTTTTTTTCATATAATGGAAAAACAGATATAAAGATATAAATCCTTACCATTTTTGTGCTGCCTCTCAACTTCATTTGGAGAGTATAAATGTGTCAGAAAGAGATTCATACATATAAAACTGGTTAGCCAGGATCGGTGAAGTGCACATTTAAGGCTCTTACTCATAAAGAATTTGGATAGAATTTCTAATTGCTAAGGTCTTTTCCAAGGCTGAGGACCTGATTTGTAGCTTTGATAATTCTATTAAAGTCAGATGCTTTTCCCACACAGAAGCAACACAGATGTGTCCTTAAACTAATAGTTCCATTAGCAACCAGCAACCTCTATCATGTTTCAACCAGTTTTTCTTTCTCTGAAAGATAAAATATTTTGAAATATCTAAGTAGAATTAAATAAAGCTGGAGTGATATTTTGGTACCTCATTATTTAAAAAAAAACATTTGACTAATACTGTCTTTTTACCAAAGTTTTAAAGATTTTCAGCAATGGTGTCTTTAGAAACTGTGCAAGACCCTGGAAGAAATCTGAATTAATATTTCTCACTGATCAGCACCAGAAACATATCAATGGCTCTTCTTTGTGCTGAAGTGAAAGGCTGTTTTATGGATATTGTTGCTACATGTGCTAAACTTTTAATCAGTTACATTATCCAATTTTGCTGCTCTCTCAAAGCACTTATGACTCTTACACTTTTCAGGATATTACAAAAATATCCGCTTGAGGGATAGGCTCAGATCATTCTCACAAGGAATCATTAATTCCATATCTAGGGACACCTTGCTGAAGATTTGCCCTTACCTAATTCCCAACAGATCTCCCTACTTCTAGTCACAGAAGTCTTAGACCAGAGGTCTCCAATCTTAGCAAATTTATGACTTGTGGACTTTAACTCTCAGAATTCCCCAGCCAACCATGGACATAACCCAGGGGTGAAATGCTCCCGGTTTGGACCGGCTCGCACGATCCGGTAGCGATGGCGGCAGCTGGTTCAGAGGACCGGTAGCAAAAATCCCTGGCCCCGCCCCCCTGCCTCTGTTGAGCCACACCATCAGCAGAGCGGATGGATCAGTTTGTAAACATCCCATAGGAACCAAACACTTTTTACCTGATACAGCAGATAGAAGTGGGCGGTGGGCAAACATGGCAGATGTAAGATGACAGCAAAGCAAATGGAAACTCTCTACTGCCAATTTGGGTCCAAGCAAAGATGTAATTTGAAAAAGCATCTTAGAATTGATATTCCCTAGTCCTAACAGAGATAAAGAGCCAAGCATATTCAGACCTAGAAAGTTCTGCTACTGTAATCTTATAATAAATGTATTAACATATATAACGTTGATTTTCTAGTCTGATCTATCTTGAAGTATTGAGACATACTGACTCCAATTTGACCTGAGAAACTGTTAAAGCTATGCAATGCTTTCAGAAACTGCTATTGACTTGAGCTCCATTTCTGCAAAGGCATGGGTGGTGAAACTATGGAGAGGAAGCTGCTCCAGCTGGAACAAGACACTGAAGCCGTTCCAGCAATAGCTGAGATGCGGCAATAGTGGCAATGGCAGCAGAAACAACTGAGAGGTGGCCACAGTGGCAGGGCCACCTGGGAAGCAGCCACCTGCACACAGGACTGTTCCGGGGTCACCTGGGGTCAGGCATGCACGTGTGATAGGGCGGGGGGGCGGGAAACATATAAAAGGTGATGGGGAGCACTGGGCAGTTAGCCCTGACTAGATTTCATTTCTTTGCTTTGCTTTCATTGATGGTCAGTTTGTGCCGGAGCGGGAGATAAAACTCTACAAACCAGGACTGTGTGTGGTGGGGTTTCATTCTGACCTTCCGTAACCTGACAGTATTATTCTTACATCCCATTATACTAGAGGCGGTATTGAGCCAGTTTGGACAAATGGGTAGCGGAAATTTTGAGCAGTTTGGAGAACCTGCAAATACCACCACCCGCCTGCTCGCCGCTCACCCTGCTCACCCACCCGCCTCTCCCATAGGAAACAAAACAGGCGTGAATGGGGAGTGGGCTTTTGCAGGAAACAATTTGTTTGTTCAGTCATTTCAACAGTGGGAAGATCTCTCCATGACTCTCAGAGACTCTGCCAAGTTTTGCCTTGCACTGCATTTGGAAACTAGTTACCTGGCAGCTTTCCAAGCGACATAAGGTCTGTGTTGATAAATATTCCTGTGAAAGACTGTTTGCCAGGCCTTGCTGACTGTGAATGAAAGCAATTCACAGTCGTGAAAATAAAAGGCATTTTGCCGGGACCAAGACTCTGCTTCCTGCATTTTAAGGGAGCCTAGGTCAGAACACTCTCCTGCTGCTGCCGCTGCCACTCTGGAGCTCATCTTTGGGATGGATCAGTAAGTTCTTGCTTTGAAGGGCTCCGTCATGGAGGGCTGTGTGCCCAGACCAGGCACTTGCTCTCGGGCCTCCCGCCTTACATGGGGTAGTGGGAGGAGGAAGTGTGTGGTGGGGAAGGCTGCCTGCAGTTCTGGGATGTCTGCGAACTTGTATGTATGAGGTCTTCTGCTTTGAGCAGAAGGTTAAGAATAGAATAGAATAGCAGAGTTGGAAGGGACCTTGGATGTCTTCTAGCCCAATTCCCTGCTTAGGCAGGAATCCCTGCACCACTTCAGACAAATGGTTATCCAACATCTTCTTAAAAACTTCCAGTCTTGGAACATTCACAACTTCTGGCGGCAAGTTGTTCCACTGATTAATTGTTCTCAATCTCAGGAAATTTCTCCTTATTTCTAGGTTGGTTCTCTCCTTGATCAGTTTTGGTCCATTGTTTCTTGTCTTTTTTTTTTTCTTGTTATAAAAAGTTTTTATTGGTCAAAAAAAATTAATGCAAATACATATCAGGTATGGTAAATTTTCATTTTTCTTATACATGATAAGAATTTTACTCAAAATTTTAAACACATACAACAGCCATATGGCAAGCAGGTGATACGAAGTAGCTAAGTTTCAATCTTACACAATAAGGAAGGGTCAAGAATAATCAGAATATCATACGAAAGAGAATAAGGAAAACCAACACAATACCAAATATCTTTGTCACTTCCTAGTTTTGGATCTCAGAACTCTGGGTTCAGCCTGACCCAACTCCAGGGCCGCAACAGCGGCAGCCGCCTCCGCCCATGGTCTATAACCTCCCTTCTTCAATTCCTGGGTCATCTAAATCCAGGAGGGCTTTGTGTTCCTCCACGTAGGCGCAGCCTCCATAATTGTACTAATTTTTTCGTAATGCCCTCCCGGAAAATCATCAATCCCTCTGGCATCAGCCATCTGAAGCCCACTCCTTCTGGTACAATTTGCTTGATAAAAAATAATATTTCTTTCTCATTTCACGTACCTGTCTGGGAATCTGCCTCAGAATGGCTATCTCCCTGCCCCTATAAGTCAGTGCCCCACTCCTATGTTTTCTAAGAATTTCATCTCTCGTCTCTCTTTTCACAAATTTGACATGAACCTCTCTAGGAACTGCATGCGTGCATATTGTGAATTAACTCTATAAACTCGATCCACATCCCAATTCATAAAATCAACACCTCTCCCAAGAAATTCTCCCAACAGTTTAGTCACAACATCTCTCAAGTCTTCTTGGTCCACTTCTTCCAAATTTTGAAACCTAAGGAAATAAGACATTTTATCCATCTGTAGTCCAAGCACAGCATTGCTTGTCGTCTCCCCTCTTTTCTGCACTGCCCGCATCTCACCCTCCAGACCTTCCACTTTCTGCTTATTTTCTGCTGAGACTTGTTGAGTATCCTTTAAATCCTTTTGGATAGTCACAATTTCTGCTCTTATTTCATCCAGTTTCTTGTCCATATTAGATAACTTTTCCAGAATTCTCTCCATTTCTCCAGCAGTTGGTCTCTGACCTTTTGCCATTTAAAAAAAAAATTTTTAAAATCCTCAGGCAAGCACAGTATCCTTATAATTTCCTCCGGATCCACCAGGGGGCACTCACAGGAGCAACGAGTCCAGAGTACAGTTAGTCAACCAGGAAGCCGAAGGGAAGTGATGTCATCAAGATTCTCATAGTGAAGGCGGAAGCTGGACGCCACCATTGTTCCCCAGAGGGAGGGGGGGCCTCAAACCCTCCCTCCTAAATTTCTCCATCACCTCTTTCTCCAGAGCTCCACAAAACCGGTAATCTTGTTATTTTAAGTTCTCCTCTCTCCAAAGTGATTCGTACTCCTTCCAGTCGCAGGGGAGAAAAAACCCCCCCGCACTCCGGAGTACTCCACTCACATTTGCCAATATCCCCTTCCCTTCTTTATTCCTCAATTCTTCTCCGTTCCCTGTTCACCACCAGGCTGCTGCAATTATAAATCCAAAGCCCCGGTGTCACCGAGCACAGCGGCCCAGGCGACGACCAAAATAATGGCCGCGGCCTGTGGCCTCCGAACCCCGCCGAGCCTAGGACGCGCCAGCATCGGTCCCCCCAGTCCTGTATATCGGCTGGGAGACCCCTGGCGAGCCGTCCGTGCGGCAGGTGTCCTTTTCGGAACACCTGGCCCCTAAGGGCCTCGGCGGCGGCCGGATTCGGACACTGGAGGCAGGAGAAGCCTTCCAGACGTCCGTTGCCACCGGATACCGGAAGTCGTCTCCATTGTTTCTTGTCTTGTCTTCTGATGCTTTGGAGAATAAGTTGACCCCCTCTTTTTTGTGGCACCCCTCAAATATTGGAAGACTGCTATTATGTCACCCCTAGTCCTTCTTTTCACTAGACTGGATATATTCAATTTGTGCAACTGTTCTTCATATGTTTCAGCCTGCAGTCCCCTAATCATCCTTGTTGCTCTTCTCTGCACTCTTTCTAGAGTCTCCACATCTTTTTTACAGTGTGGCGACCAAAACTGAATGCAATATTCCAAGTGTGGCCTTACCAAGGCATTATAAAGTGGTATTAACACTTCACGTGTTCTTGATTCTATCCCTCTGTTTATGCAGCCTAGAACTGTGTTGGCTTTTTTGGCAGCTGCTGCACACTTCTGGTTCATATTTAAATGGTTGTCCACTAGGACTCCAAGATCCCTCTCACAGTTATTACTATTGAGCAAGGTACCACATATCCGGTACCTGTGCATTTTGTTTTTCTTGCCTAAATGTAGAACCTTACTTTTTTCACTATTGACCTCCAAGGTACCTTCTGATTCTAAAGTCTCCAAAACAAGGGAATTTGCTTAAATTGAGCAAGTGTGTATGTGTGTGTGTGTGTGTGTGTGTGTGTGTGTGTGTGTGTGTGTGTGAGAGAGAGATGTGGTTTCTTGGGGGTGCATTTTAGAGAAGTGTCAAGAGAAATGCTAAAAGGGCAATCAATTTGGGATTAAATTCCAAATGAAATTGGGTTTTCAGGGTAAGGAGAGATGAAGAACTTCCAACTGCAGGTTTCTAAAAGTCTTATTAAAATGAATGTCCAGAGCCATGATGGCGAACCTATGGCCCACATACCACAGTGTACATGCACACTGTTCACCTGGTCTTCCAGTTTCCAGTGTTCCTGCACAGGCGAAGACCAGCTGGCCGGCGCACCAGAACCCAGAAGAGCAATCGGCGATGGCTGGTGTCCCCAGAGATATGGCTCTATGTAACCACTTCCGGCAAACATGCCATAGGTTTGCCATCACAGTCCTAGGATTTGTACATGGCCTCATGGGAGTCTAACAACAGCCAATAGAATACATGTTCTTGCACAGGAATAGGAAGTTGCAGTGCAAAGCCCAAGAGAAGGTAGTAAGTACCCCCCACTCTCAACTCCATGTGGTCAGCTGCCCAGAATCACCCATGTGCTTCTGCTTCATCATTAAACCATCTTTCCAATCAGCATCTATGTTTCCAGTGTCTTTCTCCCAGTTTGGAACTGAACCGGATGGATATTTCTTCCAACATAGCACTGATAATGCTACCTAGTCTGGTAACAAAATATATGCAAGGAAACAACCAAGCTCAGAGAGCATGAAGAACTCCACAGTTCACCCCTGTGATACATATATTTGCTTCTATTTTTACCCCAATCTGTTCCTTTAATACATTTATTCTACTGAATTACAATATCAACCTTCAACTAACTATCTTCCCTCAACCAACAATTCATCTATTTTCACTAGTTTTTTCCTTCCCTTCCCTTCCATATATCTACAACATCCTTGGTTGGGTACAATTGCTCCAAATATAGTTCCATTATTAAGGGGCTTTTTCTGCTCATAAAATTACTTCCCCTAGCAGAAATGTCATGGTGGATAAATATTTTAAATGCTGATTATTTGTTGTTGTACTATATGTACATTAAGAATGTCATATTCCCAAGATAAGTACAGTACCATTTTCTATTATTTTCTCTTGATTTTGTTTCACTTACTGCTTTATTTTTTGTACTTTTGGTCAGATACTGTGTTTGTTAAATTAAAAGTCAGAGATAAAAATGTAGAATTGTTTTGGAAGTGGTGACATGAGCTAAACAAGGAGCCATAAGCAAGGAGAATAGAATAAAAAATAAAAATGGTGAAATGATTTGGGATGCAGCTGAAGTGATGGAATTCAGGAAGTGATACAGAGATCTGGATGAGAGTGATAGGTCAAAGAGAGGAATTTAAAGAAATGCTATCGATGTTCAGAAAAAAATGGGGAAAAGAAAATAATAATAGGCACTAGAATGTTCAAATGGAATTGAGGGAAATCTTTGTCACAGTCATAGACCAGCATAAACATGAGAAGACTTGTCTAATGTGTGAAGAATACATCTGTGCCTGTGGAATGGAATAATGCTGCCATTGTTTTGTTACACAAAGCAAAGAAGAGTGAATGCAAAAACTACAGAGGGATTATCATGTTTGATGGAATTCTGATTGAAAAGGCATGAGCGGTAGCAAAGAGTAAGATTTGGAAAGTGCTGGTGGCATAAAGATGTTTGATCTTATGGTGGGTTATATTAATGTGTTTATTTACTTGCATAAGTCTAGTATTACTATATGCTTATTAAAGTTCATGGATATCCTTCTCAGTATTCTTCAAGCTACAACTTTTTAAAGATGGAATTTTTATTATTGTGCTAAATTTGAGCCTGTTGGTGATTAATTCGCTGCAGAGGCCAGGACTTTAAAGGAGGTCAGACTCAAGGATATTTGCTGCTATATCTCCTTATCTCTTCCAGAGATCCAGATCCAGAGCACTTTTAGGACACTGCCCGAATGACGCAGCTGCTTCACATGGAGCCCCTGAGGCTGTGATCCCTTCCTTGGACTGAAGCCAGCTTTCTGTCTTGAAGCTCCCTGACACATCTCTGTTCCGAGCTGAGGGTTGCAGCTAAATTCCCTGCTCAGCCAGCTTTTCCAGAAGGGGAGCGCAGTGCCCGGTAAGTGGCAGGGCAGCTCAGGGGTAGAGAGCTTCCCTCTGCGCAGGTCGCTGCCCAAACTAATGCATAAGGCTCAAAGGTTCTCTTTCTCCAGCCTTGGGATGGTCACTGCTTCCTAACCCACCAAACTCCATGCTTTGGGGAAGCCCAGCTGGGTGCTGCATGTTGGGACTGGTAGCAGGCAGGGAACGGCCACACCCCTCTTTGCTTCCTGCTGGGCCTGCTGGCAAAGCACCCCTCTCATGCACCCGATGCACCTCGGCACATCTGTGAGCCACTGCAGTCAGGTGCACAACGGGAACACTCTCCACACACAGGCCAAGTACAAGACCTGCAAGGGGCCGAGAAGAAGATGAGCAATTGTAACCTGCTCTCCAACAGCAAGCCAAAACTGACAGTGGGACAGAGTTAGCGTGTCCAGCAATTTGCATCTTGTTCTTCCCCCTTGCCTCAGCCTGCTGTTTGGATGGCCAGCCCGGTGGTGGCCTCTTGGCCGGGCCCTGCCCATTTCCTGCCATCAATCCCGTCACCAGTTTGGCCACCTTTGTGGAGCACATGGCCACTATATCACCCTGCCGCCTCAATGCAAACAAAGGCCTTTGCAGGACCATTCATCTTTCTTGGCCTGGGTCAGGCATGGTTTGGCAGCTTCCAACTACATAGGCTCTTCCAGTGGTGGTAGCAGTGCAGTGCCGGCGCTGCCTTGGTGGGTGTGGGCAAGGCCTCCATCTGTCGTCACTGCTGGAGCCACGCATCAATGCGTAGGCATAAGTGCATCAGGTCCTGAAGTGTGTGTATGGGGGGGGGAATCTGTGTGCACCAGCCCATCCAGCAATTCTAAGGAGAGGCCTTCCTCGAACTGATATATTAGAGCAGTCTCACTCCACTGAAGGTCCTAGCTGACCACCTGAAATTCATTAATATAATCTGTGTGTGGTCCTCATCTCTGCCGCAACTCTCTCAGATACCGGTTCGCTGTCTGGATCTTAGCTGGTGGACCATAGCTGATGGCAAAACTCAGCATAGTCGTCCAATAGCAGATTGGGCTGGATTTGCTGGGGAATTGCCCAGCAAGCCGCTAACTTGGTCAAAAGGCTAATCAAAAACCCAACCTTGTCCTGGTCAGTGGGGAAATCCTCAGGCCATAGTCTCATGTACAGCTGGCACTGCTCAAAAAACACTGATCATTAAGCCAGTGAGCCATCGAACGTGTCTGAAACAGCTACAGGGAATTTGCAACGTCGCCAGGCAGCTTGCAGCTGTGCAAGTTGCACAGAAAGGATGGCAACTTGCTGAGATAAATGTTTGTTGTCTGCGTGAAGCTACTCCATTTTCTCCAAGCATGTAAGGGGAAACAAGTTGGTTTGTGAGGTTGGGAACATAATGTGATGACCCGGGGCTGGCCACTGAAATAACTCAGCCAGAATGCTTAATTCCCCTTTATTGTTCCAACTTTTCCCCAAAAGTCCAACCATTTACTGCAAGTCCAGGAACAAAGCGCTAAACACGAACCTCAATTGTTCCTGGCTGCTATTAGTCCAGAGGAGCTGCACAGTTCTTAAAGCAGCCACAGTTCCATGAATTTGGTTCCACAGAAACCATGTCACAGGAAGAGTTCACTGGGACTGCAGGCCCACCCAGAGAATAACCGTGCACATAACCTGAGCAGGCCAGCAAGGCAAACAATACAAGCACAGCGAAGTATCCAGACATGGGTAACAGCATGTGAGACTGGAAAAAGCAACACTTGTTTCTGACAAACACCCCTCCCAACAGTGTCTCTTTAAATCTCATTCCCCAGGTGAGCCTTGTGAAGATGGCGGGGTGCCCTCCTCCCTAATCATTGGCTCTGCGCTGATCCTGCCACCTCTCCATTCTCCGTGCTCAGGGATAGGGAAGGAAGGTAATTGCTCATCAACGGAACTCTGTCACTCCTATTCTTCCGCTGCCTGCCCTGTCCTCCCCCTTCACCTGGTCCTCCTGTCGCCCCTTTCCCTCGCCGGCGACCTGTCCCAGGTCTGCTGGGACTGCTTTGTCCTGCTCCTCCAATCGTTCCTCCATCGGCCCTAGCTCCATCTCATCCTCCTCAGACTCAGGCTCCGCCGGGGCCATGACACTGCCTTTGGTCAGTATGCTGTATAAGATCTATAGAAGCTTCTGGCTTTTGCCCATGAACCATTTTCTGGTTCAAGAAAGACAAGGAGTTTTAAATTGTTTTATCTTTTATTAACTGAATACCAAACATAAGGTGGGAAATACCCACTGAGAGCTCTGAAGCAAAAAGGCAAAACAAAACAACCGCTACTCCCACAAAACAAGGAAGCATTAGCTGCTCCCAAGATTCCCAGACCACCACAATTGGAATGGAAGACCAGCTGCAAGACGCCAGATGCACCTCAGCTAAGATGGACAATAAATGGTTTCAAATGCTGAAAACAGAAGTGACAGTGGGTGGAATCACATGAGCTGATTTGGGAGCTGCACAAATGCTATGCATGGAGGTGGTTCCCAAGAGGGGTATCCTAGCAGAATAATGTTTGCTTGCCTCACAGACAAAAATATCCATGTTTCAGGTCTAGGGAGGTGGCAGGTAGCACAATTATACAACATATACAATAGACAAAAGACATTTTATTTATGTGATTAAATGTGGGGGGGAAAATTACATAAGAAAACTTTTTCTCTCCTTCCACCAGCAGAAAAACTCTCTGAAAAAGGAACAGAACAAGACCAAATTTGGTGGGTCTGAGTGTCAGCAAAAAAGGAAAGGAAAGGAACAAAAAGGGTGGGGGGTTGATTGAATTCAAATCTTGATTTAGCTGTAGAGAAAAAAAATCCTGAAACTGCTAACCACAGCATCCCAATGGAAGAAGCAATTGGGCAGCAGATCAGAATGTTGCTGATTTCTCCATTCTAGGCCCCCTCCTTCTTGCTCATAAGAGGGTTATCTTAGAGCAGGGGTCCTCAAATGTTTTAAATAGGGGGCCGATTCACAGTCCCTCAGACTGTTGGGGGAAAACTGGCTGGGGGGGGGGCCCTAGGTGGTCATGTGATTGGATGGGTGTGACTAGGTGGTCATGTGACTGGGTGGGCGTGGCCAATTTAACAGTCCATTTTTTTGCCTTTCTCCTTCCTAAGCTCCTGTTTAAATTGTTTTCAAAGACTTTTAATTTAAAGCAGGACTTTACAAGCCAAGAGCTGCTTTTCAAGGCAGGCACCAGCGAGATCACTCCTCAGTTGTCCCTCAGCTGGCCTTCCAGCTGGCTGGCTGGAAAATAAGGTCCATGGCAAGGGACGGGGTTTAATCACACCATGCTGAGGGCCGGATACTTTGCATTGGCGGGCCGTATCTGGCCCATGGGCCATAGTTTGAGGATGCCTGTCTTAGAGCATGGGCATCTTCTATGTCTACTGCCAATAAATAAAGGAGTTGGAAAGAACTTCAGATATTTGGCTCTGCAGGGATTATGATAACATAGAGAAGTTTTAAGCATGCAGATAGTCTACCCATCCATCAATTTCTTGTCTTCTTGATCCCAACATATTGTAAGTATAGTTAGTGCGCCTTTTCTACCTTATCGACAAAAGTGTCTCATTTCTTCTCAGGCAGCATTATTCTTCTGAAGGACCTGTTCATTGCCTCTTTTAACTCTTTGCTCCTCATGCTGTAAATCAGGGGGTTTAATACAGGGGTGATGAAAGTGTAGAAGACAGACACCACCCGAACTTGGGTGGCTGACAAGCAGGAAGCAGGGCACAGGTATATTAAACTGCCACAGCTATACTGTATAAGGACAACCATTATATGGGAGGAACAAGTAGAGAATGCTCGTTGACGCCCCAAGGCAGAAGGGATGCGTAGGACGGCCATTATGATGATGACATAGGACATGAAGATTAGTGTGAAGGGGACAGCCAAGAAAATAGTACTTGCAATATAAAGGCCAAGTTGCTGGCCGTGAGTGTCTCCACATGCCGCTTTCATTAGAGCAGGATAATCACAGTAAAAATTTCTGATTGACATATCATTGCCACAGAAAGTCAGAGTCAGGATGAGGAGACCCCACACTAAAGTACAGGTCCCAGACATGGCCACTATCCCAACTACAAGACTCATACACATTCTCCAGGTCATAATGAGAGGGTAGCTTAGTGGGCGGCAAATTGCCACGCATCGATCATAAGCCATGATAGCCAGCAAGAGGCAATCTGAGCCCCCCAGCACAGTAAACCAAAACATCTGGGTGCCACACCCACCCAAAGAAATGGAGATCTTTCTCACTGAAGCAAGATTAGCCAAAGTTAAGGGGGCAATGGTACAAGAGTAAGCAATCTCCAGAAATGCCAGATTAGCCAAGAAAAAATACATTGGGGTATGGAGAGAGCTTACAGTGTAAATGATGAAAGCAACGGACACATTCCCAAGTAGGCTGAGTAAGTAGAGAATCAGAAAAGTCCAGAAGATCAGCCATTTCATCTCTGGGATGGTTGTGAATGGTTGGAAATAAAATTCCAGATTCACAGTTTGATTTTCACTCTTCATTTAAGTCCTGTGGTCTGTTAAAAGGAGAAAGAACAAAAATGTATGAAAATGACATCTTTGGAAATTTAAGTTGAACTTAAGAAATTCATCAGGAGTTAAATTCCCAACCTCTGTATATTTGACTATTGTGCTGTACTTTCTGATGGCTGAGAGGAAGTCATTCTTTATTACATACTTCACCAACTACTCTTTCTCAGTCAAGATAACATGGCAAACATTTTTAAAGGTAAATTTGGTCTCACAGGTATGTATTATACATATCTCTTCTTTTATTTGGTAAGCAGAACATTTTGATCAGGCATTAAGGGGGCAAGAATACTTCTTTTTATTGCTAAATTAATAGCATTAGACTGGCTGCCTGACTTATTCCATTTATAAAACATTTTCATTAGGAACAATCAAAGCACATACAATTACTTTATTATCTATAGTCTTTGATATATAGTGTGGGTGACAGAATAGGAGATATTTTCATTTCTTACCTGTGTTTTTAGAAACATAACATCAGCTTCTATTCTCTTTTCTTTGCAGCTTCTGGTTCTGAAGTCGTCTTAAATAATCCGGGGTGTGTGTGTGTCTTTACTATTGAGGGATTTTCCCCTTAAAGCTACCATTAGCAACTTGGCATATTATTATCTTATTATTGTTGATCACAGAATGAAAACAGCTTTGTTTTTATACACAAAATTCTTATCACAGTTTAGGTGAAGATTTTTCAATGCCATACATTATGGATTGGCAATGTTTGATTAAATATAATGTATCTCTGATAAGAGAGTCTCTTTTGTATAATAAGTTGCCAATTAAAGAACTTCCAAGATGGATCTTTATTCTATTTCAGCACTCATAATAATCATGTGCAATAATGCAGCATGTGTTTATTGATTTTCCAAAGTGTTTTCATGAACTATAATGCCAAACGCTCAAAGCACTAATCAAAAGAATAAGTTGCCATCTGCCCTTACTAAATTTTGTGGATGAGTTCAGGCAACCCCACAATAAAAATGTTGTGACAAGACAAAGCATATAAAAATATGACAATACAAATAGGTTGGGTTTCATTTATGAATAACAGGGGAGTATAAATCTTAATTAGTTCTAGATAGTTTCTCAGCAAGGAAACTGACATCTTATGTTTAGTCCTTTTCATAACCTAGTTATAAACCATTTGTACATAACTTTTTAAATTCTATTTCTGGTCAACCAGAGCTGTACTGATTTGGACAGCAACACAAAATACTATATTATTATACTATTTATTTTGTGGAAAGTTTTCAGTGAAAACATTTCAAACAGATTACCTTACTCCTCTTTGTTCTAAATAACGACAAAGCAATAAGTTCTTGCAAATTCTAATTCCAGCTGGAATTAATGTAATGAATGTTGTTTTACATAATGTTGCATTTAAAGATTAAATATAACCTTCAAATTAGTTCCAAATCATGCAATACTTATCTTTAACTCCAAGCTTTCCAAATTATATGTCTAATGATAATTTGAACAACCTTTTATATAATTTGCAGAAGTAGTTAAATAAGAATCTCTTGGGTTTGACAGATGACACAATTAGGAAAGTTTTTAAATAGATTATACTTTTTTTCTGTTTGTAATCAGTTACTTTCATTATAGCATGCCTTGGAGACTTGTTAAAATAAGGAAGTCTCTTATGTAAGGCTTCTTTCATTCAAGACAATAAGGCTACCTGTTGTGCCTCATGGACAGGTGTAAAAGGCACATGAAATTTGTTGATTGCAATCCGCCCAGAGTTCAGTACAAAATGGGCAGTTATATAAATGTTACACATAAATTAAATTATCCTACTATTATAACTGCGCCTTGTATTTTACATGATCCTGGCTGGATTTCTTTTTATTGGCTTCCTTAATACTTGCAATAAACATGTTTCTTAGAAAGCTGTGTCCATAAATCTCTACCTGGAAGACTTCTGGTTTCCTTGGTAAGAAGCCTAACAGTCCTTCCACTTTGCTTAAAGATTGGGCCCTACCTGACCCTCTTCTGAATTATTATGCCTAAATTCAAACACTACTCCACTTATTTGATAGATGGGCTAGAAAATCCTCAAAATACTTGTCCAGCTCTATGGCTGTAATAGTGCAAAATTATTCAAAAGATTAAATCATTGTTTCTCAAGCCTGGTGACTTTGAAATGACTTTAAGATGACCACTTAAGTTTGAGCCAGCTATGTGCTGCCGCTGCCAAAAAAGCCAATGTAGTCTTGGGATGCATGAACAGAGGGATAACATCAAGATCACGAGAAGTGATAATGCCACTTATATACCGCATTAGTGAGGCCACACTTGGAATGCTTCATACGGTTGTGATCACCATGAGAGATTTGTGTGGGAATGATAGGTCAAA
Organism: Ahaetulla prasina; assembly: GCF_028640845.1. Classification (NCBI taxonomy): domain Eukaryota; kingdom Metazoa; phylum Chordata; class Lepidosauria; order Squamata; family Colubridae; genus Ahaetulla; species Ahaetulla prasina. Next base: position 254,828,300 of record NC_080539.1, on the reverse strand, counting down.
GAGAGGAATTTAAAGAAATGCTATCGATGTCCAGGAAAAATGGGGACAAGAAAATAATAATAGGCACTAGAATGTATAATTAATTCCATATCTAGAGACACCTTGCTGAAGATGTGCCCTTACCTAACTCTCAGCAGATCTCCCTACTACTAGCCATAGGAGTCTTAGACCAGAAGTCTCCAATCTTAGCAAATTTAAGACTTGCAGATGTCAACTCTCAGAATTCCCCAGCCAGCCATGAAAATAACCTCACTCTAAAAGAAGGCTGCCTTCAGGATTGTAATTACAGGTAATTCCCAAGTTTCGGATGTTCATTTACCCCCCCCCCCCTTCAAACTTAGATAAGTGCCTCCTAGTGTTTATGAAAAAGTCCTGAAATTACGAATGTTGCAGCACCATGGCAGTTGTTCTCTCTCTCTCTCTCTCTCTCCCTCCCTCCCTCCCTCCAAATCCTTTGTTGGCTTTTGACAGAGGCTTGCAAGTCTGAAAGTACTTCCCCTCTGCCCTGCCTTATTTTCTAGAGTACTACTAGGTACAATCCCTTCTTTCTCAGACACCTTTTCCACTCCAATATGTCCTTTTGGCTCCTTAGAGCTCTCCTATCAAACCATTGTCTAGGCTGCAACTTTTCCTCCTGTCTCCCAAGATTATTCTTACATCCCATTATACTATAAACAGAACCCCCCAATTTAGGAAAGACTTGGGTATTGATGCATAGAAAGAAAGTGTGGAGAAGTTGGTAGTTCCTTGATTAGGATATTGTTTGGTGCTTGATTCTTTGTCTGATGTTCATCCCGTAATTAATCCCTGTTTATTTGTGTGTTGATTGCTGATGGAGAGGTATTCTGATGTTTTTGATTCCAAGCTTTTTTCTTGTTGTTGTTTCTTTTGAATGGTGTGCCAATTTTGTTTATGTGGTTTTTTTTACTACCAACTCAGATGAACAAGTAGTAAACAACAGCCTAATTAAGAAACTGCCAAGGATAAAGCAACACCCCCACCAAAACTGTCAGGGCAAACTACTATATAAAAATGAAGAACAAACCCCAGTACTGATGAGACTACCTAGTATGATAACAAAATATATGCAAGGAAACAACCAAGCTCAGAGAGCATGAGGGACTCCACAGTTCAACCCTGAGATACATATATTTGCTTCTATTTTTACCCCAATCTGTTCCTTTAATACATTTATTCTACTGAATAACAATATCAACCTTCAAATAATATCTTCCCTCAACCAACAATTCATCTATTTTCACTAGTTTTTTCTTCCCTTCCATATAACTACTACATCCTTGGATGGTGCAATTGCTCCAAATATAGTTCCATTATTAAGGGGCTTTTTCTGCTCATAAAATTACTCCCCCTAGCAGAAATGTCATGGTGGATAAATATTTTAAATGCTGATTATTTGTTGTTGTACTATATGTACATTAAGAATGTCATATTCCCAAGATCAGTACAGTACCATTTTCTATTATTTTCTCTTGATTTTGTTTCACTTACTGCTTTATTTTTTGTTGTTTTGGTCAGATACTGTGTTTGTTAAATTAAAAGGCAGAGATAAAAATGTAGAATTGTTTTGGAAGTAGTGACATGAGCTAAACAAGGAACCATAAGCAAGAAGAATAGAATAAAAAATAATAATGGTGAAATGATTTGGGATGCAGCTGAAGTGATGGAATTCAGGAAGTGATACAGAGATTTGGGTGAGAGTGATAGGGCCGAGAGAGGAATTTAAAGAAATTCTATGAATGTTAATGTCCAGGAAAAAATGAATAGAATAGAATAGAATTTTTTTTATTGGCCAAGTGTGATTGGACACACAAGGAATTTGTCTTGGTGCATACGCTCTCAGTGTACATAAAATAAAAGATACTTTTATCAAGGTACAACACTTACAACACTTAATGATAGTCATAGGGTACAAATTTAACACTTAATGATACAACACTTAATGAATATCATAGGGTACAAATAAGCGATCAGGAACAATATCAATATAAATCATAAGGATTACCAGCAACAAAGTTACAGTCATAGAGTCATAAGTGGAAAGAGATTGGTGATAGGAATGATGAGAAGATTAATAGTAGTGCAGATTTAGTAAATAGTTTGACAGTGTTGAAGGAATTATTTGTTTAGCACAGTGATGGCATTCGGGAAAAAACTGTTCTGGTATCTAGTTGTTCTGGTGTGCGGTGCCCTATAGCGTCATTTTTAGGGTAGGAGTTGAAACAGGTTGTCCAGGATGTGAGGGATCTGTAAATATTTTCACAGCCCTCTTTTTGATTCGTACAATATACAGGTCCTCAATGGAAGGCAAGTTGGTAGCAATTGTTTTTTCTGCAGTTCTAATTATTCTCTGAAGTCTGTGTCTGTCTTGTTGGGTTGCAGAACCAAACCAGACAGTTATAGAGGTGCAGATGACAGACTCAATAATTCCTCTATAGAACTGGATCAGCAACTCCTTGGGCAGTTTGATCTTTCTGAATTGGCGCAGAAAGAACATTCTTTGTTGTGCTTTTTTGAGGACATTTTTGATGTTGGGTGTCCATTTTAGATCTCGCAATATGGTAGAACCTAGAAATTTGAAGGTTTCTACTGTTGATACTGTGTTGTCTAGTATTGTGAGAGGTGGAAGTATGGAAGGGTTTCTCCTAAAGTCTACCACTATTTCTATGGTTTTGCGTGTGTTCAGTTCCAGATTGTTCTGGTCACACCCTGAAGCTAATCGTTCAACCTCCCATCTGTATGTAGATTCATCATTTTTCTCGAATGAGATTGATTATTGTTGTGTCATCTGCGAACTTCAGTAGTTTAACAGATGGATCGTTGGAGATGCAGTCATTGGTATACAGAGAGAAGAGAAGTGGGGAGAGCACACAGCCTTGGGGGGGGCCTGTAATAATTGTACAGGTATCTGATGTGATTCTGCTTAGCTTCACCTGCTGCTTCCTATTTGTTAGGAAGCTTGTGATCCATTTACAAGTCTGTTCAGGTACCTGTAGCTGGTTTAGCTTAGTTAGAAGAGTGTCTGGAATGATGGTATTAAATGCTGAACTAAAGTCTACAAAGAGGACTCTTGCAAATGAGGAAAATAATAACAAGCATGAGAGTATTCAAATGAAATTGTGTAAAATGTTTATCACGGTCATAGACCAGCATAATCGTGAGAAGACTTGTCTAATGTGTGAGTGTGAAGAATACATCTGTGCCTGTGGAATGGAATAATGCTGCCATTGTTTTGTTACACAAAGCAAAGGAGATTGAATGCAAAAACTACAGAGGGATTATCATGTTTGATGGAATTCTGGTTGAAAAGGCATGAGTGGTAGCAAAGAGTAAAACTTGGAAAGTGCTGGTGGCATAAAGATGTTTGATCTGATGGTGGGTTATATTAATGCGTTTATTTACTTGTATAAATCTAGTATTACTATATGTTTATTTAGGTTCATAGATATCCTTCTTGGTACTATTAAAGCAACAACTTTTTAAAGATGGAATTTTTATTATTGTGCTAAATTTGAGCCTGTCGGTGATTAATTTGCTGCAGAGACCAGGCCTTTAAAGGAGGTCAGGCTCAAGGATATTTGCTGCTATATCTCCTTATCTCTTCTGGCTCTAAATGCAGGGTCTGCTTATTAGAATAACACTTAGGGCCCTAGCTGAATGTGCATATTAAAAGTGTTGCAACCCCTTTCTAGAAATATGTCTCTAATGTTTTCACACGCAGAAGGAAATCTGCCTCTCACTTTGGGGCTGACTTGTTTCCTTATCAGTTGTGAGTTCCTTCCTTCCTTCCTTCCTTCCTTCCTTCCTTCCTTCCTTCCTTCCTTCCTTCCTTCCTTCTTTCTTTCTTTCTTTCTTTCTTTCTTTCTTTCTTTCTTTCTTTCTTTCTTTCTTTCTTTCTAGTTTGGCACCTGCTGGTAGAGTGTGTGCATGCTCAAACTGCCTTTGATCAGTATGCTGTATAACATCTATAGAAGCTTTTGGCTTTTGCCCTTGACATTTCTGGTTCAAGAAAGACAAGGAGTTTTAAATTGCTTTTACTTTTATTAACTGAATACCAAACATAAGGTGGGAAATACCCACTCAGAGCTTTGAAGCAAAAAGGCAAACCAAAGCAACCGCTACTCCCAAAAAACATACCATGGATATGAATCCATGCATAAACTTTCTATCTATGCATTTCAATAAAAAGTAACCATATTTCCTTGTAGATTGAATATGGGGGAAGTAGATGCGTTAAATATGTAAAACAAAAACAGACAATGAGGAATAATAGGGTGGTGAATAAATGTAGATTGACTACAATAGTGACTGACCTATACAAAAGAAGTATGTTGAGGAGGTTTAATTATATAAAAAGAATGAATATGGATTGAATCAGGAAACAAACTTATGAAAGATGACAAGATGGGTTAAGAGAAGGACAAGGGGAACTGCAAAGCCACCACAATTCGATCTCCCTGATCAGTTTGAAACAACTGTGAAATTAAAATGTGAAGCTGAGAAATTAGAATGTGAACCCTCTACAGGGAAGAGGTGGATCTAAGAGTCCAGGAGAAAGAAAATCCTGCCAACAAGGAAGCATTAGCTCCTCCCAAGATTCCCAGACCACCACACTTGGAATGGAAGACCAGCTGCAAGACACCAGATGCACCTCAGCTGAGATGCACAATAAATGGCCTCAAATGCTGAAAACAGAAGTGACAGTGGGTGGAATCACATGAGCTGATTTGGGAGCTGCACGAAAGCTATGCATGGAGGTGGTTCCCAAGAGGGGTATCCTAGCAGAATAATGTTTGCTTGCCTCACAGACAAAAATATCCATGTTTCAGGTCTAGGGAGGTGGCAGGTAGCACAATTATACAACATACACAATAGACAAAAGACATTTTATTTATGGGATGAAATGTGGGGAAGAAATTACATAACTTTACCTCGCCTTCCACCAGTAGAAAAAAAACCTCTCTGAATAAGGAACAGAACAAGACCAAATTTGGTGGGGCTGAGTGAAGAAAGAAAGAAACAGAGAGACAGAGAGAGAGAGAGAGAGAGAGAGACAGGGAGAGACAGAAAGAAAGGAAGAAAAAGAAAGGGAGGGAGGGAGGGAGGGAGGGAGGAAGGAAGGAAGGAAGGAAGGAAGGAAGGAAGGAAGGAAGGAAGGAAGGAAGGAAGGAAGGAAGGAAAGAGAGAGACAGAGAGACAGAGAGAGAGAAAAGGGGGGAGAGGCATCCTCCCTCTTGTTCATAAGACCTAAAATAAACGATGTATAGAGGTATACATGTCCAAGCACAAACACATACAAGGAGAGAGTAGAAGCTAGGGAAGTAACATATATGCAACCCTGTCTTCTCTCTCATACAGATATGCACATATACTCAGAGGCAACATGTATGCACCCCGATTGAAGAATACGTTATTATCATTGCACCTCATACAACAAAATTAAATGCCATCTTCAGTGTACAAAATAAAACAAAAACACACATCCTTCGCATTCTATACAATTAAATTGAAAACCCTTGATATTGCATTAGTGTTGCACTATGCAGTAGAATTCAATATAGTTACTTCTCTGGGATAGAAACTTTTGGGAGAAAGTTTGTGTGCGTGCAGCACACACACATGTACCCATTATTACTGTACATTCCATAGAGTATGGGCATTTTCTATGTCTACTGCCAATAAATAAAGGAGTTGGAAAGAATTTATTTATTTATTTATTTATTAATCAAACTTATATACCGCACCATCTCCCGTAGGACTCAGGGCGGTTCACAGGCATAATTTCAGCTATTGGGCTTTGCAGAGATTATGATAACACAGAGAAGTTTAAAGCATGTGGATAGCCTACCCATCAGTTTCTTGTCCTCTTGATCCCACCATATTGTTATTATAGTTGGTGCCTCTTTTCTCTCTCTCTCTTTTTTTTATTTACATTTATATCCCGCCCTTCTCCGAAGACTCAGGGCGGCTTACAGTGTCTTATCGACAACATTGTCTGATTTCTTCTCAGGCAGCATTATTCTTCTGAAGGACCTGTTCATTGCATCTTTTAACTCTTTGTTCCTCATGCTATAAATCAGAGGGTTTAATACAGGGGTGACAAAAGTGTAGAAGACAGACACCACCCGAACTTGCTCTGCAGAGAGCCAGGAACCAGGGAATAGGAATATTAAACCACTACAGCTATACTGCATAAGGACAACCATTATATGGGAGGAACAAGTAGAGAATGCTCGTTGACGCCCCAAGGCAGAAGGGATGCGTAGGATGGTCATTGTGATGATGACATAGGACATGAAGATTAGTGTGAAGGGGACAGCCAAGAAAATAGTACTTGCAATATAAAGGCCAAGTTGCTGGCCGTGAGTGTCTCCACATGCCGCTTTCATTAGAGCAGGATAATCACAGTAAAAATTTCTGATTGACATATCATTGCCACAGAAAGTCAGAGTCAGGATGAGGAGACCCCACACTAAAGCACAGGTCCCAGACATGGCCACTATCCCAACTACAAGACTCATACACATTCTCCAGGTCATAATGAGAGGGTAACTTAGTGGGCGGCAAATTGCCACACATCGATCATAAGCCATGATAGCCAGCAGGAGGCAATCTGAGCCCCCCAGCACGGTAAACCAAAACATCTGGGTGCCACACCCACCCAAAGAAATGGAGATCTTTCTCACTGAAGCAAGATTAGCCAAAGTTAAGGGGGCAATGGTGGTAGAGTAGGTGATCTCCAGAAATGCGAGGTTACCCAAGAAAAAATACATTGGGATATGGAGAGAGCTTACAGTGTAAATGATGAAAACAACGGACACATTCCCAAGTAGGCTGAGCAAGTAGAGAATCAGAAAAGTCCAGAAGATCAGCCATTTCATCTCTGGGATGGTTGTGAATGGTTGGAAATGAAATTCTGGATTCACAGTTTGATTTTCACTCTTCATTTAAGTCCTGTGGTCTGTTAAAAGGAGAAAGAACAAAAATGTATGAAAATGACATCTTTGGAAATTTAAGTTGAACTTGTATATTTGACTATTGTGCTGTACTTTCTGATGACTGAGAGGAAGTCATTCTTTATTACATACTTCACCAACTAGTCTTTCTCAGTCAAGATAACATAGCAAACATTTTTAAAGGTAAATTTGGTCTCACAGGTATGTATTATACATATCTCTTCTTTTATTTGGTAAGCAGAACATTTTGATCAGGCATTAAGGGGGCAAGAATACTTCTTTTTATTGCTAAATTAATAGCATTAGACTGGCTGCCTGACTTATTCCATTTATAAAACATTTTCATTAGGAACAATCAAAGCACATACAATTACTTTATTATCTATAGTCTTTGATATATAGTGTGGGTTACAGAATAGGAGATATTTTCATTTCTTACCTGTGTTTTTAGAAACATAACATCAGCTTCTATTCTCTTTTCTTTGCAGCTTCTGGTTCTGAAGTCGTCTTAAATAATCCGGGGTGTGTGTGTGTCTTTACTATTGAGGGATTTTCCCCTTAAAGCTACCATTAGCAACTTGGCATATTATTATCTTATTATTGTTGATCACAGAATGAAAATAGTTTTGTTTTTATATACAAAATTCTTATCACAGTTTAGGTGAAGATTTTTCAATGCCATACATTATGGATTGGCAATGTTTGATTAAATATAATGTATCTCTGATAAAGAGAGTCTCTTTTGTATAATAAGTTGCCAATTAAAGAACTTCCAAGATGGATCTTTATTCTATTTCAGCATTCATAATAATCATGTGCAACAATGCAGCATGTGTTTATTGATTTTTCAAAGTGTTTTCATGAACTGTAATGCCAAACATTCAAAGCACTAATCAAAAGAACAAGTTGCCATCTGCCCTTACTAAATTTTGTGACTGAGTTCAGGCAACCCCACAATAAAAATGTTGTAACACGACAAAACGTAAAAGAATGACAATGCAAATAGGTTGTCTTTCATTTATGAATAACGGGAATATAGATATCAATTAGTTCTGCATAGTTTCTCAGCAAAGAAACTGACAGCTCATGTTTAGTCCTTTTCATAACCTAGTTATAAACCATTTGTACTTAACTTTTTAAATTCTATTTCTGGTCAACCAGAGCTGTACTGATTTGGACAGCAGCACAAAATACTGTATGGAGAATCTTATTTTGTGGAAAGTTTTCAGTGAAAACGTTTCAATTGGATTACCTTACTCCTCTTTGTTCTAAATAACAACAAAGCAATAAGTTCTTGCAAATTCTAATTCCAGCTGGAATTAATGTAATGAATGTTGTTTTACATAATGTTGCATTTAAAGATTAAATATAACCCTGAAATTAGTTCCAAATCTGGCAATACATATGTTTACCTCCAAGCTTTCCAAATAATATCTCTGATGATGATTTGAAGAAGCTTTTATATAATTTGCAGAAGTAATTAACTAAGAATCTCTTGGGTTTGACGGATGACACAATTAGGAAAGTTTTTCAGTAGGTTATACTTTTTTCCCCCTTTGTAGGCCGTTACTTTCATTATAGCATGCCTCGGAGACTTGTTAAAATAAGGAGGTCTCTTATGTGACAGGCAAAAATTAACACAAGTCTCTGATGAACATTGTGATTTTTGTGGTTTTAAAAAAAGTCATGCATCAGAGACCGAGTCCTGTCACCCATATAGAAAGGCAATTGTCTCTCTTCTGCAAATTTAGATTGCAACTCTCATGACAAATGCTTAGGCCCAAAACTCATGAGTGGGTTGCCATTTTAGAATTAAACCAATTTTATATTAGAGAGTTTTGATGTGAACCTTTGTCCAAAAACTTCTTGTTTAATGGCTGGGATAATATTCTTGCATTTGGAAGAACTATGTTTAAATCCAGCATACCAATGAAAAAGCACCATCAATTTGTTTAAGTTCTTCATCTGGGCTGTAAATATATTGTACAAAATGCATGCTTCTACCACTTCCACTACTATCCCTTCTTTGCCTCTCATGAAAGAGCTTGTAATTGCCTTACTTTGCTTTTTACAAGCTTGAAATGCAGACAGCAATGTTAACACATATAACATTTCTTTCCCTCCAGTTGCCAATAGGAGTTTGCAAATAATGTTATCTAATTAGTGTCCCACCCACTGAGCTATGCCTAATCCTGAAGCAACACAATTCCCCTCACTTCTCTTTTACATAGAAAGAAAATAGAATGATTTCCTGAAATGATCCCTATTCAATGTTTTCCAATACATGTTGTACAACCTAAGATCCTATGCTATAACTGAAAAAATGCCAGCAGTTGATTTGCAAGTGTATTATTATTTTTTATTTTTAAAAGAATATTTCTGGGATATCTCGCTCAAGAGTTTTTTAAAAAAATGAGTATATTTGAAGGCTAGCATTTTACTAGCTGACTTCCCATTTAAAAAATAAAATAAAATAAAAGTCCTTTAAAAAACCCTTAGCTTATTAAAAGCTATTAAAAGAAATAGCTGAGCTTGTCTGATCAAGTTACCATCAATAAAGGTAAAACAAGTGTTGAAAGCTTTCTCTTTATTATCAGCTATTCGTTGCTATCCCAATCATATTTTCTGAATGGAATTGCCAGACTGAGCCAACTTATGGCTAACCAGTTCAGCTCCCACAGCAATGGTTTAACAAAGTAAGAATAACTGGTAAGCATGTAGACTACTGCATTTTGGACCACCTGAAGTTTTCAGAGATATTCAAAGTCAACTCCATGTAGACCAAATTACAATAATCCAAACAAGAGGTTCTAAGAGTATGAGTGACTAACCTCTGTGCATCCTGTTTAAATAAAGTTTCTGTTGGGGCACTGTCTTTATAGTAGAGTAAAAGCAAGGCATGAGCAGGATATGTGAGTTGAGAAGACTATGGCCTCAAGATTGTGAGCCTCCTGTCTCTAGGGCTGCACAACCTTATTGAGATTCAAAGAGAACATAACCTTGGAATCAGTAGGTTCCTGAATTAATAGCCATCCCATTTTGCTTACATTGTATCTAGGTCTGTCTGTCTATCATCTGGAACTTGACAGTCTCTAGACACAGAGTCAGGACATTTACAGCATCTCCCATTGACTTGTGGTGCAGATGTACAACTAGATATTATTGACATACCAGCAATATTTCATACTCAGCTGCTGGATTATCTTTCGTAGCAGCTTCATGTGAAAGTTGAACAAGCTTAGGGAGTAAGCAGTGGGGTGAAGAGTTAGTATTATGTGAAATATTAGTACCACTTTATAAACCTTAGTAAGATCACACCTCGAATATTGCATCCAGTTTTGGTCACCACATTACAAAAAAGATGTTGAGGCTTTGGAAAAAGTGCAGAAAAGAGCAACTAGGATAATTAAAGGCCTGGAGACAAAAACATATGAAGAACGGTTGTAAGAACTGGGTAGGGCTAGTCTAGAGAAAAGAATGACTAGGGGTGACATAATAGCAGTATTCTAGTATCTGGGGCTGCCACAAAGAAGAGGGAGTCAACTTATTTTCTAAAGCACCAGAAGGCAGGACAAGAAACAATGGATGGAAACTAATCAAGGAGAGAAGCAACCTGGAATTAAGGAGAAACTTCCTAACAGTGAGAACAATTAGCTAGTGGGACAGCTTGCCTTCAGAAGTTGTGGTACTTCATCACTGGAGGTTTTAAAGAAGAAACTGGGCAGTCACTTATCTCAAATTGTATAGGGTCTCCTGCTTGATTGATTGATTGATTGATTGATTGGAATAAGCCTGAACTACTGTATAACAGAGCATCCAAGGATTTGTGTACAAGCAACACTTCTTCTTTTCCACTAGTGACTGGTCATAACCACTTAAGCTTGACCATGCATATGCATTGATGCATATCTATGCTGCAAAAGGATTGGTAGATAAGAATAGGTTGTGGATGGTCACAGACAGACCAAAACTCAACTACATATTTATGAAGATGCACATCCTGCATGCTGATTAGTTGATCTGACTTGGGGGGGGCAGCAGGCAAGGCACATTAGCCCCTATTAGCCCCTAGCCAGAACATTAACATTCACAAAATTATAAATGCAACAGTTATGCAATCATCTCTGACTGACAGACACGTGTTCCTGTGTGCAGCATCAGTGATGTCTAAAGCAGGCACTTATAAACATTGTAAAATACTGCTTTCAACTGTATTCTGTATTGCAAGCAGTACAGAAGGATACTGAGGATGACAAGATCAAAAGCCTCCAAGAGATCTATGAGAAAAGAAGGGCGTGTTGCTTGTACACAAATCCTTTCACAGGTCTTTCATTAGGGTGGCCAACCAGTTTCTGACTGAGGGAGGCCTGAATGTAGGCTTGTAGGTTCAGGTCAGAGGACTCTGTAACAATAGCTCTTTCACTTTCCCCACAATCTTTTCTGGATGTGTTGCTGTAAATGTTACTAACAACTGCAGTGATTCACTTAACAAAAGTGGCAAGAAAAGTCATAAAATGGGGCAAAGCTCACCACAACTGTCTTGCTTAGCAACAGAAGTTTGGGGTTCAATTCTGGTTGTAAGTCAAGGACTACCTGTACTGCATATTGCTCTGCATGGAAAACAGGCACAAACACTTTTGTAAAAAATAAAGCCCAGCAAGACAAACCTCAGGTTCAGAACAATGATTGATTAGTCCATTTCCAGACCATTTTCAGGTAACCAAAGACAGTGATACCTCAGTACTCATTGTTAATTGGTTCAGGGAGGCATGATGAGTACCAGAAATGCTGAATACCAAACAATTTTTTCCCATAAGGAATGATGTAGTCAGTCACAAAGCAACTGACAGTGACAAGTTTGAACTTGCACGATGAGTACCAAACAAACAATGAGTACCAGGACAAAATTTTCATATCAAAATGTGTTGAGTATCACATTTGATGAGTTTCAAAGCAGTTGAGTAACACATTGTAACACTATGGAAGCATAATCATAGATGGAAAATTAGAATTGCTACATTAGAATTAGAATTTTATAAGCTTACCTGCTTGACTTATTGGCTGAATCATGCTTCTTTCTTTAAAGTAGATGCTTGACTTCCTTCTTTATAATTTGTGACATGTTCCTGAGCTCGAGTTCTTCTCTGGGTCAGGCTCTAGATCAGTTTACTCAGCCTGCATTTGGTTCTCCTCAGAAACATTCTCTTCAGCTAATTCCCGTGACGGAGGCTGAAATTCAGTCTGACTAAATTCTTCAGCTTCTAAATCTGAATAATAAGACCTCCTGCTGCTCTGAGGATTTACTCTTCAGGGGGTACAGTATATAATATTGATAAGTTAACATTCTTTGTATTTGCCCATGCAAAGAACTTCAGAGGAAAATGCAAAGACCAGGCTACTCTGCAGTCCCATGTCCTTTCCTATCAATGAGACTTTGGAGCTTTCTATAAGTCAGTTGTGGGCTACCTCATACCTCTGGCTCATCCTGGATCTTGTCACAAGGTGGAACAACAGCTATTACCAAGGATCTGTGGAATATCAGATGGATTTTCATGGGCACAATGAAGAAATGTCCGACGTATCAACTGTCGATCTTCTTTGAGGGTTGTTTTGATTGCAAATACAGGCACCCGATATTGGAGAAAATAGATGTCATATTGGACTGGAGGGACCTGGTGCTAGAGAGAATGAGCCTGATGTTGAAGAGGATGATATAAGATGCAGGAAACCACGAACCACACAATTAATTGCTCAATTAGTTACTTTATTGCTGTTCACCTAATAGATAGAATCTTGCCAGTCTAAAACACAGCCTGCATAACTATCGGTTAAGTGTTGTGAAGAAATAGGCAGGATCCTTTCTGTGTCTCTTCCTACTGTCGTGTCCCACTCCTCCGCTGACGACCGGGTCAGGGAAATCCGAATCAGGCGTGCCTCTGCAGCTCTGCCAAAGTCCTAGCAAAGTTCTCAAGGCAGGCAGGAGACCAGAAAGTGACTTCAGCAAGATATGTTAGACTTTGCCTGACTCAGAGAATGCCAGAAAGCAGATCCTTTATATAGGCCAAGGGGTGTGGCTCCATGACTCAGCACTTATCCAGGCCTGCCCCTCCCTTCCTTCTGTCGCCGCCGCCTATCAATTCTTCTGAAGCGAGGGTCACTCCAGTCTGCAGCTGTTGGTAATTGACCTTCCTCAGGCTCACATGCTGTGGGGGAGGGGAAGGGGTCTAGTTGCTCCGTTTGCCTGGGCATGGAGCCAGAGCTGGGGGCTGGAGGTACTTCTTCCTCCTCAGCCTGTCTGGGCATGGAGCCAGGGCTGGGGCCGGGAGGCATGCTAGGACATTCCTCAGCGTTCGGAAGCAGATAAGAAGGCCCCGGCTGCGGGGAAAGCGGATGAGGCACAACACCTACATAGAAATGATTCAAGGTTGATGTGTCTCTTTATTCCTTCCTCTCATAACTCAGTGCCAGATTCTACCACACATGGGCCTGGTGCTGAAGAGATGGACCTGATATCAAAGAGGATGGATCAGGTCCTAGAGAGGATAAACTTAGAGCCAGAGAGGATGGACCTGATGTTGGAGAGGATGAACCTTGTGCTAGAGAGTCAGAGTTTGATTCTACTGCTGGAGAAGAACGGTTACAAGAGCTGTGGTGGCCAGTGGTGGGTTTCAAATTATTTTACTACCGGTTCTGTGGGTGTGGCTTGGTGGGCGTGGCATGGCTTGGTGGGTGTGGCTTGGTGGGCGTGGCTGGGGAAGGAAACTGTAAAATCTCCATTCCGTCCCCACTCCAGGGAAAGATTACTGCAAAATCCTCATTTCCTCCCGATCAGCTGGGACTCGGGAAGCAGAGAATAGATGCGGGCAGGGCCAGTCAGAATTTTTACTACTGGTTCTCCGAACTACTCAAAATTTCCTCTACCGGTTCTCCAGAACTGGTCAGAACCTACTGAAACCCACCTCTGGTGGTGGCACAGTGGTTAGAATGCAGTACTGCAGGGTTAACTCACTGCTCACTCCAGGAGTTCGATTCTGAGTGGCTCAAGGTTGACTCAGCCTTTCATCCTTCCAAGGTTGGTAAAATGAGGACCCAGATCGCTAGGGGCAATAGGTTAACTCTGTAAACCACAGAAAGGGCTGTAAAGCACTGTGAAGCAGTATATAAGTCTAAATGGTAGTGGTAGAGCTATTGCTATTACTGGAGCCAATTACTTGAAGTTGGCATCAAGAGAGGTTTGTATGACCTTATAAAGCTGAAGTCCTTGATAACTATATAGTAAACTTTGGTGAATCTCTTTGTATTAAGATCTTGCTCTGCCATTCCTGATTTGATGAGATGAAAGGCTTCATCTAACTCTTTCATCAAAACCTTTTGTTACGGAGTTTTAAGGTCTCAGTCTTCTTCTTTAAATGCTATTATCTCCTGTTACAGTTCCCTAAAGTCTTCATTGGTCAGTTCTTCGGTTTAGGAGTCCTTTAAAATTGTTCCGATCATTGACTGGTGGCAACCTAATGCTTTTAGAATGACCAATGGCATTTCACTTCTTTCTGATCACTTTATTCTTTCCATTTTATTTTCAATCATGATTGTTTTCCTAAACTTCGAAGGGTCATCAGCACTTGCATTGGATTTACCCTTTAAAGTCATAATTACAATAGTAAATAAAATTTTAAAAAAATTAAGCCAAGTACAAAGTTACAAGTCAATGCATTATTAATGGTAACATGATTTAAAATGGCAGAGGACACTCTCTTTCTTGGAGTTGATAACCACTGAAGCCGAAGACCATTTTTATGGGTGGCGCAAAATAGTGTGTGCATTTGTTATTACGAACCGTTGTATTTCACTCGCATTTTTAATAGGCTTTATGGCAGTCTCTTTTTGTTTGATCATTCTCTAGGCAGCATCCCTTCCCCTCATCCCTCAAGGTCATTCCCAAAAACGTTCTGACATTCACTCACCTATCCAGGTGTTCATAGGTATTCAGTGTTGTAATGGAATATTTCCATTCTATGTTGAGTTTTTCCTTCAAGTTTCAAAGATTACATTTTAACTGGCAATGATTCCTAATAATTGGTGCTGTTCCAATGTATATAACTTGCTCAAATGATAGGCATGTAAAAGCAAGATCTGTGCTTTTACTACAGCTTTTAACAAAATAGCCCCTACTGCAACATCAATATTTGTTTATTGATGTAAACAATCTCACTGTTGCTGTTTT
This sequence comes from Ahaetulla prasina, assembly GCF_028640845.1. NCBI lineage: Eukaryota > Metazoa > Chordata > Lepidosauria > Squamata > Colubridae > Ahaetulla > Ahaetulla prasina. The sequence goes on along the minus strand of NC_080539.1, from coordinate 254,813,105 downwards.
CTGTCTATTACTTTACATTTTCCTGTAAATCAAGTGTTTTAACTAGGTAAATCTCCCTCTCTCTCTCTCCCTCTCTCTCCCTCTCTCCCTCTCTCTCTCTCTCTCTCATGTAATTTTATTAAAGCTTACAAAGATAAAAGACTAATATAAACCAAGAAAAATATCTTTTGATAACAAGCTCAAGATATTTATTGCAATGGTAATTCTTTCAATGAAGTGACACAAAGCATCGTACAAACTCAAAAGCTGTCAAACAAACAGATGTGTAAAACAACAGATATGAGACCTGTCAGAAGTAGACAAGATTGGAGGAGGTGGCCAGCATCACGACAAGACGACGTGAACCCCGGGGCTTCGGGAAGAAAGCAGAAATTCCGGTCGTTCTGGAGGTCCTTAATGGACCATAGCTGTCCTGGAGGGACAGCGAAGAAAGAAGGTGTTCTGTTTCCTTCCCCCAATACTCCCATCAAAGAGTCAGTCAAAGGCCTTCTTTTCTAATTTATTTACATAGATAAATGTCCTGGCCACGTCTACTCACGGGCCTGCCAAGTTTCTGGAGATAACGAGGAAATTATAGATAAGGCCAGAATTACTCACAAATATATTCTTCCCTCCAAAACCGTTGCCAAATCAGAAGAAGGCTCGAGAAAATCAGATGGCAGCGGTGGGGACGTTCTGGCCAGCACAGGTGTGGCGGATGTGGTCGACGCACTGCAGACTTGGGAAAGAGATGGCGTTCCGCGACCAGGCCACCTGAGGATTGTGGGTCCGAAGCCAGGCCAACCCAAGGACCAAGGGAAAATGAAGGTCCGCCGTGACATAAAACTGGATCGCCTCCTCATGGTCCCCAATAGCCAGGCGCAAAGGCTGGGTGGCGAATTTAATGGGGCCGGACACCAGTTCTCGTCCATCAATTGTCTCTACCCGCATCGGAGGGTCCACCGGAACCACGGGGACCGCAAACTGGGTCACAAAGGCCTGGTCCATAAAGTTTGTTGTGGCCCCTGAGTCCACCAGCGCATGCACCTGGAGCCCGTCCGACTGGTTCCCCAACCATATCCGTGTGTCCAGAATCAGATGCCAAGGGGGCCCAGAGTCTACTTCCGCAACGTCCAGTGGGGGCTTAGTACGTGCCCGACCTAGGGTTTCCCCGAGGTCGGGCCTGCTCCGTTTCCCGATTGGTCACGCTGTGATTCGGGGACCGGCGTGCGTGCCCCACTTCGCTTTCTGGGGCAAGAAGCGGCGAAGTGGCCGGGCTCCCCACAGTACAGGCACAATCCCCCTTGGCGCCTCCGGTTCCACTCCTGGGCAAGGTCTGGCCGCTCCCAACTCCATGGGCTCTTCCGCAGCGGTTACAAAACGTGGGGCGACCCGGGGTGCTGGTGGTGCAGGAAGTGGGGGTGCAGATGTCGACGGCGGGTCCCGGGGGGTGCCACGGGACGGTCGCCGTTGCAGACGGGCGTCGAGGCGGAGACAAAGGGGCACCAAGTTGTCGAGGGTCCGCGGCGCCTCCACCCGGGCCAGCTCGTCTTGCAATTCCTCTGAGAGTCCTTCCTGGAACGTGTCCACCAGCGCTGCATCATTCCAGTCAGAGTCCTGGCACAAAAGACGAAATTTGGCGATGTACTCCTGCAGGGGGCGTTTCCCTTGACGGAGTTCCTTAAGGCGCCTGGTTGCCGTCAGTATTCGAACGGGGTCCTCGTACATGGTGCGCAGGTGCTGCCAAAAACGCTGTTGGTCCGCCAGCAGGGGGCTTTCCTGGAGCAAGAGGGGCGTGGCCCATCGAGCAGCCGAGCCGGAAAGAAGGTTAATCACGAAGGCCACCTTAGCCCGGTCGTCTGGGAAATCCTCTGGCCGCATAGCCATGTAGAACTGACACTGTCCCAAGAAGGTCGGGAACATCTCAGGCTGCCCAGAAAACTTATCCAGCACGATTATCGGGCACTTGCGACGAGGAGGAGGAGTGGGAGGATGGGGGGGGGGGCTGCAGGCACATTCCCGGCAGCAAGTTGGCCTGCCAAGTGAGCCACTTGCTGCTGGAGCTGTTGATTAGCCGCTTGTAGCTGCTGTAACTACTGCTGTACCTGCTGCTGGTCCATCTTTGGTGGAAGATGTTTTAGTCAGGTATTGGACAAAATGTTCTGTTTCCCTCCCCCAATACTCCCATCAAAGAGTCAGTCAAAGGCCTTCTTTTCTAATTTATTTACATAGATAAATGTCCTGGCCACGTCTACCCACGGGCCTGCCAAGTTTCTGGAGATAACGAGGAAATTATAGATAAGGCCAGAATTACTCACGAATATATTCTTCCCTCCATTGATACAGTTTGCCCGCGCAAATTCATTGCTTTGTCCAAGACAAAAAACCAGGAAGTCCCACCTCCTATTTATAGTCTCTGCAGATGTCACTGCATGACCATCATTCCTTGGCTTTATTCCAATGCTGCTTCTGCTGCGCGCGCCGGTCACGTCTGCGCAGTCTTGCATCACTCCAAAACTGTTCTTGGGGCGTTGCCAAATCAGAAGGAGGCTCCATGGAATCAGGCTTTGCCGGCCCCTCCTCCTCCCTTTGAGTGGGTGCCAGGGAGGGAGAGGGCCCAAGAGAAGCAGGGCTTGCCAGGTCTTCTCCCTCACTTTCTGAATCATCCGAGTCCAGGAGTCCGGGTCCAGGATCCTGGGTCACAACAGAAGGCATTGGCTGGCGCGAACAAGGAAGTTGCGAATTCTCTGCAGCACCGGCACCCAGCCTTCATCCCAACAACAAGGAATGGCAGCCATTAAGAGCTGCCAAAGTCGGGACGGCCACACAAAAAGATTGAGCAGGAGCAGAGACTTGAACAGAGTATCGTTACTGGGCGAGCGATTGGCCAACTCACAGGTAAGAAGAAAAAAAACTTTTAAAGCGAAAAAGATTTTCCGGTTTGAAGTTAGTGGCTAATTGGCATGCGGAAACTTAAAGTGAGAGGATACAAACAGCAAAGAGGATTTATAAGACAAAAGCCCTAAAAGAAATAACATTCCATCTGGATTTAAAATTGGTTTTGGAAGAAAATATAAATATCAGAAGAAAATGAGAGAAAGCATCTTTTGCTAACAAAAGGATTTAACTGAGGAAGACAAAGGAATTGTTTTTGTGGATTAACGAGTGACATTTTGTTACTGGGATTTGTGGATTGGAGAGAAACATCACTGGAGAGGGAAAAAATAACATTGCATTGCTTAGGCTACCAAAGGAAAGAGAAAGACTGAAGGAGTGCTTGTTTAAACAGCTGTGGCACAGCTTCAAAAGATTGGAAAGATCAAAGACTTGAATCAGAACGACTTAAGGGAAAAAAAGCATCTGAACTGGCTTGCATTTGGAAATAGAAAAAAAGGGGGGGGGAGACAATATTTTGGATTTGAATTTGAACTACACATAAGTTAAAATAAATAAATTTAAAAAGTCTTTCTCCTTATATTGAAAATATGGAGAGTTGGGAGGAGGAACTATGGGAGATGATTCAAATGGTAAGAGAATCCTTTAAGGGAAATAAACAAGCAGAGCTGTGGCTTAAAAATAAAAAAAGAAATTATGAAGAAATTATGAAGAAATTATGAGGAAACAAGAGGAACAAAGATATAATGCTGAAAAAGAAATGAATGAGGATAAAAATACATATGATCTTATTGGGATTGATAGTGAAAGAATAGAAATGAAGAGGGGGAAGAATACTTTAAAAAAGAAAGGGAAAAAAGAAAAGAAGAAAAGATTGAGGGGGAAAATTAAAAGAGTAAAAAAATAGATGATTACACTGGGATTGGCAGTGACAGAATAAAGAGGAGGAAATGGAGAAAAATTGAGAGGGAAAATTAAAAGAGTAAAAGTTAGAGAAAAGAGGTGGAAAAGAAGATATAAGAAAGAGAGAAAGAAGACGTTAAGAGAATGGGAGAAAGGGAGAAAAATTTTAAGATGGTATTTTGGAGAGACTGAAAGAAAATGGTTAAAAGGAGGAGAAAAATGAATAGTAGAAAAGAAATTAAAATAGTTGTAGAAATTTTTAGGAATGATGGAAATTAGAATAAATATATAGATTATTGTAAAAGGGTAGTAAGAAAGGTTGAAATGAAGTGAATGAAGGGAGTAAAAAAGAAGGAATATATTGTTTAATGTAAAATGGAGAAGTAGATAAAATGTGGAAGATATAATGGGATATATGTTTTCTTTTTCTTTTTATGTCTGAGAATGCATGGAATGAAAGAGAATTATAGTTGATGGTAAGGAAATAAATTTTAAATATATAAAAAGATGGAAAAATTAATTGAACTCAAGATATAAAACTGAAAAGAAGGTAAAAAAGAAGTACATTATTTAAAAAAAAAAGTCCAGGAGATGAAATGTGAAAGGTAGTATGGTTCATAAGTGAAAATGATTGAAATTAAGATGTAAAATGGAATAAAATTGAAATGTTAGTAAATGATGTATATTATTAGAAGAGAATAATAATTATTGAATTGTGAACAAAAACTCTAAGAAAATAAGAGATGGAAGGTTGTATTAATTGTTTGAAAGATACAAATGGAATAAGATGAAGACAATGCTAATAACTAAAATATATGAGGGTAGGTTTGAGAAATATACTTAATAAATGAGAAAATCGGGGTTGCCTGGACACCAGAAATATTGAAATGAAAATGAATACAGCAATGGAGAGAGATAAGAAGAAGGAGAGAGATGGAAAGGGAGAAGGAGGTAGAGAGAAAGAAGAAAGGGAAGAGGAGAGAAGGAAAGGTAGGGGAAATGAGAGTAGGAGAGAAGGTTAGATAGGGAGGAAGTAGGGAAGAGGGGGAGAAAGGAAGGGGAAGTAGAGAAGGAGTAGGAGAGGAGAGGAGAGAATAGGTAGGATGAAAGAAGGGAAGAAGAGGAATGAGAAGGAGAAGAAAGGATTGCTGTGAAAAGGAAAAGAAGAAATGGAAGAAAGGCAACCCCGAATATATCTGAATACATTAGGAGAAAAATTGAAACAATAAAAAAAAAAGAATGAAAGAGAATGAATATTAATAAAAATGGAGAAATTAGAACTTGAGGGAGAAAGAAGATATGATTTAGTGAAAGGAGCAAGGAAATATTAGGATATGGATAAAAATTATGGAAAAAAATATTCTGGCAAAAATTGTAACTAAGTAAAATATATTTGAATTTATTAAATTGTATAAGATATGATATGGCCAATACTCTGTTCATAAACTATGTATGTGTGTAAGGGGGGGAAATTAAAAAACCAATAAAAACTTGTTTTAAAAAAGAAGAAGTAGTAGACAATATCAAGAAATAAAAACAGCATGGATTCTTTATTGTTGTAGAGGAGGAGAACAGAAACTTGAAAGCCTGTTTGAATTTCTGTCAGAGTTTATTGATATCAAAAATAATCAAGGCAGGATTATTTTCAGTTTCTTTCTACTTTCTCAGGACTGAACTGACATTTTTCCTCGAAATGTTTAGTTCATCTATTTTCCTTCCTCACCATCAGATTTACATTCATTCCCAAGAGCTTACTTTTGCAAGAGAGTTTAAAGAGATAAGTCTCAAGGTCAGGAATAGTCTATTTTAAGTCTAGGGTTCCAGGTCATCCAGCAACAGCACATGGGCAGAGCCACAGATAGGAAATTAGAAAGTCATTTTTCTTATAATTTATACAGACACCCAACTCACAACAACCCAACAGCCAGTTGATTAAAAAAAAAACATTATACCAGAGGAAAATTGAAAACCTCAGCCATATTAACACAATCCCATTCAAGCAGGCACAACACCCCACATAATCCAGAGCCTGGAGGAAAAGCCGGGTCTTCAAAGCTTATTTAAAGGACAGCAGAGTCAGGATTGTTCTTAATCTTGTAAGCCGCCCAAAGTCACTTGTGCGAGATGGGCAGCTGTATAAATGATATAAATATTTAAATGAATAAACATCTCAGGGGGAGGATCCTATTCCAGACGGCAGGAAGCATTCCAGAGAAAGTACACCTTCTGCACCCTGTCAGGTAGCATTGCTTAATAGATGGGACCAGGAACATGATTGGATCTTACAGGAGAGGCAGAAACAATGGAAGAAAAAGCTGATCCGAAAAACCCCTGTGCCCGGAGGAGCTTTCGGGATGACAGTCAAAACCTTCAATTGCAGGTGTTGGATGACTAGTGCAGTTAAAACAAATGGAAGAAAACCTTTGCATAATTAAAATAAATCTTCCATTCCCCACTACCCTGTCAGAGCTGAAGAAGCTTCTTTGCTGAGAAGTGAAACATCTTCAAAGAAAAAACAAGAAAGTCCAGTTGCCTTCTGAAAAAAGCACCTTTGGGACAATCATGACTTGGATGACTGAGAATCTCTACAGAATTAAAATAAATGCATTATAGTGGGTAAAGGAAGTTAAACTTAAGAGGAAAAGAAAAATGGGGGGAAAAGAAACACCAAAGCAGATAGGAGAGATTTATTTCATTTGTCAGGGACAGATCATGATGTCCAGGCTAACTAGAATCATAGCCTCGAAGAATGCATGCTGCACTCATTTCAAAAAAATCAGCTTAGCCTTGAAAGATAGGAAGGGGTGGGGAAGAAACTCAAGAATGGTTTGCTTTGACTGTTTTTTATATAAGAGGAAAGGAAGAAAAATTCTGTCAGGCTTTCAAAATGTTATTATTTCCTATATCAATAAAGCAGAGTACTAGCATTTGTTGTAATGGGTGTTTCTTTATCTGCAGCCTCTAGAAATATGATAAAGCTTTCATATAGCTTTTTTCAACAAACATCAGATTAATTCATTTTTCTTGTACTAACTGACATTGGCATATTAGCTGCATCATCCCTGACTCTAAATGTTATTTTGCTGCCTTAGAAAAAAACAATTGGTAATGTGGGGACTGCTTGAACTCACAGCTCCTGATTGAAAAAACAGGGGAAGACAATGGCCAGAAGGACATTTGCAACCCTAATCCTAATCTGGAATAAAATGCACTGGAGATGATTGCCTGTGATTGCAATTCACTCTACACAGGTTGCCCTTAAAGACCTCCTGGAAGCGTCAGCTACTCCAGAACACAACAGCACATATACTCAATGGTCAGCAGCAATGCTTCCATATTGTCCATCTGCTACAGAAGCTGCATTGACTATTAGTTTCTGAATGGAATTCCAAGTCTGGCTCTGCCTTCAGAGTCCTACATAGCTCAATGCTTGGGTGTTCTCCATTGGTTTCTCTCCATCTTACCCAGATGGGCCTCCACCTTATGGTAGGGGACAGCCTGATGGTGAGCATTTTCTGCAGCAGTCTCCTCCTCTGGAATAGCTCGCCCACATGAGCATGCATAGCCTCATAGCCTTTTGGAAGAGATGGAAACGTGGGGCTCTTCCAGTGGGCATTTTGGAATCATCTGCATACAGAAGGGTATTTTCCATAACTGGTAACATAACATATATACTGGTTAAGGCTCTAGGCTAGATACCAGGAGACTGTGAGTTCTAGTTCTGCCTTAGGCATGATAGCCAGCTGGGTGATTTTCTGCCAGTCACTCTCTCTCAGCCCAATCCTTTTCATAGCTTTGTTGTGGGGAAAATTGGAGGCAGTAACCTGGCTGGCAAATGGTAATATCCTTATAAATTTAAGAACAAATTAAGTGATTGGTAGATACCTCTGGCTTTGTATCTCTCTGATCTGTGGGTGGCAGAAGCAACCACCAGTCATTCTCCCTAATGCGTTTATATCAGGCTATGAATGGGAGTCTAACACTCTTTTGAAAGAAGTGCTAAACTCATGCCCCACCCCAAATAGCTCAGCAGATGAGTTGCAAATGCAGAAGGAGGTGTTTGGAAAGAGTTTGTGAGTTTAAGAAGCCTGCATAAACCCAACAATCATGCTGAAAAGTGCTGATCATGTATTACACAGGGCAGGAGTCTAATCTGACCTGCAGTCAAAACCAAAATGTTTAGTGACCAGAGGCACAAAAAGGCATATTCCTGGCAGCCTAAATTTTGCCCTTTGCAGTTGGACAGATCCCAGCCATTACTACGCCATCAATGATCGTATTGAGGCAACATGGTCAATAATTTCCCCAGCAGAAATTGCGATAGGGGAAGATTGAAAACAAGGTGTCTGGAGATTGAAAACATGGGTTCACCACTTGAACAGCTTAAGGAAATTTCAAGTTATCTTACCTACAAGTTCTTCATGACAGAAACAAAGAAAGCCTCATGAGAATTTGCCATATAAAATGGTTACAGGGGCTCATGGCCACAGAAGAGAATGGAGAATGTGCTGAAGTTACATTTGCTTTTTGCAGTTTGGTAGTGTTTTGATTTTTATTTAACTTCACTGCCCTCTAGTGGAATTTTTAGTTTTGATTCACTAATCTTCATGCTTTAGGTCAGTAAGCGTAAGACAATGAATTAATTTGATTTTGTTAAAGACATTTATGTTTCATTGTATCTTATAAACTAGTGTAGTAAGTTAGCACCCACCCCTCTCCTAGAAGAATGAAATATTCTAGGAAATATTAGAAAGGCAGACTATTATACGTCCCTGGATGGAAAAAGGAGATACGTGCTCTTGGAAAGCAGCTCCCACCTTTGTTAATAGCCCCAGAAAAACTGTGCCAGCTTATCTACAACACAAAAGACCTTCACCCTCAGGACATAATAGGATCAGCTCTTTACCCCTCTCACCACATGGCACCTGGGAAGATTACATTACCCAGCAAGATTCAACCAAGCCTGGGACTCAAGACAACCTACAAAGTTACCCCTGCATGGCCCCACGGGAGTCTGACAACCAATCAGAATACATTTCTTACATAGGAACAGAGAGCTCTAAGGCGGGGCCCAAGAGAGGTATCTTCCATGTGCTCATTTTTGCCCAAGACCCAAAAAAACCATGTGGTCCTGTCCACCATTAAACCATCTTTCCAAGCAGTCTCCATGTTTCCAGTGTCTTTTTCCCCACTTGGAACTTAACCCAGATGGACATTTCTTCCAACACTAGGAAGCTTTAAAATGTCAACAATGGATTTTAAAAGGATCATTAGCTGTTTAAAGAAATGCTACATTATTGATATACAAAAGTTATTTTTCTTGAAATCCAGGTTGTTGGTGTAATTCATAGGAGTTACCTTCCATAGCCCTGATTTATGTCTCTATTAGTTAAGCTACTGAAAGTTAAAAGGAATTGGGTTGTAAATCAGTTTAGTAGGTTTTGAATATTCAAATGCATAATGAGTCCTGACCTGTACCAGTTTATAATTCAATCTCAGATTATTTAATTTACATTAACTTCACATGCTCATTCTGTATGCCCAAATATCCAGACTACACCTCTTTGTGCATACTTAGATTGGTAAAAGTCCTGCTTCTAGTAATGCATGTCTATTTTCATCCTAATCAATCTACCAGCACACTATTGCTTATGAGGCCCACGTCTTAATGGAAAATTTAATCCTGATGCACAGGACAGAAAACACTGAGTTCACCATTTCCTGAATATACTTCAGGGACGAGATAGAGAGATAGAGAGAGAGAGAGAGAGAGAGAGAGAGAGAGAGAGAGATAATGATAATGTGCATACACACATACACACATATACCGGTTAGCATGTATGTATCTAAAAACATCTATAACAATTTAAGCGTAATATAAATATTTGAACCATAATGTTTTCTTTTGCATGTATAAAATTGGATTTATAACATAGTGAACAAATTATGAAATTGTAACTATTTCTTTTTCTCATGAACAGTAATTTACTGTCTGCTGATACTTTTTTCCTTTCTTCCACTTTCTATTATAAGAAACATTTATCTCTACATTCATAGAAGTTTTAATTCTAATATTATTTACTTGATGTTTATAAATAACTTCTCTATTAGATACAGAGGAACAAGGACTGGCAAAACTTTAAATATTTGTTTAAATAATATATTGCATTATTAACTTCAGCCTTCCCTGTGTTGGTACCCTCAAATCCTGGCTGCAATTTTAATATTTCCCAGTCAGCATGGCTAAATGGTGGCTGGGTGCACAGTTATTTCCCCCCAAAATTTATAATTAATTTTTCCATTATCAACATTCATTGGGACATAACATACAATTATCTCTATGTATTTCCACTTCCATATGCATCCTCTATAACCTAGATGACACCATTCATAATCAATATGTATAACCATACATTTAAAGAATGAAGTATATGTATCGTTATAATTATTCATGAAATCAATTCCATTACACAAGATCAAACCACTTTCATTCAAATCTGTTACAATTTTCCCTTTATTTAATTCAGTCAGGCATCATATACATACTTCTTCCTTTTCATCCATTTATTTGTGGTTTTATTTTATCACTGACTCTTTTTAAAAAGCAAACTGCAGTCTTCCATATGCTAAGGTCATCAATAAATGAGAGTAGAGATTGACTTCTAAACTGCCCATCATGACTTTCATCAATGAGGCTTTCATATAACTCAGTTTAGTAAGTTAAAAGATCAATTAGGCATCCTACTTAAGGGCTGATCTGCATGGCCAGGTTGCTCCAGTGAGAACACCGACTATGAATAATTTCTGGAAGGCAGAAATGCCCATTGATCTCTATCCATCCTAGCCCATTGGAAAGGTAACCTTGGCCTATCTTTTTTCTGCTACACATCAAAAGTTGTGTTTTTTGGCTTGGACTGGCTCAGGTCATGTTGTCTAGTCGGCCTGCTGTACTTCCTTTTACCTATTGTACACAAACTCTATATTTTGATATGGCCTATGAGCTAATCAATAAACTAAATCTATTGTACACATCCTCCTCCTCTCCCATCATTGGTCATTGCCCTCCCTGGCTGTTTTCTCCTGGGCTAGACGCCTTCTGATGTTGGAAAACAGCTGGACCAGTGGGCCTTTCTGGTTGTTTCTACAAGTCCACTCTGCAGCACTGTGAAAGGCTTTTTCTTTCTTCTCCTCTTCTTCCTCCAAATTCTTTTGACAGGATAGCAAAACTGTGAATCTTTCTAAAAAAAGAAAGAAAGAAAGCAGGGGGAAATTAGCAAGATTTATGCCAGTCTCACTCAAGTGAGGGGAAAAATGGTTAAAAAAGGTGTTTTCTTCTTTTTCTGTTTCTATGATATTACTTATGGCCGGGCAGCGATTAGGATCCGATTTTGAGCACATTTTTGAGATACTCATATTACTGGTTGGGAATATTTTAAATCAAAAGAAACGGGGGTTGTGGGGGGGGGGTGGAGGGAGACTCTGTGCCAGTTACTGCGGAAGGAAACCGCAGGAGCCCAGAAAAAGACCTCGCTGTTTTTATGTTCTTCCCAACAGGTCTTACTTATATCCAGGTCAAATCACATTTTATATTTTGAAAACAGCCCTAACGAAACTTCAATGTGTATACAGTATGAGCCCCAGCCGCAATTGATACGGAGCCTTTCCGTATATAGCCGGCCAAAGCGCGTTTCCTGTAGAGAAACTATCGCCTGGCCCTTTAAGGCGGCACTGCCCCTGACGAAGGGGGGAAAAAAAAAACATTTTCTTTTTCAATAGCGGGACCGGGTGGAATGGCGGCCGCTAGTACGCATGCGCGCCGAATTCATCTACGCAAGAGGAAATCTGTGTGGTGGACTTTAGGTGATACGTCAAGACGCGGAGCACGTACCAAGGGGGCGGGGTTCCCGGGGTAGAGCAGGGTCCGCGCGGAGCCTCCCGGGCAGCGGGGAGGGGGAGACCCCCGCGCCCCGCCAACCATGTTCCGCTACCAGGTGAGAAGGTGACGGCGGTGCGCGGCGGGGGCTGCCGGTCTCCCGCGCAGGCGGGGCCTCCTCCGTCGGGAGGGGGAGGCGGCCGGGGACCACCCTTGCGGTGACCTTTGACCCGCCGTGGGAGCTCCCCGGCATTTGCGGAGCTCGATCTACCAGCGGAAGATTTTCCCCCACCCGCTGCCCGCCGGGGGAGGCGATTTAGCCCGGCCTGGCCAGGCGGAGGAGATCTGGGGGTTGGGGGTTGGGGATGGGGGGCGGAATCGGGCTCCTCTTGGTCTTTTCTTTGCTTCATCCAAGTTCCGGCCGTCGGTCTCATCGCTGCGCACCAAGGTGGCAAAGGCAGAGATGACTTGTAGGGCGGCCGATGCTTGCGGAAGAAGGCTGGCCGCTTCCTCCGACTCTGGGCAGCCGGTTTGCCGCACCAAAAAAAAAAAAATTATTATTTTTAGCTTTGCCGGAGCTTCTTTGGCTGGCCAGGGCCTTTTAAGGATCGCCCCGCTTTCCTGTGTTTCCCCTTTCCCCAGGGGCTGGTAACTTTGAAAACACGTGGAGCTGAATTAGGGACCCCGGTGTGAATTACAGCCTCGAGTTATATTCCTTTTTCTCAGTTAAGGAAATTGTTGGAAGGGAAAACATAGCTAGATGTAATCCACTGTACATTATATATGTCGGTGACACAGCGCTTCAGGGTTGGAAGGCAAGGAAATAGGTTTGGTTTGCGGGAGACAAATCTAGGGATTGGGAAATTTGGAGATAAGGACTAACTTTTATAAGTGAAGATGTGCAACTGGCCGATGCCTTGGAAAGTTCAACAATCAAAATTATAAATGTTGCTTAAGAATGATGTTTTTACAGCGATGTGGAAGTAATCATTTGGCTGCAGAGATGAGTATGACAATGGAACTTTTTAGAAAAAATGGACATTAGTTGATAATTCCATTATTGTTTTGATCTCCATTTACGTTTGGATGTTGCCTATGGAGGACAGGATTGATTTTGAGACAATAGAAGATGTTCCTCTTATTCTGAGCATTTAACTTAATGATGTTTATAAGATTCAGACCTACAGAAAAATATAAGTGGAATAAGCTTTTCCAACCTGATGACCTCCACATGAACCTATAGCCATCAGACTTTCTAGTCAGCATCGCCAATACTAACTGAAAAGTCTAGGAGTTGCAATCCAAACATTATAGGACATATGCATAATGGATTAACTTTAAGTGACAACTTGGATGCTAGAATTTTGTTTGATGGTTCAAGCATGACTGTTGAGGATGCAAATGTATTATAAGAAGCGCTTTTCTCTGGGCAATTTAACATGTAACACAATCTTCATTTTACTTCAGCTTTAGTCTTCCCCATAACCAACTCTATGCCTGGGATCATATATTAACTCATGTTTGAAGATCTGATGAACAGAAGGCTGTTTAGCACAACATACTAAACCAGGGTTTCTCACCCCGGTCTATGAACCGGCACCAGCCCATGGCATGCTAGAAACCCATCCGCACAAACAAGCGAAGCCCCATCTGGCATGCAAGCAGCATACGCAACCACGCCCCCTCTGGTCCGTGGAAAAACCTCTCTCCACGGAACCGGTCCCTGGTACCCATAAGGTTGGGGGCCACTGTACTAAACTATAAGATGGAAAAGATAACATTTGTGAGAGACAGCAGTCACAGTAGATTCAGCATTTTCATTGTTACCTATACATTTGGAGAGGGTGGCTTCCCCCATGGTTGTGTGTCTGTGTGTGCGCACCTGTGAAAGGTTTATCTTATGCTTTAGAGATTTCCAAACTTTCTCATTTACACATACTTAGTATCTCTAATTTTTTTCACCCCTAGGCCAAAAGACTATCCAAAAATCCAGCTTTGGAAATGTATGTTGCAAAAATTCAAAGTGTCCTGTGGCACACCAAAGTTCCATGCCACTAGTTTTGGAATCATGGTTACAGTTACTGTGTGCTTACTGTTTTAAAATTATGAGAAATAACTAGTTTTTGGCAATGTAGTGTGGATGTGCCCATATATGACTCTTGGCTTCAGGCTGTTCACTGTTCACTCGTTTCATAGTTCCCATCACCAATCTCTTTCCACTTATGACTGTATGACTATAACTTGTTGCTGGCAATCCTTATGATTTATATTGATATATTATCATCAATTGTGTTGTAAATGTTGTACCTTGATGAACGTATCTTTTCTTTTATGTACACTGAGAGCATATGCACCAAGACAAATTCCTTGTGTGTCCAATCACACTTGGCCAATAAAATTCTATTCTATTCTATTCTAAATATATGGCTGGGTTCATATAACTCACTAAATCATAGTAAGTCACATTATACTTAGTCTATATTTCTAGAATTACTAAAGTGGTTCAAGCTTTTAGGTGGTTCAGGTACAATTTTCCCAGATCAGTCTAAGAACATGAACTCATGATCCCTTAATTTATAATTATGCTTAAAATTCCATTAAGCATTTTGTACTTGTAACAATGACTATAAAAACGAGATGAGTGTGTGTAATCACACTCTTGATTTCACACTTTCACTCTTTTATCTGTGTGTGTGTAGTTGAAGAAATAGTTACTATAAAGGAGTAGTTGAAGGTACTCTAGACTGGTACCATTAATAAAATCAATCCATTTCCCTTTAAATAAGAAAGTGAAAGTTGCATTCTTTTCCCCATTCCGTTATTACTTCCCTCTCCTCCCTAGCTTCTCTGCAGTAGAACATTGCTGTTTATATACATGTGAGAAATAAAGCAGTGGGTTACATTTAGGTCCAAAGATCCAGACATGTTTTGGTAGATAATGTAAGGAAAACTTGCAGAATAATCAAATATTGCCAATGTGGTAAATAACTAGTTTTATTTGAAGTAGTTGTGGATTATCTTTATTCTGTTCTTAAAGCAGACTTTTTACATAAATGCTTTTATAGTACTACACACACATGCACACACACTTAATTTCATTATTGTGCTTTATCCTGCAATCACAGGCTGAGTCTGGTATCCAGGATAAAAGCAACAGAACTGTTTGTTGTGTATAGTATGCAAGCTATATTTAACTCCTTCAAGATATAATAGTTTAGGATTTAATAGGACAGTTAATTAAGTTGAGAACATAAAGTACATATGAGGTAATTGCTTCCTTCATGATGTGTTCCTTGTCATAATTTAAATTTGTGTATGCACTATGGATAAATTATTCATTCTCATTTTCTGTGGGGGGGGGAGATTGTTATGATTTGAAACTGAAATATATATTTAATCTAAATATATCTTGAATTGGGTCATGATTGCAATCATTCACTGCATGAAATATGTGCCTTGCTAAAAAGGAAGGGGAAGCTTAAAAATATTAAATTTACACATTTATATAGAATGATTCTGCTGGGGAGAACAAAGTATTTTGGAACAGGTGGTATCCAACCATCAAGTTAGTTATTCAGAATTAGTTTAATTGATGCATTGTGCTGAAATATAGTTTATTTAATAATGGCCTGAAGAAGCCATAGTTGACAGGGTTTGCACATTGTGCTAAATTCTATATTACGAATAGTAAACCACAATTGTTTTGGATCATACACAATGTTAATTCAAACCCAAACAAATAACGTTGTGGCTAGTAAAATATGTGACTCCAGTTTGTTAGTTAGCAAGATATATGAATTTAATGTTCAATACGGCATGGGCCAGAGAAACCCATATTCAGGTTTCTGCTCAGCCATGGAAAGTCACAGTGTGAGTTTGGGCCAATCATTGTTCTTCAGCCCAATTTATCTTACAGGGTTGTTGTTGTGTCAGAAATTGGAGAAAGGAATGCTATGTATGGCATCATGAGTTTCTGAAGAGATTAAACATCAGAAGGAAGAGGCTTGTGTTCTGCAAATAATGCAGTATTTGGGTTCATGCATCATGCTAAGCCATAATATGGTTTCTTTGATTTTAGCTTTGTTGGATGAACTAGTAATGTCCTTTTTGAATTATGGTTAACAATGTTTTTGTGTGAATCCGACCAATTATGCCTTAGCGTAACATGTGAACCCAGTCAGTTTTCCAGAACTATCATTATCTAGGAACCGGGGAGCTGTCCAAGTGTTGTTGACTGATAGCTTCCAATATATCTGACCATTGACTTTGCTGGGCAGGGCTGCTGGGAGATGTAGTTCAGCTACCCTGTCATATACTCTTCTAAATTCTGATATAAGACCAAATTATTTTCCAAGCAGGAAAAGCTATGAAGTTTCTCTTCACAGTGTTTGCCATTATTGTTCTAGAAGATGTGCTCCATGCATATATACACATGCAGAAACACATACACACACATGCTAACTTCATGGTACTCACCAAGATTTTATTTCTGTATGCATATTAGGAATTGATAATGCAATATTATAGCATAGGAAGGAGTGAGATATACTTGGTAAAGTTTCAGTTCTGTAGATATAATGAAATCAAAAGGGATAAAACAGTGTTAGGGCCCATATGCCCTAATGCAGGGGTGTCCAAACTTGGTCCCTTTAAGACTTTTGGACTTCAACTCCCAGAGTTCCTCAGCCAGTTTTGCTGGCTGAGGGACTCTGGGAGTTGAAGTCCAAAAGTCTTAAAGGGACCA
Source organism: Ahaetulla prasina (assembly GCF_028640845.1). NCBI lineage: Eukaryota > Metazoa > Chordata > Lepidosauria > Squamata > Colubridae > Ahaetulla > Ahaetulla prasina. Next base: position 254,796,711 of record NC_080539.1, on the reverse strand, counting down.
AGTTTGGACACCCCTGCCCTAATGTGTCTTGTTTTGACCTAATATGGTATGTGAATCAGTATCTTGGCAAATTATTTTACCCAAGGAACCCCAAATCATTCACCTCTTGTGAAATGACATTTCTTCCTAATCTTCAAAATAAGGCAGCCTTCCCCAATAACAGATCCTACAATCTCAAGCCTGTAAGGTTTGCTCTGCTGGCTGGGGATGATGGAACTATAGCTCAACACATGGAAAGTACTAGGTTGGAAAAGGCTGCCAGGAAGTAGCTGTCAGTTGTGGAGGTAAAGGCAGTATGGATTTAGATATTTTTTTTCATTCAGTTCATTCCTAGTTATTCTTGATTATAATTATCCGGTGATAGTTGCATATTCTTTGGAAGTGCAGAGATAAGCTCTCAATTTGTGAAATTATAGATATTGGGGTTCTAGTTTTGTTTTGTTGCGGGGAGGGGGGAACAGATTTCTAGACTTTCTTCTAGAATAATATTTTTGGATTACTGTAGAAGTGGGCTAAAATAGCTAAGATTTTCTTTTATTTTAAGTCCCTTGAGGACTGTCCTTTAGATGAAGAAGCCTTTCATAATTTGGCTGAGGAAGATGAGGATATCGATCAATTCAATGATGACACATTTGGAGCTGGTGCAATTGGTGAGTTCATATAGCTAATATACCCTGATTTTCTATTTATATGACTGAGGTTCTCTAATACCTCTGCCTATACATGTAATATCATAATTAAGGCAATCAGTCTCATGTCTTCTCCGTGGAGTAATTTTTAAATTGGTACTATGTTCACTGCTGAATGTAGAGGTTCTGGGGAAGCCCTGTTCTATTCCAAGGGGAGGATCTTCTGCCTGGAAGATAAAGGCATAACATGAGGAGTGAGGAAATACTGCATGGAAGAAATGTGAGGGAAATGCTGTTTATGTCATTCCTTTGTAGACGATGACTGGCAGGAAGCGCACGAAAGATTGGCTGAGCTGGAAGAAAAGCCTGCATCCTCAACAGAGCGAGTGGATCACAGAGTCACTGATGACATGGACCTGTTGGGTGATCATGAGGAAAACCTGGCAGAGAGGCTTAGCAAAATGGTGATTGATAATGAATTGGAAGATCCAGCCATTATGCAGGCTGTGCAGACTCGGCCTCTGATACAAGTATGTAGCGAGTGATGAAAATGAAGGGAGAAAATGGGATCTAATGTTTACTGATTCACATAACTCCAGTAAAGTCATTTCACTAATTTTTTGTTCCCTTCTTCCCAGCAGCCAGGTGGCCTCAATTCAAGCATCTGGGATGGGCCCTCAGTTTTGAGGCGCATTAGAGGACCACTCCTCACTCAGGTTCAGTGCTCTTTTTATTGTGTTTCTCAACCATCAAGGATATTAGCTTTCTTGTCAGATGTCTGTCTTTCCCTATTATTTCCATTATATAATGTTCAAGGAGCTATGTAGGAGCCATGGAGCTGATAAAGGATCTGTTTTTAACCAAAACGTTTGCTGTGATAACTGGGGATGGCCAAAGGATAGAAAGAAATCTGTTGTTGAAGTTTTGCAAAAGGAACAAAGTGCCCTAAAGATCATAACAACACACCATATCTTATCTCTTTGTTTCATCTATTGATAGTCCAGGTAGAGCAGCCAGAGACTTTGGAATGCAGCTCTTGCTCAATATTTTGGCATCTTCGATGTTTGTGCTTAATCAAACTTGAATTAAAGCATTTTAATAGATTATCTAAAATTTTATGCAAAAATAAATTATGGATAGTTGTCAACATACAACTGGTCACTTAGTGACAGTTAGAAGGTACGACAGGCCTTGAAAAAAGGACTTACGACCTGGATTTGAAGTTCCAATATCTGCACCCCCCTCTCCCACACTCACGTGACCACATTTGGGCACTTGGCAGCCAGCCTCATTTACAACCATTTGTAGCTTCCCACAGTCACGTGACCAAAATTTATGATTTGCTCCCCCTCCCCGAAATCACCATTTACAGTTAGTCCTTGACTTACAGCCCATTGTTTAGTGACTGTTCGAAGTTACATTCAGCTGCTTGGCAACTGGAACATATTTATGATGGATGCAATGTCCCAGGGTCATGTGATCATCATCTGTGACCCTCCGACAAGCAAAGTCAATGGGGAAGCCAGATTTACTGAACAACTGTGTTGCTGACTTAACAACTGTAGTGATTCACGTAACAGTTGTGGCAAGAAAGGGTATATATTGGGGCAAAACTCACTTATCAGCTGTCTTGCTTAGCAACAGAAATTTTGGACTCAATTGTGGTATTAAGTTGAGGACTATTTATGCTAGATATGCTCGTTGAGCAACCACTACAAAAAAGGTTGGAAAATCAATTGTGCTCACATGATGTGGCCACTTAACAATCGTCACTACAACCAAAATAGGCTTAAGTCAAAGACTACCTGTAAAAAAAATGTAGAATTTTTAAAACTTAGATTAGACAAAAATAGTTATCACAAATTTAATGACCCTTTAAAAGTGGATTAAATCAATTTCACGCTGGATAGTTTGTACCATCCTTTCCCAACTTGGTCCCCATTCAATTAGTTGACAGAGAATTATGGGAGTGAGATCTAATGTATCAAGAAGGAAGAAGGTAGAAGATGGAACGACTGCTTCTCAGTACATGCTAGCCTTTCTGCTCCTGCTTACAGATTCGTTCTTCTAAATTAGAGGGGGAGTTTATCATTCCCTCCCTCCCTCCCTCCCTCCCTCCCTCCCCCCTCCCTCTCTCTCTCTCTAATAATAATAATAATAATAATAATAATAATAATAATAATAATAATAATAATAATAATAATATTTTAATTTTTATATTTTTTATATCGCCCTTCTCCTGAAGGACTCAGGGCATGAACAGGCAAAATAAAAACAACAATCAAATACATACAGTAGAATAAAATATTAATTAAAAAACTTATTTAAATTAGCCCAATCTAAAAATACTTTTAAAATCCCAAAACCTAATTTAAAAATTTAAAACTCTAAAAACAACTAAAATTCTATGCCAGTCCCGCGTGGATAAATAAATAGGTCTTAAGCCCGCAGCGAAAGGTCCGAAGGTCCGGAAGTTGGCGAAGTCCAGGGGGAAGCTTGTTCCATAGGTTAGGAGCCTCCACAGAGAAGGCCCTTCCCCTGGGGGCCGCCAGCCGACATTGCTTGGCTGACAGCACCCTAAGGAGTCCCTCTCTGTGAGAGTGCACGGGTCGGTGGGAGGCAAACGGTGGCAGTAGGCGGTCCCGTAAATAACCCGGTCCTAAGCCATGGAGCGCTTTAAAGGTGGTAACCAACACCTTGAAGTGCACCCGGAAGACCACAGGCAGCCAGTGCAGTCTGCGCAGGATTGGTGTTATATGGGAGCTCCGACCAGCTCCCTCTCTCTTTCTCTCTCTCAAACTGTTGGCACAGATGAAAAGAGATCCCATATTTCTTGCTATCTAGAATCTAAAACTGCATGTACTATGTTTATATAACAAGAATGTCTCTCCTCCACTGCTAATTCTTGCTTGCCACAAAAAATACTTCCGTTTACTGTTTGATAGTCACCAGTCTACCTGCTACTTGGGAAAGATATTGATTAGCAATATTTAAAGGAAATACCAGATGTGATTCTCTCCTCTTCAGGAAGTGCCCTCCGTATCTGTGCTGGAATATGCCCTACCACAGAGGCCTTCGCAGTCCCGAGAAGAGGAGCAAGATGTCTCAGAGCGAGCACTACCCAGGCGGTCATGCTCCCCAGTTATTGGCAGTCCTCCTGTTAGGGCTGTTCCTATTGGGACGCCTCCTAAGCAGCCCACCATGCCCAACTTCAACCAACAGGTATTGTTTGCTCCTTCTACAATAAAGGTCCATGGATCTAAGGTAGACGATGCTTAAAGGAACAGAATGAAGTAGAATGCAATACAATAATTGATAGCACCCCCTGAATGCTAGCTCGCCTTCAGTAGAGAATGTATTTCTTTTTGGCCAGCTGTCAAATTGACACGGTGTCAATGTCAACCTGGACCTTCCAGTCCTATTTCCATTGGGAAAGTAAATTGGTACCTGGGAATTAAAGCTGGAACTGGCAGAAGCAATTGGTGGTTGAGTCCTAAACAATTTGCCATGGATGCTTACTCTTACTTTCTTCTCCTTTCTGTTCAACAGATCCTATGTCCAAAGCCTGTCCACATCAGAGTCCCAATTCAGCAGCGTTATCCAAGTCCCTTCAGTGAGAGGATGTCTCCAAACCAGCTCTGCAGTGTAACGGTAGTCTTGCCTTCTTAGTTCTGTATGCTGAGTTGGCCTTTGGTAATGAGTCTTACTTCCCCTTTCCTCCTGGATCACTTGATCCTTCCAATGTTCCTGAAGGTGATTTGTCATAAATGTAATCTTAAACTATATTATCGCCCTGCTCTGTTTTGAAATAATAATTTCTGATCTTGAGCAAATTTAATTCTCTATGGACAGCAGAGACAATGTCAACGAAAGGAAACTCCCAGAGCTGCCTTCCTACATTTCTAACTTCCATAATTTGGCACCTTCAAGAAGAGTGGGACTTTTGGGAACAGTAATCCTAATACTTCTAAAAGCTATTAGTTTTGGGAAGATGGACATATGACTTTAGCTTTTCATTTTGCAAATAAGGAATATGGGGAAAATATTCATATCCTTTTATTTTTATAACAATTTATAACAATTAACACTTTCAGGTCTCTCATAATGAAGCTGTTGGCTTCAAAATTAACTCCATGCTAGTGGCTGTAAACCATACTTAGTCCTTCAGGAGTTTGTGATCTACAGATCTTATTGACCCTTCAATAAAATATGGCACTCTGTTGTTAGAAGATATTGCCTTTTATATTGAATTGCTTAGCCTCTCTGTCACTTTCCTCTTTCTTTATCCTGTCTGTATGACAGAAATAGTTGCTGTACTAGATATTTTAAAAGTTTTAATTACATTTTCATTGTGGCACTGTCCAAATTATTTTGGTATTTTAACATAATTATTCTGGATGCTTTATGTAAAAATGAATACATGGTATTTCTGCTTCTCTGTGATTGTTCAAGCATTTCTAGTTTTTCTGTATTTTTCTTTCTCCTTCTGAATGTATCTAGAAGCAAACTAAATTTTACCTTAAGAATTCAAGTATTCTATTTCTTTTACCAGAACAACTCCCTCTTAGGCCATCCGTTCCCTCCTAATGTTACTCCTGTTCTTACCCACCTCCAGAGAGCACAGCTACTAGGAGGAGCACAGGTAAGCAACAGCCTACTACTCCTTCTCATTTCCCATCATTATTGGGTGCAGCGTTTTCTGCACAGGGAGTGGAATCTGAAACCCCAAAGATGCATGAAACCCTGAATTTGCTAATTGTATGTTTAAATTAAATCAGATTCATTGTGTATCTTGGCCCTGTCCTCTTTTTTGCCCTTTGTTTCTCTGACATGCATCTTTCTTCCTGAAAAGAGCTATGTGCCCTTTATCCTACTGGGATCTTCACTTCTGCTGTGTAGGTTCTTCCTCTTTGTGTTTGCTGCTTGTGTCTCTATCACTTCCTGATTCATACATTCAGGAACAGTGGATCTATAAACAAGTCTGTACGGGTGGTTGAAGATCTGATGCTTCTGCTTTCCCTCTCCACTCCATAGGCAGGAAGGATGTCTCCCAGCCAGTTTGCACGGGTCTCTGGTCTTGTTGGCAGCCCCCTTGCACCCATGAATCCAAAACTGCTCCAGGGCCGAGTAGGACAGATGATGCCTCCAGCCGGTGGCTTTCGTGCCTTTTTTGGGGCATCAGCTACGCCACCATCACAACACCACTCCCCATGTCCTGGAGCTCATCTGCAGAATCTACGGTAACCTATTTCTTCCACCGTCCTTTTAACATATTGCGGGACTGAGTTGTGTTTGTGAACACTCCGTGGCCCTTTCTGAGAGGGATCTTTTTATTTTCCAGGCCTCGGCCACAGATGTTCAGGCCAGATACAACTCACCTTCATCCACAACATCGACGACTCTTACATCAGAGACAGCAGCAGAACAGGAAGTGAGTATCTAATGCGCTTGTATGCTTTCATGAAAATAAAGGAGACCCTAATTGCTTTCACAGTGCAAAGGGTGAGGTCACAGCTCCATGTGCTTTGCAGCAAGATAACCCATTTTTTTGTGTCCCAAACAACTTGGGCAGTTGCAGTGCTTCTGTAACATGATTGTTCTTACAAACATATAAATCAAGAATTATGGGAATGGGCTGGATAAAAAAAATGGAAGACCCTCTCATTAGAGATAGAGATGGCAGAAGCAACTATGGAAAAGTCAATAATCTCTTTAAAAGCTCTATGAAAAATTTCAAAAATACATCGCAGGGAGAGAGAAAATCCAGAGGCTTAGAGTACTGTATTAGACCAATCTGTAGACTTTTCTTAGTTATAAGCCATAAGGGCTCAAATTGTATTTCCATAAGCAGAGCATCTGTTGACTAGACATGAGGAACAGACAGGGAAGTGTATTCCTCTTGTGCATTTTTATGGAGCAAGCAGTGAACCTTTGGACTTGGCAGATGATTAGCTCTTTTCAACAAGGCCTTTCCTGCATTCTTGGGAAAATGTCTGCACTGGATACCTGTCCCCCTGTCTGTCATTTACACTTCTGCTTCTTCATTCACTGAAAGTAGTAGTCGGCCTGAGAGTATTGTTTTGCCCTGTCAAAACATAAGTTATTGATTGAAATTATATCATAACGTTATACTGATCTGGAGCTGCCGTTCATGACAGCTGTAGAAATTTGCTTAAAAGGGGCTGCTCTGTTTAGGATTGACTTGCACTTTATAAATCGCAGGCTATTGCTCCAAAGTATTTTCTTCTTCAAAAGACACAGAATACAGTTGCAGATTATGTTGCATTTCTTTTAGTCAACACAGGAATCTAAATGGGTCAGCAGGGGACCGAGGGAACCACCGAAATAACCACCAAGAGCAGATCAGGAAGGACCCTTATGCTAATCTTATGCTGCAACGGGAGAAAGATTGGGTATCCAAGATCCAAATGATGCAACTGCAAAGCACTGATCCCTATTTGGATGACTTCTACTATCAGGTTGGTGTTCCACATATTTGAAAAAGTGACTGTTCATTCCGTAGTCCCTAATGGAAGATGCAGGCAGTAGCATCTGAAGGGTGCTTGGATAGATAAGAAAGTGACAAAATAGATGCAGTGGGAGGGGTGGAAGGGAATTATCCTATTCTGCTTCTATTCCTCTTCTCTTTGCAGGTCATTTATATACAAAGTTTCTGTCTGTCTTTGTTATTTGGGTGGGACAGTGGATTCTTATTTTGTTCAAAAATACGTCAAGCTCATGGTGCTCAAGCGGGCTTCTAATCAACTTTCTGATGTTTTAGAACTATTTTCAGAAACTAGAAAAATTGTCTGCAGCTGAGGAGATGCATGGCGACGGTCCTAAAAAGGAGCGTACAAAACTAATCACCCCACAAGTGGCGAAACTAGAGCATGCCTATAAACCAGGTAAGTTTCTGTTATATAAGAAGAGGCTGGTCTATATATGCAGTACATGAGAGGTAAAATATAGAGGTGCATGAATGGAATGGAGGGGGATTGAGATATCATAACTAAGGTAATTTATTTTTTAAAAAGATCTGCAAGTAGAAAATTCATCCATTGGAAATATGTGCTTCTTACTATTTTCCTTGCTTTCTATATTCAGGAAAAATATTCCTCCACTCATGCACACATATGGTGTTTAATTTTACTCCCATGTACAGCAGTTCTACAATTCTACTGCAATAGATTTAGCGTAATACTGTAGAGGATGTAAAGGAAAGCAAGCTTATGCACACCAAGAAATAGAAGGATTTTGTGGGGATAGACAGATGTGAGCTCTTAGGAAAGTCAAAATAGAGTTGCCTTGTCCATGCTTGGCTTCATTATCTAACTTGCAGAAAGAGTGTTGATTAGCAACACTGTTGGCTAATCTTTTCGGCACCAAGAGTGGACTGGAGGGCTGGGGCTGTGCAAGAAGCCCACTCAGGCGGGGAGGGAGGGAAGCCGCGGCCTGCCTGTCCTGGCTGGCATCTCTACTCCTCTTGATCTTGCTGCCCTTTTGAGTTCCATCGCATGCATGCGCACTAGACACCTGGTCTTCGCATGTGCACGTGGGAGCGCCAGAAACTGAAAGAGCAGCCGCCTGGTGTACATATGTGCACTGGGAAGATGATCTTCTGATTTCTGGCACACATGCACACCAGGCAGCTGCTCTTTTGGTTTCTGGCACTCCCGCGCGTGTGAACACCAGCTAGCCGGTGCTCCGGAAGAGCAACGAGCAACAGCTCCGAGTGCCCAGAGAAATGGTTCTGCGTGCCACTTCCGGCACATGTGTCATAGGTTCGCCATCATGGGACTAGAATGTCCAAAGAGTGTGTGAAGATCACCGTTTTCAGACAAACAGTTTTGACTCATCAGATCCATCTGCATTGTTTTTCTTCCGTTCTTGCAGTGCAGTTTGAGGGCTCACTTGGGAAGCTGACCGTATCCAGTGTGAACAACCCCCGCAAAATGATAGATGCTATTGTGACTTTAAGAGGAGAGGAAGATGTAAGTTCCTCATGTGACAATTACTTTGCCTTTGAGTGGGTACTTTGTCTTACTGTTTCATGTTTTTCCTTTCAAATATGAGAAGGGAATTTTTGAATTTTCTTCTCAGGTTGTGCGAGATAAATTTTCCGAATAACGTATGTCCATTCAGCTGTAATTTTTGTCTCTTCCTTAGGAAACTAAGGAGAAGCAGGTTCGAGATAAAAGGCGCCAGACTCTCTTCACTATTGAAAAAGTGAGTTTGGCATTAATGCTTCATCCAGCTTCAGATTAAAAATAATTACTGATAATCCTGCTGGTAATAGCAAATTAATTGAAATAGTTCCGTAGTGCAAAACAACATGAGTACTGACTTGAATTAAGATACGATTTCAACAATAGTCTCCTTGAAGGGCATCCTTCCAGTAGCTTAACCATAATTATTCATTAATTGAATTAACTTTGTTCTTATAGTGCTGTTTCTAAATAAGTGAAATGAGCTTAAACAAACAGACTAGTTTACCAAGTCAGATGCTTGCCTGTTTAAATCAGAAATCTGTCCTTACCTACTGTCAATAAAGCATGGACTTGATTTATCGATTCAAAATCATTTTCAAATTTTGGAAGTATTGGAATTTTTTTTTTAATTTGAATTTATATCCTGCCCTTCTCCGAAGACTCAAGGTGGCTTACACTGTGTTAAGCAATAGTCTTCAGCCATTTGTATATTATATACAAAGTCAACTTTTTATTGCCCCCAATAATCTGGGTCCTAAAATCCTAATCTGTATGTTGGGTTACTTAGACGTATAGCCTCCTCTTGGATGTAGAAGATTATGAAAGACGCTACCTTTTGAGCTTGGAGGGGGACAGGTTGGCCTTGATGGAGGAGAGAAAGCAGAAAATCTGTGACATCTATGACAATCTGAGGGGAAAGGTGCCCAGTCAAGAAAGGTAAGAATCTACCTGGTAGAATACCAACAATTCAGTAAAGAAAATGCTGCTTTGAATTCCTTTCTAATGTTTAGTAGAGATTCCTTGTATCAGAAAGTATAAAAAATATGTAATAATTTCGGGTGGCGTTTTCCCCTTTCCACCATGCCTTACTACTATTATTTTGGGATCTATGCTTAGTGCTGCTGTCACAACAATCGCAACAACTTCTCCCAGTTTGTCCTTCGCTTCTCAAAAGCGAGCTGAATGTACCTTTCAAATCACTTAATTGCTAGGTCAGCTTAAGATGATCCATTAAGTAAAAGCAAAAAAAAAAAAGACATTTGACATTAATATGGCCAGTACAACTCCCAGTGAAAGTTTATTTATTTGAATTGATTAGCTACCTAGCTCCAGTGGACCCTGGGTAGTGTATAAAACTAGAAACAACATAGAAAAAGATAAAAACATCAAATCAGAAATACAGGCCATCCTCAAATCTTTTACGTATCATTCTGTTGTATATTTCAGGATGGTTTTGCATAGATTTATTTATGATTCATTTATGATTAAAAAACATACATTTCATAGCATAAATTTCATACTGGTGATAAAGCTGTAAATTCAAAAATTATTCCAAGATCATGAAATCTGCTTTACTTGGAAAATATAAAGACCATTTACATGTTTAGTTTCTAACTGAAAGTTATATATCCTCTTCCATCAGACTTAGTGATGACCCTTTTGTGCAGATTATGTGTATACGCAAAGGAAAACATCTAGTTGCACGGATCCTACCTTTCTTGTCCAGTGAACAAGCAGCTGAGATACTAATGGCAACAGCAAGAAATTTGCCCTTTCTAATCAAGAAAGATGCTCAAGATGAGGTAAATGAAGCCAGAAGAAAAATTATTATCATCATCATCGTTGTTGTTGCTATGGCACCCACCTCACATAAAGCAGCTGTGGGTGGCTAGCACAATAAAAACATCAAAACAAATACAAAAATAACACATCAAAATTAATGAGCAAAAAGTCCACAGAAGATAAACTACAGCAAATTCACACAACTCCTGATCTCAATCACTTCCTGACCGCTATATCTGAGAGAAAAGCCAGATCTTATGGAAGGCCAGCGGGGTAGAGACTCATCTAGTTTGCAGAGGAATGGTGTCATTGAAAGTTTTGTCTGAAACATTGGGGACACCATTGTGTAATTCATAATCCTGAATGTTATCATTCAAAAATTCCATTGTACGCTTTCGTATATTCTCTTGAGAAAGGAAAAGAAACATTCTGTATTTTAGATGTGTTGTTACTGAGATGTTTCTCTGTTATAAATACATACATGGAAAGAAAGGTTCATTATTTGAATGAAGATACCTAGAATATTTATATTAAAATATGGTATTAAAACTTTTGAGTATTTTATCTCATTTAATCCAGAAAGTCTCTGGTCAAAAGATAGCTACTCATGAAAGTGGCAAGATTCATTAATGAATTGGTTTGAATGAGAACTTAATAACCTTGCTATAATTTAATTCCATATGTAATATAATTTAGTTCGCCTTCCCCCTTTTCTTTTCCAGTAACTTCTTCTACTGAAACATTATTTATTGTTGTTTAGCAAATAAAAAATGTGCCATAATTTCTACTAGATTGAAAAATTTAGAAATCAGTGTGGTACTCTAGATTTGTTCCAGTCCATTTCTTTGTGAGGGGTGTGTCATGTCTAAGTAACCTGTGTTTTTTAACATAACCTTCTTTAGGTGCTTCCCTGCCTCTTGAGGCCCTTTTCCCTTGTTCTTTATCATCTTCCATTGGGAACTGTTACCAGCATCCTACAACAGCTAATGAACCTACCTCATAGTGCAACAGTGACCACAGCTGCCAACCTCCACCTCACAGCAGTTCTCCAGAACAAGGTTTCTAATTCTTACTTTGCTTCACTCTGTACCTTACCGTACGTGCCTGCTGGTTCCAGTTTAGGGTGCTACTTCTTTTCAGGGTGTATAGGTAATACTCAACATATGACTGTAATGTAGCCTGCCTATTACAGTCATATGTTGTAACTCATGTGACCAATCCAACTGTATGACCATTTTTGCGGTAGTTGTTAAGGGAATCCATGGTCATTAAGCAAACACCACGGTCATTAAGTGAACTAATTGTTCACTATAGACATGTTTTGAGAAAAACCGGAAGTAAGTGCCAATGTACAGCAATACCATTGTCAAGTCATGTGACCCTGGGATGCTGCAAATGACCATAAATGCGGCCGTGTTGCTCAGGGCCTGAAGTTCAGTCATGTGACTGTGGACTGAGCCCAACCATTTGCACTTCACATCAGGGTTGTAAGTCCCATTTTGGGGGGCAGTCATAACTTCAGATGGTCATAAGTCAAGGACTACCTATATTAGAAGCTAATGTGGTTCTTTCACTTCTGCTGCTCATGAAATGTGGAATAATGCTAATTTCAGAGTTTTCCCTCTCCCAGAAATGACTGAGGAATGAAGGGAAGACAATCTATGACACTTAGTCTGTAATGTAGCTTGGGTATAGTTGTTAACATAGGAATGCTTTTGTACCATCTGTTCAATGGAGCTCTTGAGGTGGTATTGCTTCCCCCACCCTCAAATTTTGAGGTAATTCTTGAGATGCCTGATTGCTTTGCATGCTTTTTATCACTCAAGCTTTCTTTTAACTGTAATTGAGAATTGCTTTGGTGCAGAAGTAGGCAATCTTTCAGGGCCACAAAATGATTGTGGTCAGCCACAAACGCCCATTTTCCCAGGCAGTAAGCTAAGATGCTTTCTTTTTTTGGACTTAGGAGAGTGTCAGTATGTGACTTGCTTTGCAGTATGCAGATATAATTTTGTTGTTGTTGTTTTGTTTTTCCCCATTCTTTAGTTTGGCCTCTCTCTGCTATACTTGGTCTTAAGTCGAGGAGAGGAGTTGCAGAGTTCAGATTCTGTCACAGAACTCACACAAGATAATCAGTGGTGAGTCTTAAAAGGGTATATGTTGGATACATTTAGACCTGTGTTTCTCAACCTTAGCAGCTTTAAGATGTGTAAATGTTAACTCCCAAGAATTTCCCAGCCAGCGTTTCCAGCCAATTCTGGGAGTTAGAGTACTCATTTTAAAATTGTTGAGGTTGAGTAACAGTTGTTTAGACTTTAAAAAGTTGCTCAGAATATAAAGCCAGCTTACTTAATGGAACATTTTCCATGGCAATTTCACAGTCCACAGTTTAATTTCTGTGTCGAACACTGAATAAAATTCACTGTTTTCACAACCATTGTTACTTTGTCCTTGGCAGGACGGAAGTGATGATCATGGCAATTAGGGAGTTTCTTCGAATCCCTCAGGCGGTCTTGGCTAAGCCAGTATCTACTCCCTCTAATCTTTTATCTCTCTTCTCTCGCTATGTTGATCAACAAAAGCTGAATGTGCTAGAGACAAAATTGCAGTAAGTATGTCCTATTATCCATATAATAGAGGAAGAAATAAAGAATATTAGTGAAGAATGGACTAGAGAAGGGGGTATTGATCACCCTGTCTTAGTGCAACCTACCTCATAGGATTGTTGTAGGGAAAAATGCCAAATCTCACTCAGGCGGGAGATATGCCACTTTGAGTTCCTGAGGGAAAGATGGGATATAAAAGTAGCAAATAAAGTAATATATACAAAAAGGAGAGACACTTTAGATGTTATGAGTGTTTATACAGTCGTCTTCTAAAACTCCCACAGAATTTCAATAGCACAAACTTAAAAAAGAAAACAGGTAGGCGGGAAAGAGAAATATGGGTATTCCAAGTCAAACAATTGTAATGTCATTAAATGTCGAAGACATTATATGAGCAGAACATTGAATCAGGTTGAAATGTTTTTGCAAAATATTTTTAGCCTATTGAAGTGAGACGTAGAAGGGTGCAATGCAAATTTCTGGCATTCATCATGCCAGCATGCTTTATTCATGCCTATCTCCTCACTGTGATCTTCTTTAGACTGTAAGCTCATGCAGTGGAAACATGTCATCTTATTCACATTATTTATAAATAATTCTCTTTATTTCAAATATGGGTTCTGCTGTACTGTTACATCAAATAAACATGCTTTTTAATTTGTTTAATCAGATCGTCAGTTTTTGCTTGGAAGTTGTATACTGAAAGACTGAATTGTTACTTTTCTGGCTAGTATTGCTATAACCCAGGAGTCTCCAACCTTGGCAACTTTTAAGACTTGTAGACTTCAACTCCCAGAATCCGGAATTCTGGGAGTTGAAGTCCACAAGTCTTAAAGTTGCCAAGGTTGGAGACCACTGCTATAGCTCATCTCACAGTTCTTATTCCTTTCTACTATTTCAGGTTGATCCAAGGAATACGGTAGAAGGCCTCAAGAGTGTGGTCATGCTGGTGTCCATCATTGCTGTCACTCCAGCATCTTTTAGTGGGCAAAGAGGAGGCAGTGCCTTCTTCAAATAAATCCTTACAGGGTTATGTCTCTGGCCCAGCACAGAAGATTGCTCTCTTGCCCTGAGCTTGGTTGGGGTGGTGCTTTCCCTTCTGCATGCCCTTGCTGCATTGAATTCTACCCAAGCTCCGCCATCCTTTTCCTTAGCACTTTTGCAATGGCTTCTCCTCCCTACACAGACCCCTCTGCCCACTACACTACTGATGGACAATTAGAGAAAAAAGACCCTTCCTGTATCACTGCTAAGAACACAGAGCCAAGGGGTAGTAGTGTCGTTTTATTGTGGAAGTGGAGAGGCCTGATGTTTCCGTGCCTCTAATAACGTTGGAGTGTGTTTTTAGATGATGGGAATTCCTCTTGATTGCCCCACTGAGTCTATTTTCTGCTCTTCCTGTGGTAGATGCCGCATTGTAGTGCTGCCCATTCCCTACAAAGTAGTCATCTTTCTGAACCTTGTGATGAAGCAACATCATCTTTGCACACGTGTCTAGTCTTCCCAAGACTCATTTTCTACCTAAGCTTGTCTCTGACCTGCACCTTGCTTCAAGCTGGCCAAGATCTCCCTGTAAACTAACCAAGAAGGTACCAGGAATGAATTCCTCTAGAGCAGATTAATCTTACTGAATTTTGGTATCATACATTGCTAAGTCCTGCTGGGTTGTCTTTTATTTTTTTGGAATGTGGTGAGGTTTTTTAATTTTTACTCTGTTTTTAAAAACAATTTGCACATGTAGGCATCCTCTAAGCAGTGAACTCCTGTTACTAACTGGCTGCTTCTCCACAGTATTCCCCGATTTGCCTCTTGAAATCACATTCTACTGGACATTTCACCCCTTCCTTGAGCCCTCACCCCCACTGTTACTCCTTCAGTATACACGATCAAGTGGTCCATTATTATTGTGCTTTTACTTTTTGGTTTGGTTATGATTAATGAAAATTTCTAAATTTACATTTTTATAGGGTATTGTAAATAAAAAAATCTATACTTGTGGGGAGTGTATAGGTGTGGTTTATCTGTATATCTGGTTCATCTTGTTACACAAACTCCAGGGTGTTTGGGGAGACAAGATTAACTACATATCCCTGATGCTAGGAAAATATAACACAAGATTAAGGAATTAAGGATTCCTACAACACATACCAGAAAGTATTACACTGATCTAATGAGAAAAATACGCTAGGTAATATGAAATGTCATCAACGCAGTAGACATAGGTTTGGGCAGACTCCGGCAGACAGTAGAGGACAAGGGGGACTGGCATGCTATGGTCCATGGGGTTGTGAGAGGTTGAACATGATTTAGCGACTGAACACCAAATATAAAATTATTTGTCTTGGTGTTCTTGTTGTTATAGAACAACACGCCTGTGTTGACCAGACTACTTGGGTTAGTTCTCATGTATTCACATGTTCCGTAGCTCATTGCTTGTCTTGCTAACTTTCCATACCTCTTATTAGTTTGTAAAAACAGTTAATCTTCTATCTAAGCACAGACACACCTATCCTCTAGGTTTTCTTATTTGAAAGTGATATATGGAAACCCTAACAAAGAATATTTATGGCAGCCTGGATTGGGACCAAGCACTAGGCTAAATGGTCTTAACGGACAAGCTGCAAATTCAGCTTTTATGGCTGGAATAGGATGCTGCCAATATTGATAGCAGCAGAAATGAACACTTGGATTATTGTGCCAAAAAGAGCAGGCACAATGATAACCCATAGCTTTCTTAGCAGATCTGTATATCAGAAAAGAGCCGCAGAAATGTACCTTTAGGTCAGGGGTGTCAAACTCGTGGCCCGCAGGCCAAATGCATCATACGTTGGCCATGCCCATCCCCATCCCCATTTTAGCAGAGGAAAAGTTGAGATACGTCACAAGATGCCGCAACACCACAAGTTTGACATGCCTCCCTTAGGTCATCCATTCATTCCATCCTGCACTTGTTCAGTGCAGGAATCCCAGTTCAAGCAATCTCAGTAGAAGGAAGGTTGCCAAGTACCTGTTTGAATTTATCCAGAGAAGGAGAGTTCAGTACTTCTCTCAATGACTAAAATCACTTTCTTTAAATTTCTTCCCAATATGCAATGAGAATGTACCTTCCAGTAACTGAAGACTTATTATTTAATTACCTTAGTGCCAGATCTACTGCTTGTAAGAATCTGTTGGAAACCCTTTTGAAAAGCGTGTTTGCAACAGAAAGCTATTTTGGGGGGGTGAATGGTGGGTACCCATACGGGAGAAAAGTTGGGGTGAATGTGGTTCCAAAAATGGGTATCTCTCAATTCCTGCAAGGGTTGACCCATATACGACTGGCATACCATCCCAAGCCGCCTTCATTAATGGTTCTAAATATAGACGCCTGCAAGAAGTGCCAAGTCAGGATGCCCTAAAGCAGAATGCCTGACCTTTGATTTTGAACTTGAGGCTCCTTCCCAAAAAAGTAAGAAAAGCTAGCTCGGAAGTCAAATTTGGTTTATGGTTTTGTAATGTAATGTAAATTAAACTAATAGGGAGGATGGAGTACTAATTAAATATTAACATTTTTTAAATCAAGAATTTGCCCTAGCAAATTCTGCGGCTCCTAATAGACTTTCACATAGGTTCCCTGAGCCTCCCAGCAGTGTTCCTTCCCTGCCTCCCTTAGGCACTGCTATCAATGTCCCAATGCAGCCTATTTTGCCCATTAACTCTCCTTAATCGTGGTTTATTAAAATGGTGCGTGTGTGTGTGCGTAATAACTTTTGATATATCAAAATAATTTGTGGCAACTTTGAGGGGATTTAAAGGCAATATCTTAAGATCTCATAATGCTACAGATTGCTTCTACATGGGCCATGCTACTATCTGGAAAATGAGAAAGTACAGCACAAGATGCTTAATTATACTGTGCAAAATTTTGTTACATTTTGAAGATTTCTGAAAAATTATTGGCTAACAACATATGTGTTCTTTTCCTCTGTGCAGTTGGAATTGTTAATGATGGGTAATATTCATTTAGAGTGTCATATGTAGTACAAGGAACAATTTGGCAAAATAAAAGATTCAACAATACCCTCCATTCAGGGACAGATTTGGTGCTAAAAGTGAAGATTGTTGCATCTCTGTTCCCGAAACCTTGACAGCAGAACACTGAATCTGGTGAGAATAAACTTTTCTGTGAAGCACAGAGACTGTTCTATTGCTTAGCTAGAATCATTGGGAGTTCAGACAGCATAAGTAATAATGTAGGTAGATCTCGCTTAACGACTGCCCTGTTTAATAACGGAAGTTACGGCAGTGCTGAAAAAGTAACTTTACGACAATCACAGTATCTCCCCAATCTAGCATGCATTTATGGCTTGCCGCATTCCATGGTCATGTTTCCACCATTTGCACACTTCACAATTGACTTCCATCAAGCAGAGTCAATGGGGAAGCCAGCAGTAAAACTGCAAATCACTATCATATGAAATCTTTCTTAACGACGACTTATTGACAAAATGGGAAGTGACACTGTAAGTCCCTCACAGTCATGTGATGTTTCACTTAGCAACCACATCAATTAATTACCAGAAAGCAAAGAAATTTTTCTCCTAAACGGCTTTTTTTTTTTGTTTACATTTATATCCTGCCCTTCTCCAAAGACTCAGGGCGGCTTACAGTGTATAAGGCAATAGTCTCATTCTATTTGTATATTTTTTACAAAGTCAACTTATTGCCCCCCCCCAACAATCTGGGTCCTCATTTTACCTACCTTATAAAAGATGGAAGGCTGAGTCAACCTTGGGCTGGGCTTGAACCTGCAGTAATTGCAGGCTGCTGTGTTCTAATAACAGGCTTCTTAACAGTTCCCCCCCATTTTTATTTATTACATCAGTTCCCCCCCATTTTTATCCTTTTTTTTATTACAATGGGACTTCATACCCTTTTTTGAGTTAAGAAGTTTATCTTGAAGTTAGTGGCCACTGTTCTTATAAATGCTGTGCTATGTTAGTAATTTATCCCTTGTCTAATTTTAATTCACCAAATAGTTGCAGCCTTAGTTTTTAAGGAGTTTTGCATGGTTCATATTTTAAGAATCCATGATTAGACTCTGAATTGCATAAGACTTGTTTAAGGAATCCTACGTAAGGAAACTGGGAAATATGGCAAGGTGACAAAAGTCTACTGATGTTTGCCTTCCATTCTTTTCCCTTCAGTATGGCTACCATATAAACTGCACTATATCTCAAAAACAGAAGGAAGCTGCTGACAATCATACAGACCTGGAATACCATCCTGATTATGTATTCAATATCCTCCTTATTACAGCTGACTAGATTTTCAGAGACTAGACTGATTTAGTGTGCTCTGAGACTAAACTAGGTTTTACCATATGAATATGAGTTCAGCAGCTATATAAATTGAATAAATAAAAATAAATACACTGATCCACAATTAACTGAAGCACAGTTTGGTTAATTTAGTAAACTATGCTTCAGTTAATTTTGGATTAATCTTCCTTCCTTCCTTCCTTCCTTCCTTCTTTTTCTGCATGTTTGTGCTCTACTTCCCTTTTCAATCAGGCTTTCCATTTCCTGAAGGAAGTTTCCTTAAATTTGTTGCTTCCTAGACAATATTAAAAACCTCTGCTGATCCTTTTTTACATTGTAGAACCCATTATAGTTGATTTATTTCTTAACTAAATCAATTATAGTGTAGATAAAATCACAGAAGAGAGATTTTGAAGAATGGGGAGTTGAGGGCTCTTGAATCGATTCGGGAACCATCTATCTTCATTGAAAGATCCTGAGTACAATCTTTATCCTCTCTTGAAGTAAGAGGATTTCCCCTTTCAGGGAGGGAGGGAGGGAATATAAGAATAACATTTAAACTCTGTTTAGTGTTTGGGAACACAAATGGAAGAGACAGGGAATTACTAGAAAGTTTTCTTACATTTAAAAAAAAATTATAACAGTTATTCCTTTGTTCCATCTGTTTCTTACCTTCTTTTGCATTCTATCATTTTAACAAATAAAAATAATTGGAATATTAATTATATGTACAGTAATACATATTATAAAGCATATTATTCCTATAGTGGGAAATAAAAAATAACTTATTTAAATAAATGAAGCAGAAAAGCAGTGAGTGAGTTGTCTGAGCCAATAAATAAAATGATGAAAGGTATCCTCAGGGAACATACATGCATGGCAGAAAACTGAATCTTTCCCATGTATCTTCGCTACAGAAGTAGGGTTGAACTGGATTGACTTTCAGGAAGCAAATTGGAACAACGAAAGCAAATACTGTACAGGGAACAAGAGAAGTTATGTAAGCACATCTTGAGAGCCTGTACTAAGAAATCACTTGGTTCTGATGGCATCAACCCAAGAATTCCTTAATAACTTACAACAGGAAAGTGCTGGCCTCCTCACAAAAATTTACAACTTGTCATTTAATCAGGATCAATGTCAGAGGACTTGACACCATTGTTTAACAGACACTGGGGAGATCCGGGAAATTATAAGCCAGTCTACTTAATATCTTTCCCACGCAAATTAATAGAAATGAAAAAGAAAAAAAATCGGCACATAGAGGAACAGGGAGCAAAGCTAATTCTTGCCTCACCAGCCATTCAAAAAATTGTGAGAATATCAGCAGATCCATGGCTGATGCTGATGCTGCCAACTTTATATGATTTTTTAAAAAGTCCCTTTGATACAGTTTTTTTATTAAATGTTCTTGCGTAAACTTAGGTCTCATACTCAGACCCCTCAAACTGCACCAAAAGCTATGCCACTTTATTTAAATGACCTGCCTTCATTTTATTCCCAAACCACACTGGCAACCATGTAAATTTGATTAACAAACAATAAAATTTTAGTATTGATCTTACAATTATTATTTATTTACACATAAATAATCATTATAAAAATGTAAAATCAGTATTAAAATATTGTTAATTTTTATCTGAATGGAGGTGAGGTCTGCTCTTTCTAGTGGTACCACTGACTGGATATTGCCCACTTGCCAGGGCAGTCTTGAGCTGAACAGAGACCAAACTGACTTCAGGCCCAGGTGACAAGCTGGTCAGTCACTTCGTTATTGCAAACAATAGATCTACAACCATCTTGGCCAAAATGCAGAAATAAACTTGCATTTGATCATGCAAGATGGCATTCGTTGATCTGAAAAGCGGACCCTGCCCCTAAAGGAATGAGGCTAGTAAGATGATGATGGCAATGTTTATTTTTATCTGAGTATTGTAAGCTACTAGTCATTTTTTGTGAGATGGGCAGTCACATCAATTGGATTAATATTGTAAATAAATAATAAAGTCATCTTCAGGTGTTCTTGATCTTCAAAGAAAGTTTTTGGTTTTAGATATAATAATACAAACAGAACTTGGGATCTGCCCAATTGCTAATTGTCACGTTAGGCTCTTGTGGATACACTTCCTCTTCTCTGGTTATAATGCTTTGCTTTCTAGGGCTATTCTGCTTCTGGGCAAAGACATTCCTTCTTTCAGGCTGGACTCTCCTTTCCCCAACAGGCCTATTAGCAATTTTTCAAACTGGCTGGCAAATGCTGGTGGTGGGGCCCACCCATAATATAAACTTATCTGGAAAAGCTCCCCTCTGCCCTATGATAAATGGGGTAAGGCTGCCCAGTAAAAATCATTCACAATGTCTTTATGTTGTAAAATGAATGAGCATCACCTAGTTGGCATTACCACACTACTATTTTCATGTCACAAATGTGGCCATTCCCGGTATTGCCTTCCCCCACTGTACATCATGTAAGTGAAGAAAGTCAGTGAGACTGAAGATCTCATTTAAAAAGGGCAGCTGGATATATTTAGAATACTGTAACTACGTTTGTGCAACCTTGCCAAGAAATACCCACTAGCTCTGCCGTTGGGCTTTCAGTAGACGTGTTTGGAAAACCAGGTATTGCCAACTAACTGAAAAATCCCAAGGCAAAAATGAGGACAGTGGAATGAGCAGTCCTGATAGGATCTGGGAATCCTCTCCTGCTGCCCCCAATTTCCATCCACCTTGTCTGTGTGTCCTGTCAGCTAGATTTATTTCCCCACACAAGTCCAGCTCTTACTCCAAACAAAGCCTTTTCGGCCTGGGGATTTTAGAAGCAAACTTTCCAAATGCCCAGTAGCAGTTCTGGCAAGAAGAGAGATTCACACAACAGAGGGGGGGGAAATTACACCGGGAGATCAGAGCAGATGACTTCCACGTTCTCCGTTCACCAGCGAAGAACACAATGGTCTCTATATTTAGATCCAAGCCTCTGTGCGATACTTATAGGCTTTCGATATTTTTGTTTTTAAATGCGGAGCTCAGCTGCCCCGCTGTAACTGAAACGAGCGAGATCGATTTCGATCGCGGGGGGGGGGGCGCACCGTAAACGTAGAGATTTGGGGACCCGCGGATTAAAGATAGATAGATACACACACACACACACACAATACGTACATACATACACACAGACATACACACACTACGTACATACATACATACACACAGACACAGATATAATTTCCTTTTTGAAATCCAAGCTCGCGGTCGACCCCGTTTGACACCAGTTCAGCAAAGGTGCGAAGCTTTGCCGATAGTCTTCAACAGTCGTGAACGAAGTGAAAAGAACGGACTTTAACGTTAAGTAAATGTTAAAAATCGGGATGGTTTTGCTAAAGGCTGTGGCCAGAATTTTAAAGGCGCCTGCGAGGCGATGGCACTTGCCCGGAATGGGGCAAGCCTCGCCTCTCGTCAATTATGGGCAGGTCAGTGGCCCCCTGAATGTGGAGCTTCTCTTCGTCTTTGCCATAAACTCCCATTTTTGCGGAAAGCCAAAATACCAGGCATACCTCTCCAACCAGGGGTTCCCGTTCTACAATTACATCATGGTAGACCCCTCCTCCAAACTTCCTACTGGCTCCTAAGAGGGAGACGACAGAGGAGGCGGCCAATAAGAGCGGCAATAAATAAAGCGAACAAGACAGCTGAGAGAGCGCATGAACTGGTCACTTTACCGAAGAGTCCCGCCCCCTCCGATTTGGACAACCAATAGCAGTCGCCAGAGGTAGTACCAATCGGGGTTCCAGCTCCCGGAGTGGAGGACGCTGAGAATAGGGAGGGTTTGTGAGGGCTGTTAGCCGTTCCATTGGTGGCGCAGTGGGGGGTGGAGGGCCGAGGAAGAAGGGAGGGAGGGAGGCGCTCAGCCTCCGGCGCTTCCTCGGCTCCCGTTAGCAGACGGCGCTTAAGCTCGGGCTTGCGAAGCCTGCGGTGCTGCGGCTGTGCGATGTCGGAATTGCGAGCAGCGGGACCCGGCCCAGGGATGACGCCTGGCGGACCAGGGGCCCCCGTAACCAGCGGCCCAGGAGGAACCTGCGGACCTGGCCCCGTGACCCCGCTGCCATCGCCGGGGCCAAGTGCCGGAAAAGGTGACGCCGGAGGAGGGACACTGGGCCCTGGGGGACCGGCCCCAGGGGGGGTGACGAGCGCTCCAGGGGGGAGCTCTTCTTCCGCTTCCGGGTCGACGAGCTCAACTTCCGGGGCGGCTCGGGAAGGCTGGCTTTTCAAATGGACCAATTACATCAAAGGGTATCAGCGGCGATGGTTCGTGCTGAGCAATGGGCTTCTCAGCTACTACAGGTGAGGCCGAGTCCTCTTCCGCCCGTTCTGCCCCTTTTCCTCGTCAGGGCTGCCCGAGCCTCGCTCCCCTGCTGCTGCCTCCGCCGGGCTGCCCTTTTTCCCCCCTCCGCTTCCGCCCCACAGGCGGGCTCGCCAGCGCCTTGCATTTTCCTGCCACGTGGCACGAGGGGATCCAGGACCAGCCGCGGCCCGAGAAGTGTCCGGGGCGGAGCAGGAATTGGGGGTTGGTTGGCAGCTGTGCTGTTCCAGCCGCAGTTGGAGGCCAACATCTGACGCCTCTCTCCGTCGGACACCAGCTAGCTGGGGCTGTTGGTAGTTGGGAGTCCAGCGACTTCTTGGAAGCCCCGGGGATCCCGCTCTTTTGCTTAGCCCAAGGGTCTCCAACCTTGACAACTTTTAAGACTTGTGGACTTCAACTCCCAGAGTTCCTCAGCCAGCTTTGCTGGTTGAGGGACTCTGGGAATTGAAGTCCACAAGTCTTAAAGAGCCAAGTTTGCAGACCCCTGGCTTAGCCGAACACCCTCGCCAGGATGGCCAAATCACATCTAGTCTAGCCAGTGTTTGGAGAGAAGGTCGTAGTGATTTCTGTATGCCTCCTTTCCTTCCTCCCCCTCTCTCTTCCGTTTCTTCCACCATTTACAGCACTTTCAACTCAACAGTGTTTTGAGAGACCGGTCTTTGTAGGTGGTTGGTTGGTTTTTTAAAGTGTTAAAGCACGTTGGAAATTATTCACTGCAGCTGATGTTAGAGTCATTAAAGAATAGGAAAAGTTAGCTTCTATTTAGTGGCCTCTGTAAGCCAGTTGCACGTTGCAAGCTCTTTGCAGAGCTATGGACTAGATGTGGCTGTTGTCGCCTCACTCTCTCCAGAAATCTAAGCAACTGTACTATGTCTGCTGCTGCTGCTAAGAGAATATTGAACTCTTCTGAGATAGGTGTTGCCAAAGTTAGGAGAGAAATTCATTTTGGTAGCTTAGAAACCTTATTCACAAACTTTCCATGTCACACATTGCACACAAACTTTCCATGTCACACATTGCAGCTCTTTTGAGGCTTGTGGATGTGGCATAACATACTTTGGACAAAGGCATAGGTTCACATCCTTGCTTAACTATGAAACTGATGACTGGCTGTGCAGGCAAGACAAAAGCATTATTTTCAACCCAGTTTATTTGCAGTTTCTCGCTACCTACAGCCCTAGATAATGAAATTCTCTCCTGAAGGAAAGTTTGGTTGACTTCCACAATACTATATCTTTTTTAGAAACCAATTAATGCATGTTTGCTCATGCATTGCATTATGAGATGACAACTTCAGGGCCAAATTATCTTATAAGTTGGTCTGTTCTTTTGTTGTTGAGGGAGTGGTGTTCTTTTTGATAAATTAGCTTTGTTTTCATTTTTGTACTTTCTGTCTTTGAATGTTGTTGGAGTTATTTTTGTTAATTTTATTTAAGATTCTTCCCCTTACATACATTATTGGTTTTGGAGGAAACAAACTGCTATAAGGTCCTCCAAGAAGAAGAGCAGTATAGAAAATACATACATACATATCATTGTGGTGGAGGGATAGGATAAGCTCCTGAATACTGTTCTCCTCAACTTCTTTGAAAAGGACTGGATTAGTTTGTATTTCTCTGTAAATTAAACCATTTAGTTTAATGAAGTATATAATCTGCTATTTGAAAGACTGTTGTATTCTCCCAAGTCCTTCAGGTCAAAGGTGGGGGGACTCTAATTTCAGAATACTAAATTTGACTTTGAATCCCTCCTGTCTGCTTCAAGGAATCTGCTCTCCAAGGTCATTTTGATCTCAGAAGCACCAAAAGGAAATCTGGAGGCAGGATAGGACAGGATAAGGATCTAAAGGAACATGATCCTCTCACTCCAGAGGAAAATTTAGACCTGCCATTAGAGGGGAAGC
Source organism: Ahaetulla prasina (assembly GCF_028640845.1). Taxonomy (NCBI): domain Eukaryota; kingdom Metazoa; phylum Chordata; class Lepidosauria; order Squamata; family Colubridae; genus Ahaetulla; species Ahaetulla prasina. The sequence continues at coordinate 254,772,149 of NC_080539.1, read as the reverse complement.
AATCCAGCAAATAGATGGAGAATTTCAAATGTCTCTATCTTATTCTGTGCCCTACAGAACTATAAGGAAAAGGAATTGGATTTAGTGAAGCGTTTTGACCTTGGCTTTGCTCCTGTAATAAATGATAAAACAAAAGATTATTGTAATAAATCAAAAGAGCATTTCTGAAGATAGAGGATTTATTTGTGTATTGATAAATGTTATTCTAGTTTATTTAAAGAATTTGTTTTCCTTTGAAAAGGAGACTAGTTTCCCTTTTTGTCCTGAGTTTACCTAGCAGGTTTATTGTTATACAAGAGAAGAGTTGCTACCAGTTGCTATCTTAAAATGCAGAGTAACTACCATTTGAAGTACCGTATATACTCGAGTATAAGCCGAGTTTTTCAGCACGTTTTTTGTGCTGAAAAACGTCCCCTCGGCTTATACTCGGGTCTATCTGACTTATACTCAGTTTTTTTTTAAGCCTCGGCTTATACTCGAGTATATCGGCTTATACTCGAGTTTTTTCTTTTTCACATTTTACGGACGGCGCGGGAAGCCCTGCCGGTGCAGTGAGAGGCGGGCGGGGGCCAGCCTTCTCAGCTGAGGAGGAGGTTTCCCCAACCGGTAGGTGCCTCATTTCCCACCCTCGGCTTATACTCGAGTCCCCAGTTTACTCCAGTTTTTGGGGTAAAATTGGGGACCTCGGCTTATACTCGGATCGGCTTATATTCGAGTATATACGGTATCTCTTCTACTGAATTATGTGTGATGTTCCATTTGGAACCCTGTCTTGCGCATCATCACTTTTATTTGGGGTTTAATGCATGAAGACATTTGAAATAATAAATCAGCCTGCAAACTAGACTCATAAAATTACTGATCCGTAAATAATAATAATATAGTGTATTTTTATTAGCTGCCAAATGGCTAGCAATTCTTTCTCTATTGCCAACCACACAACTCTGTTTTAAAAACACTTTATAAAGCAGGCATTGTAATATAGATGAAAACCTTAAGAAGCAGTCTGAAATGAAGGGATAGAATCATCTGCCCCTCATCGATTCTATTATACACATTGAGTTTGTTGTCATTCTGTTGTTGGGCTGTTGATGTGTGATACTCTTAAGCCAGCCAACTGAAAATTTATCTGAGAAAACTGAAATTCAGAATAGAAATGTACTTAAAAAATAATAGGTTTTTTTGTTGATGAAACTGGTGGACATTATTGGTCTTGGGACATTTTTTCTCTTTAAAAATGGCATGGTTTAAAGGAAATCTATATTTGATAGAAGCAGATAAGTTAATTCTTACCATAATTATATGATAAGCATATTGAACCCTATTTGTTTATTTAAAAAAAATCAAATTATGACTTTATGATCAATACTTGGGGTTATAGGCAGGGTATGCTAACCATACTGCATGTTGTAAATGTCCTTCTAAATATATTTAAGGTACCATTTTCCAGGAGATAAGTGTGAGCTCAGTAGATAATGCTGTACTGTTTAAAGGGCCTCCAGCTATTTGAGCTGTGCAACAGGTTCAATTTTCAGTTATAAATGCTTATGACACTACTAATGAAATAGCAGGGCTGTTATTCCTTATACATCTCAAGTAAAAATATTTCCGTGAGTATAAGAACTTGGCTATGGACATTGCTGAAAATTTGTAAAGCCTGGCTATATTCAATCTTTTTGTAGATAAATTCACATGATTCAGTGGGAATTACTTCTCAGTTAATCTGCAGAGAAACAACATAAATCTGTAAATTTACATCAGTGAGATTTAAATCTGAGTAGATATTTATAGATTTGTACAGTTGGATTTCACATGAGTGATCTTGCATGGGAAGAGGGGCATCAAAAGAAAACCTAATTTCTAAATTTAAATATGTCATTAGGACAGATACAGGCAGTCTTCGATTTACGACCACAGAGGAGCCCAACATTTCCATTGCTAGGCGAGACAGTTATTAACTTGAGTTGTGTCCCGTTTTACAACCTTTTTGGCTACAATTCTTAAATGAATCACTGCAATTGTTAAGTGAATCTGGCTTTCCCCCATTGACTTTGCTTGTTAGAAGCCAGTTTGGAAAGTTACAAATTTATTTATATTTTATTTAATTTGTATCGTATCTTTATTATTTTTACAAACAACTCAAGGCAGGGAACATATCCAACACACTCACCTCCTCTTTTCACCACAACAACCTCCTGGTGGGGTGAGTTCAGCTGAGAGAGTGATTGGCCCAAGGTCACCCAGCTGGCTTTCATGGCTAAAGTGGGACTTGAACTCTCAATCTCCTGGTTTCTAGCCTGGTGTTTTAACCATTAGACCAGGATAGTGCAACTGTCATACATACATACCAGTTGTCAAGTGCCTGAATTTTGATCCCTTGACCATGGGGATCCTGCAACGATCATGTGAAAAATGGTTATAAGTCACTTTTTTTATAATTTACACTTTGTTGTAACTTTGAATAGTCACTAAATGAATGGTTTTAAGTTGTATTTGGAATTATGGATCTAGGTTATACAAAAACTTTATACTTGTATTTTTTGATATTCAGCAGATTTTTTCTGTTCCCGAACCAAATTTAGGCTTGCCAGTGGTTCTACTTTTCATCATTGAACTCCACAGTGTGTCTGATTGTGTCTTCTGGTGATTTCATGAAAATGGTCATGTAGTTTGCTTGGCAACAGTATGAAATTAACATTAGAGTACTTTCTACCGGGATTTATTTTTCAGTAAGTTCCTAGTATCTTCATGTAAATTCCTGTTATGTGTAGCGTCAGTACGGGTAGTCCTTAACTTATAACCATAACTGAGCCCAGAATTATGGTCACAAATTGAGACATCATGTGACCAGACCCAATTTTTTGTCATTTTTGTTGTGATCATGAAGCAAATTCTGTGGCTCTTAAGTAAATCCATTATGCCCAATGGGTGTTTTTTTGCCAGAAACCAGAATTAAACCCTGAGAACTGACAAAAACATCAAAAATCGCAGTCGCGTGACTGCAGGACAGCTGCAAACTACTGTAAAAGTAAGCCTGTTGCCAAAAGCCCAAAATGATCATGGGGTGTAGGAAACTATTGTAACTTCAAAATCGAGGTCATAAGTAGATTTTGGGGGGGGGGGAGTGTCTGTTGTAACTTTGAATGGTTGCCATGCCACTGGTCATGGACTCCCTGTGGAAAGGGCCATGATTAGAAAGTGCCATCCCTTAATCGGCAGACATCGCTTGCTTGTTGACTACAAGCTCTTTATTATTCATAAAGTAACCAGACTCAGGTGGATAAGAATAGCTGGCAACAGGAGGTCATATTTCTCTGGTGGTCTGAACTTGTGGAGGAGGAGGCCTGCCTTGTTACTTTCTCTAGACTCGGGATGGGGAGGTAGAAAGCCAGTGACATTTCTAGTGATACTTGTTGGCAGTTTCTGTGTCCCTCCTCAAAGTAGGTTATACATATTCCAGGCTCCGTTCCTCAGCTTCTCAGTGGGAAAGAGATGGCTCTGTCTTGTACCAGGTCAATATAAGAGGACTTTGTTCTCTGTTTACTCTGGACGGGGAGGAGCTGGGTGAACATCAAAGGTATGTGCAGTTGGTGGAAGCACAGCAATATCTACAGCCAGTTTTGAGAGAATTGAAGGGAAGGAATGAATTTTGGTATGGTTTACAAATGAAGCCTCTCTCACAAATACTGTGGTCTCATTGATCAAACGCTGATTAGATCTGGAACTTTTGTCAAAAGAAATATACCAGGGGTTGGGGGAATAATATGTGTGTATACATAGAGGTGGGTATATATTATATGTTTGACTAGACTTTCCCAAATTAGTCCCTCCTTATTGTGTTGGATATCATCTCTGATAATTCTCAGGTAATCCCTTCATATACACATATTCACACACACACACACAATATGTAAATGTATTTGTAACTAGGATATGTTACTGATTTCCATTCAAGATATTATACTTATGCTTAGTCCCAATTTTACTCTTAGTATCCTTGGATGCCACAATAAATACTCATACCCACTTTCCTTTAGCCTGGAGCTAGGAATTCCCATCCGTTCACTCTTTTCCCCTGGCCCCCAGAAATATTTAAAATTTCCTCATTCCTGGATTTTGTGACTGATATGCACCACAGTAAACATTTGAAGAGATGTAATCGGCTGGGTTTTTTGTTTTGCTTTGTTTTTAAGGGAATCTTGGAACAATTTTCTGTGCTAGGAAAGACCCTGAGGAAAAGGAAGAAAAAATACTTTTAACCACTAGTAAAAAGATTGTTGTACTATGTATTCATCTCTCATTATTATCATTTAAATCCATGTATTTAACAAAAAATAAGAATAAAAATCTGAAATTAAGTATATAAGCTAGCATTTGCAGTCCCATCTTCTAAATAGATCTCTAGTTGAAATTCCCAGCTATAAAATACTATTTCAAATACACTATGTAATACACTATGTTATACACAAATACACTATGTTACAAGAACTATGTTATTTAGACCATTGTAATTTTGATGAAGAATTCTTCCCCCTAAATTTGCGATATAAAGTATGCAGTACTTCATTTTTGTTTTCTCCCCTTTATTTTCCGTTAGTATACAATTTAAAGAACAGAAACACCTACCTGACTAATATATCTTCTAGAACAAAATTAATATGTGAAATAACTTCTTTCTGAAAGAGAGGTTAACAAGCCATTTTCAGAAGTGGTTGACTGTGGGCAAATCCCATGTCTCTTTGCACCAAGGCTTGTGCAAAGCTGTCTCTTCCAGCTCTCAGAGGTCCAAAACCTTCTGGAAACAGCAGTTTTATGATCTCAAGGAGCATCTGTATGAAGCACTTGTCAGCATTTTCAGTTTCTCCCTTTTACCCAGGGAAGAATTTGGAGGCCCTAATCTATATGCAAGCTCCTTGTTCTGCCATAGTCATTGCCTCTGCAAAAAGCAAAGGCATCTTAAATCCACTTTTGTTTCCCCTGAAGTCAGTTCATATGTAGCCCTCCAAAGATGTTTTAACTAAATATTATCATTTTGTACATTTTGATAAATTATGCTTATGATGTAGCTGCTCAAATGGAAGCACAAGTAAATCTATACATAAAAGTTTGCATTAAAGTGGGTATGCACACAAAATTCAGTACTGAATTTATAGACCAAACTTGCTGCAGTTCAGTAGAAAAAAATGATGTATCTGCATGTGTGCCCCTCCACTTAGGTTTTCTTGGAAGTTTAATACTTTGTGAAAACCATTAACACTAACTTGTAAATAATTCTGGATTTGAAGCTACATAAATCATAATTCTCACTGTTATTTGGCCGGAGTTCTTACACTGTAAGATGTAATTATTATGCAATTAGCCCAACCTTTCCCAACCTGTTTTCTTTCAGTGAGTTGGGATTATAATTCCCAAAGTGGCCAGGGATTATAGGCAGAGAAAGAGCGGCCGCTACTGTATATCTGTGGCAAAGTGTGGGGTTTTTTTCTTTTGAGTAAGGGATACTTGCACTAGGTGAGTACAGTCATATTAGTGTCATATAATTACTGCCTATAGGGTTACTGTCCAGGAACATATTAAACAAATATAATCGTGTTTGTCCATGAGAGGGAAAATTCCAAAATGTACAACTAGTCAAAACCTTTGTTAGAACTATGAAACAAAAGACAGTTGTTCTTCATTTCATTTGATAGCTTGAGAGTCTACACTACTTTAAATTTGAATTGTTGCTGCCATACATTCATAACGTCTTAAACCAGATTTTACTCCCAGCTGTGCATTTTAAAAATGTGAATAGTACTGATCGACCTCACAAAACAGTTGCTGTACAAATAATTAATTGGAGGAGTGCTTAGAAAATCAGAGAGCCAGATGTACATACTGAGGGGAAGAAATATGGCTGGTATTAACATTATCATGCTTAATAATTGGAAGCTCAGATTAATTTCCCTTTTCTTCTAATCATATAATTTAAACAGTGTCTATTCATATGCAAAACTGCTTTAGCATTCTGCTCCTACTCTGGGTCTCATTGCTTTATGTACTAGAAGCCCATTTTTTTTATTGGCAGCTCATTCATTTAGTTCTGTGAACATCACAACATCTGGTAGCTATTCTTAAGCAATTTATAATCACTGAAATCCTTAGACTTCTTCCTTCTTGTGGGAATGGTAGCAGATTACTTACCGCTCCAGGGTATCATGCAGCCTAGCCTCTCCCCTCTCCTCTCTTCTCCCCCTCCCCTGTATTCCATAGAACCTCCTCCCATTGATCGCAGAATTGAAATAGAAATGAATTTAAAAAACTTATCATGTAAGCCTAAAATAACACAGTTTTAAAAATAAATGACTCAGTGGCCAGGCTAGTTTCATCTGCTTTGAAACTGTGCCCATGTCCTGAAATATCCCAGGAATAAATATGACCTGGTCCCACGAAAGATTAGCCACTTATTTTATATATATAAGGGAAATGGCTGGGGTTCTGTTGGTGTCATGGAGTGTCTTTTTCAATCCATTAATTGAGTATGGAGGGAGAGGAATTTCCATGATGTCTTGTCTTGCAGCCTCTTACCATCATCCTACCCTGCTAGTCCTGTTGATTTGGTGACTTTCAGAGCAGGACGGGAAATAATACATTGTGACTACAGGATGGATGGGCATGGAATTGTCTCCCTTACCTTTCTTGTCAACAAAAATATCTGCCAGATCGCAGAGCCTTCCATTAATTGAGTGACATCAGTTAGATACAGCCTAATGATGTTTCTAGCTTGCTGTTAATGTGAAGTACGGGTCACATTTTCCCAGAAGGAAACTTAAGATTTAGCTTTTCCTCTTTTTTTTTTCTCGTCTCAGACTAAACTGCTGATACTTTTACTGCTTCATTCTCCTGTGCTCTCTATGTGCCTTGCCCACAGATCCAAAGCAGAGATGCGACACACCTGCCGTGGAACCATCAACTTGGCCACAGCAAACATCACTGTGGAGGACTCCTGTAATTTCATTATTTCCAACGGAGGGGCACAGACCTACCACTTGAAGGCCAGCTCAGAGGTTGAGCGGCAGCGCTGGGTCACAGCCCTGGAGCTGGCCAAAGCAAAAGCAGTTAAAATGCTGGCAGAATCAGGTAAAAGACAAGCTAAGAGCAACAGAAATAGAGCAGGGTGTGGAGGAGGGGCAGGAATATTAAAGGGCTTATTGTGGAGGAAACATGTAAGAGAAGTAATGTGAAAAACAGGGCAATGAGTAGCTCTGAACTTGCATGAATTATGACTTGCCAATGGAAAGTGACTGAGATTGATCAAATCCTTTTCATCCTACTCCATTATTTTTAGTATCTCATTTCTCCTGTGGTTTCAAGGATGGGTAGATGGATACATAGATAAATATATTGTGTATATCTTGTATAAGGCTGTCACGTATATGGTGTGTCTATGTGACTAAGAATTAAAATATTTGTAGATAGTATCTCCCATTTTATTCTCAGATGGGAATTATAAATGTTCTTCCAGTTCTTCTTGTTCAGGCGTCCAACTCTCTGAAGCAAGAATTTCTGCCAAACACCAAATGTTTATTATTCAGTTAAATTGCTCAATGCCCTCTGAATTGTGTGTAGGGCATACTGAGGCCATTGGCCACATTGAATTATTATGAATACAACATTATACTTCTCAAAATTGAAGTTTCTATTTTTGAGCATCAGATTTCCCAGGACCAATTAGACTTATTTTCTATCAATACCATTGAATTGACTCTTTGGCTCATGTAATGCCTCGAGTTCTTTATACCTGATTAAGTTAAACACCCAAACGTCAGTATCAAATGGTTACTCCAGTATAGAAGACAATTTTGTGATTAAGAAGTTATGGTTTAGACCCTCAGTTCCTTATATGATTGTGCTAGATATAAATGTTGCTATTTCCGAAAATACTTTTGTTCTTTTCTTGGTATGCACTGGGTGCATTCTTTGCTGACTTGCCTTTAGTTTTGTAATTTTGTACTTATTTACAGTTAGTGAAAGGGAAAACACATGAAAAATGTGCCCCTAGCTCCTGTATGGTGGTGTTGGGTTGGTTTTTTTTTGGTTTTTTTTTTCATTTTCATGGAGAATTAAGAACTTGGCTCTGGAAATTAACAAAGTATTTGGCAGATTTTCCTGGAACATCATTTTCAATGCTTTCAAAGCAAAATGCCATCTGCCCAGTAATATCTTTTGAGTTCACCTTGAAGGTTGCCAATATTAGCTTTACTTTAGCTCTGTTGAATTTTCAGTCTGCTATTTATTTTTCCATGTAGTCTAAGGTAAAGGCAATAATAGGACCATTAATCGTACAGATTATTGTACTTAATTTAAAAATGTAGTAGATTGCAAGTTGGTCCGTCCTGGAACTCCTTGACCTTCCAAATTCTTCTGACCATTACCTTGGGTTAGAGAGTAATATACAGTATTCGAAATCTTGCCAAACACAGAACTGTACTATTGATTTTCATGCTGTGTCTGTATTTTACTCTTAAATATTTGTGCTCACAGTTCACTGTCATTCTGGTTTGTGACTCACTGTTTGTGGAGAAGGATGAAGAAGAGTGATGCAACTTTTAAAAAAAAAGAGATCTAGGGTGTGTTTGTTTTTTAAAAAAGAGTTTAAGAAAAACAATCAAAGGTCCAACTAATCCACCCTTCTGTCTTTGAACAGGCTCTGGCCATATACGCTTGAAGTTATAAGTAGAGCACAGAGTAGCATTCTTTACCTGGAACTTACATCCAGCATTTGATATTCAAAGGTGTCTCTGTACTGAAGGATCCTTGCTCCTTTGCAGCGTAGAGCTTCCTGATCCTCTGCTTTTTGAACACCTTTGTCTTTATAGTTGCTACCTTTGTGTTGTTATTGTTTTACTGGTCCATCATTGCTGCTTCTTATTTTTATCATTCTTGCCTTAAATTGTTTTGCTTGTTTATTGAGGGTATAGATATTATTTTGCTTCATGGGTAAGGTATATTTTTCCCTATCATATTAAGTATCTGTACAGAGTTGGTTGGGAAGTTTGTCCCCTTTTGTTGTGTGACCACCTCCACAAGTTCTTGTAAAGGCAATGGCCAGATGTGCAGATGTGCCTGGTTTAGAAATAGGCTCCTGTGGTACTACATTTTCAGCTTATTCCTCACAGATGAGTCAGGTGATGAAGAATCTGTATCCCAAACGGACAAGACAGAACTACAGAATACTTTGCGCACCCTTTCCAGCAAGGTGGAGGATCTCAGCACATGTAATGATCTGATTGCCAAACATGGAACAGCTCTGCAGCGCTCGCTCAGTGAACTGGAGACTCTGAAGCTACCAGCTGAGAGCAATGAGAAGATCAAACAAATCAACGAGCGGGCCACGCTCTTCCGCATCACTTCCAATGCCATGATTAATGTAAGTGTTGTTGTTGTTTTTAGTTTTGCCTGTGCAGTGAAGAGAAAACCATCAGGTGTGCTTAGCTCAAATAAATGCTCTGGCTAGTTAATAATCTTATGTTCAGGTTAGAACACCACAGTGACATTTTCTATTCTTTTTATTACTCTTTTGGGTTTTTAGTTGCCTCGGCTTTGGGTAGATTGGTAAATGCCTTTAGCTGGGGAGTGGGATGACAGAGTGTTGGTGTTCGCACACAATAGTTGCTTGTTTTGAATTCCCTGTAATAGCCATTTGCTTGCTGTTCAGTGTGGGGCCACCCGATGGCCAACTGAAAATGGCATTAAAATCAAATTCCAATCAGAAGAAAAAGTTCAGTTTTTTAGATACTGGGAAGAAACAGAAGAGATGAGTAAACTGATATGGGTGAAAGGATCTTCTGAAAAATTAGGATAAGACTTAACATCGCAATGTTGAGATTTGGTGATCTTTATCATTAGGGTTCACAGCACAATTGCACTCTTTGTTTCCTGGTTGTTGCCATTAGATGAGGGCATGAAAATTGAAGGAGGATGGGGAGGTTAAGAAATGGCAGAGTCAACAGAATCTTGGAGAGGCTTGGCTTCACTGAACACAGTGGGATAAATTTCTGGGCAGGGTTCATCATGCAGCAATCTCCCTTATCTCAAAGGAAATATAAATAACAAGTGGAGCTAAACAAACCCTCATCAATATCTGAAAAGCAGTTTTATGGTTCCTGCTGAGTTGTTAACCTCAGTACTCCATAGCACTGTTGTAACTCTTTGAGAAACTACCTTGAGAAAAACATTTGTGCAAAGGAGATGTATTTAAAAGTGGGGGTTGAATATATGCCTGTAAAACCAACGTTCTAATTTATATATTTGAATAAACCTGTAACTTAAAAAAAAATCTTAAACAGCTGAGTTCTCTTCTTCCTCATCAAATAGGTACAATCTTTGGTGTTATTTTAGCCAGTAGAAGTTGCCATAATTAAATCTAGGCTAACCTTCTGTGGTTGCATAGTACAGAAATAAAAAAAAACTTACCCACTTGCATAATTATTTACTTTTCTGATTAAGAAGATAATAATTACAATAAGTGATGAGTGCACCATTGGAAATGCTGAATGACTAGGTTAGAGATAGGTCTTCATGGAGAAAATTGTTAAAGAGCTGACAACAACTTGATGGCACATAATCAGTTGTAATCAGCCTGTGATTTCATTGAGATCAAAGGCTTCCCCTACCCTCATCTTCTAGGCAGATGGACTGAGTGATATGCATATCTCTTCTGCAAGGCCTTTCATGGGCCTGTATGGAATTCCTTGTTGCCTGTGGCTACCAAGTGTGTTGGACCGGAATTCTGATCTTTGAAGAAAAAGTGACATCACAATATTCATACAATGGGTGTTTTCACTTCAAAATGGTTTTATGCATCAAAAATAGCTTCAATGAATATCAGCCCTTTAGGAATGTTGTAGTTGGTCTCAGATAATGCAGAAAAATCTCAAAGTGGATTCAAAATGTGAAGATAAAAAGGTGAGAACTGTGCTGGTATGTGTTTAGAGCAATATATCTTGGAAGCTACATCTTTCTTTTCACAGAAGTTAATAAGGCATCCAAGTATGCTTGTATTGTTGAGATTTTTAAAGGCGAGTGCTGCTGGGTCACTCTTCCAAAGGCCTATTGCTCTAATAGTCAGATTTCTGTGAGAAGCCTGTAAGCAAGACATGAGCTCAGTAATCCTTTCGTCCATTTCCCCACCCCACCCCATCCTTCCACTCCACCTGGAATTATGAAGCTTACTGCCTCATTATTTGTTTGTCTATATCCCACCCTTATTGTTTTTATAAATAACTCAAGGGGGAGCAAACATGCCTAATACTGCTTCTTCCTATTTTCCCCACAACAACCACCACCCTGAAAAATGTGTTGAGCTGAGAGAGAATGATTGTCCCAGAATCACCCAGCCGGATTTAATTTCTATGGTGGGATTAGAACTCACAGCCTCCCAGTTTCTAGTGTAGTGCCTTAACTACTAGATTGAACTGGTCTAGGTAATGTGTAGCTATCATACATCAACCTAAAAAGAGCATGGTGGCTCATTAGGTTAGGATGCTGGATTGATGTTCGGCAGAGTCGCATTTAAGACCCGATTGCTGATGTAGGACTGGTTGAGTTCCAGTCAGATGCTCCAGCTCCTCTCGACCTAACAGTTTGAAAGCGGGCGACCAAGAATGGATAGATGGGTACCACTTTGGTGGGCAACTTAACAGGGACATGAAAGGAGCCCCCAACTGGGGATCCCCCAGGCCATAGTGGTGTCACCATTCAGTCCTTTCAACCCAGAAGCACTTTGATGCTCCCAACATTGAATGTAGTAGTAGCATATATCAACCTTTAAGAACCACTTTTTCTGGGTTTGTCTAATTCTGTTTTAAATCTACCCACTTTGGTTGCCATCACTAGGTTTTATGGTAGTAAATTTCCTCATTTAAATTTGTACTGTATGAAGACGTGCTTCTTTTATCTGTCTTGAATTACTTGTGACTCAGTTTCTTCAGATGATTTTGGTATCATGGGTATGCGAGAAATACTGTTTCTATCCTTTTTCTCCATACCAAACATAATTGTATACAACTTTATTATAGGCTCTGGATATTTAAAATTGTGTACATTGGAAACTCTATTCTCAGATATCCAGAATACTTTTTTCAAATACCGTATATACTCGAGTATAAGCCGAGTTTTTCAGCATGTTTTTTGTGCTGAAAAGCGCCCCCTCGGCTTATACTCGAGTCTACCCTTGCAGCTGGGCCGGCAGGACGAGCCCAAATGCTGCCGGCATGCTTTGCCAGCTCGGCCGGCTCGTTTTGGGGCGGCGGCTGGCCTCCGGCGTTTTCTTCCGCCGCTTTTTGATGGCGGCAGTGGTCGGCGGAGGGGGCGGGGGGCGGAGGGGGCGTTCGACATTTTCGCCCCCCTCTCACTCGTCCTCCTCTCGCCCTCAGAGGGGGCGGAGGGGGCGTTTGTCACCCTCGCCCTCCTCTCCGAAAAGCCGAAATTGAGTGCGAAGCGGCAGTGGGGGTGGGTGGGTGGGGAGGCTGCCGTGAAGTGCCGGCAGGACGAGCCCAAATGCTGCCGGCATGCTTTGCCAGCTCGGCCGGCTCGCTTTGGGCGGCGGCTGGCCTCCGGCGTTTTCTTCGCCGCTTTTGATGGCGGTGGTCGGCGGAGGGGCGGGGCGGAGGGGCGTTCGACATTTTGCCCCTCTCACTGCTCCTCCTCTCGCCTCAGAGGCGGAGGGCGTTGTCACCCTCGCCTCCTCTCCGGCCGAAATTGAGTGCGGCGGCAGTGGGGAGGCTGCCGTGAAGTGCCAGCAGGACGAGCCCAAATGCTGCCGGCATGCTTTGCCAGCTCGGCCGGCTCGTTTTGGGCGGCGGCTGGCCTCGGCGTTTTCTTCCGCCGCTTTTGATGGCGGCGGCGGCGGCGGTGGTCGGCGGAGGGGAGGCGGAGGGGCGTTCGACATTTCGCCCTCTCACTCGTCCTCCTCTTGCCCGTGGGGGCGGAGGGGCGTTGTCACTCGCCTCCTCTCACTCGTCCTCCTCTCGCCTCGGAGGCGGAGGGGCGTTGTCACTGAATACATCCCAATAAAATGCAAAGGTTTCAAAGCATGTTTTGGAAAAGCAGCGAGGATGGGGGAGAATGCTGCCTTGAATGTGAAAGAAACGTGGAAAACTCCAACTACAGTATAAAAAAAAAACATTTGCACTCAGTACTTTTTATTTTATTTTATTTTTTGCCAAGTTTTCCCCAGGGTTTTTTTCCCCCCCTATGGAAATTGGGGAGGTGGGGAGAAAGAGGTGAAAAAGAAAAGCCTCTTGGAAAGCGGAGAAATACGGCAAGAACAAACGATTTCTCCCCCCCGCCCCTCCCGGCGCCGTCCTTCTCTCCCGCCAGTCACACGGTTCAGTTTTTTTTCAGGCTAACTATACTTTGCGTTTCACTCCCCCGAGTGAACATTGTAACCCAGATCACCCGAGACTTGCTCGTAAACAGCGAGCAAAATTACGGTAATCTCCTCTGCCAAATCTATTCCCAAACCCTCCCCCCCCAACACCTCCGCTCCGCAAAGGCAAGAAATGAGCGCGAATCCGAGAGGGCAGGAGGAGGAGGAGATGGGGCATTGCAAGCTAGGGTGGGAAGAAGGAGGAGGAAGAAGAAGGAGGCAAAAGAAACCGACCCTCGCGCAGATCAGCAAATTAGCTTTCCTTCTCCAAACCAATTTTTTAAAAACCCGTTCTACCAGAGCAAATGGCAAATAAGCAGCCCGTTTTGAGTCTGATTATTGTTTCGCGGTGGTTGCCCTCTCTGATCTCCTTGTACATGACAAGGCACCTCTAACCCAGCGCTTTGTGTTTGTTATTGGTAATTCTCCTCTCCCTTCTTCCATTGGAGTCCTCTCTCCTTCCTTTCCGAACGGGGCGGGCGATTTCCCTTCTCTGCCTCTTTTTATTTTCCTGGAGGTGGAGGTGTATTCCTAAGGATGCCTTCAGTGCTGGGGAAGGAGCCGATCCATGGAGGGGAGGGGGGCGACGCTGCCGAGAAGCCGCTGCTTACAGAGAGCGAAAGAGCCAGGGAGACCTTGGCATAGGTGGGCGGCTGGTGTAAGGAAGGAAAAGAAAAGAAAAGGGGGAGTGAAAATAAGAGCAGTCCGAGCTCTGAACTGGGGAACGAGAAGGAAAGAAAGAGGGAGAGAGAGAGTAAGGACTGCCACTGGGGTCAGGGAGCAGAGCACCAGGAAACAGAGCGGCCAACGCGCGCATACTACACACACACAAACACAGAGCCAGCTCCTCCCTGCCGCTGTTGAATCTTACTTCACCGCACTGAGTCCTTCGGGAGAAGGGCGGTATAATAATAATAATAATAATAATAATAATAATAATAATAATAATGATGATGATGATGATGATGATGATGATGATGATGATAATAATAATGATAATGATAATGATAATGATGATGATGATGATAATAATGATAATGATAATAATAATAATAATGATGATGATGGTGATGATGATAATGATAATAATGATAATAATAATAATAATAATAATGATAATGATGATGATGATGATGATAATGATAATAATGATAATGATAATAATAATGATGATGATGATGATAATGATAATAATAATAATAATAATAATAATAATAATAATAATAATAATAATATTCAGCCGTGCTTCGCTTTGATGGCAGCCTGACGAAATGGGGGCAGGGGATACATACACGTTAGGGAAAATAACAAAACAACGTTTTGGGCTCAATTGCAGTCTTAAATTGAGGACTACTTGCAATTTGAACCTTATTGGACACTTCATTCCTGGAGGGTTTTTAAAGAACAGACTGGACAATCCTTTGTCTGAAACAGTATAGGATCTCTTGCTTGAGGAGTGGGGACTGGACTAGAAGATCACTGTTAGTTTGGGATATGTTCAGAGCCCACACATCTGATGACATAAAAAAATTGGCAAAGTCATCTCAAGTCACTTTGGCCGTTATTCCAGGTGGGCTTACATCTGTATTGCAGCCCCTAGATGTCAGTTTAAATAAACCTTTCAAGGACCATGTGCGAAGGATGTGGCATGAATGGATGACATCTGGTCAAGCTCGTCTGACAAAAGTTGGAAATCTGAGAAAGCCAGACATAGAACTAATAGCACAGTGGGTTCGTGATGCATGGGAAGATATTCCAGAGGACATGGTGCAACGTGCCTTCAAGAAATGTGGCATTAGTAATGCTATGGATGGCAGTGAAGACAGCGCATTGTATGAGAGTGACAGCAGTGATGATGACGACTGTGAACTCAGTGATGACGACAACGTATATGCGGATAACATCACAGAAGCTGAAGTAGCTGAAGCTCTGTTTGGACAAACAGATGATGATGAGGAGAACTCCAGTTTTGAGGGATTTTAGCTCTCGTTAGCTTGGTTGCTGTTACTTTTAAAGATACTGTATTTTTGATACCATATTCTTTTTGGGGACCCCCTTTTGCACTTTTATTGTTTTTCGTTCAAATAAATATTCATGTTATTTTACTTGGCTCTATCTTTATTTTTTACATTGACCAGTAGCTGCCTCATTTCCCACCCTAGGCTTATACTCGAGTCAATAGTTTTTCCCAGTTTTTTTGTGGTAAAATTAGGTACCTCAGCTTATATTCGGGTCGGCTTATACTCGAGTATATACGGTAAATACTCCAATGGTTATTTTCAAGAAACTTTTTAATCTAGGTATTTCACATTCATGAGTACAAAATTAAAATACTTTTCGAAGGTGCATAATAGAAATTGTCTGTTAAAGTTTCTGAATATAGAATATTATCTGGCAGGTTCTCCTTACCCTTTAAACTCCTTTGTCCCTTTCTATCAATGTTAGTCTTCTTGTGCTTAATAATATATTAAGCCATATAAAATATTTTTATTGGAATTTTGGTAACCAAATGATTCTAGCTGTGCATATTTGAGTGTAACTGTTCAAGTTCCAAAGGTGCATTTTTTCAAGAGGCAACTGGACTTTCTGGTTTTTTTTCGAAGACTGAAAACTGTTCAAGTATTTTTGGAAATCATTGGGAAATTATTAAATATCTATTGGGTCCAATAAGACAGAAGTAAGCTCTTCTTATAGTTAGTGTTGTCCAACAAGTCATTGTTGGCACGGTAATAATAATACCAGGCATTCTAGTGTAGTTTAACCTGGGGTGGCTCTATTATGAAGCAGAGAAAATGACCTCTTTCAGGTAACACCCTTTAGAGGGGGCAGATTAATGCAAAAAGGAATTGATGCCAGAATAGCATGGCAAGATTTCATATAGTTTTCACCTTGGGAGGGTGATATTGAAAGCAGCATAATGATTTTACCATATCTTCTTCCATTCAGGCTTGTCGAGACTTCCTAATGCTGGCCCAGACACATAGCAAGAAATGGCAGAAATCTCTACAGTATGAGCGCGACCAGCGTATCCGGTTGGAGGAGACACTAGAGCAGCTGGCTAAGCAACACAATCACCTGGAAAGAGCTTTCCGTGGAGCTACAGTCCTACCCGCCAATGCACCTGGCAACATGGATTCCTCGAAAGGTAAAAACCAAACTCTTCTTCCAGCCTGTCCCTTGTCATGTATCTTCCGCTGAAGTTCTAGAATCCCAGATAATTCAGTTCATAAAAAGTGACGTTGATATGTAATTTTCTACAGATCAGTGTTGCTCATCAAAGGGCGATATGAGTGATGAAGATGATGATAATGAGTTCTTCGATGCTCCTGAGATCATCCCCATGCCCGAAAGCATGGGACACAGGTGAGTGACCTCCTGTTCCAGCCCTTCAGCCTTTGGCATTTTAAATGCCAGATCCATGGAAGTATTTCCCTTATCTCTTGACCCTTGTCATAGCGAGCAACCAGAACACTGTGAACAAAATGCAATGCATAAAGCAGGTTCCCCATCTTCCTTAAATACCTTTGTAAGAGAGAGAGAGAGACAATATTGCTGCTTCACTATTGAGATCTTAAAATGTGGGAGGAAAGAGGGTGAACAGAACTTATTGTTCCCTTACAGAAAGGATACATTGAGAATTATGGGAGTGGATATCCAGTATTTCTAAAGAGCATCAGATTGGTCTAAGCTGACATAGACAATTTGGTCCAAGAAATGTACTGGGGACAGCTGATAGCAGAAGAAGAAAGCAGAGTCATGATAAAATTGCTTTTAAATACAGATATTCACCAACTTAAGACCACAATTTAAACTCAATTTTTCTAATACATTCATTTCTGATTTCAATTCTAAATCGTTGGATACAAGATGGGTGGCAAACAAATTTCATAATAAATAAAATAAAAATTTCAGACACAGGAAATTTCTGTCCACCCTGGATGAAATGAAAAGGAAAAAATGAGCTTAGTATGTTTAGAAAACAGATGTTACTCATTTCAGTAACTGTAGATCATTCCACGCAATCGGTTCAGATAAATGTTAAATGTCTTTTAGGGAATGTCCCTAAGACTTTTAGAGAATGCCTCTAAAATTCTTAAGAAAATGAACAAAATTATATTTTCCCAATCTTCCAATATTGGTGATTATTTGCAGTGACCAAAACAAGTTTCTGCTACTAAACAAAGCCAGAATTTCAACTGAAAGCCTATGGAAGTTGTTCAGACAGTCATTCTTGAAACTTGCTGAAAACACTTAGCTGCAAAATTATGGTCCCTTCCCTTATCATCTTTTTTCTTGATCTCTTTTTTGCCCAAAGCACATTAGTTTCTCTTGTTTCGAAACCTGGAGGGGGAAATACCTAAAGTTCAAAGAAACTGCTATTTGTCTCCCACCAATTCTTGTGGTTGCAAATCTTAAGCGCATATAAAACAACTGACAAGCACTGACCTTACATACATTATTGTGATAAAACAGGTGAGGCACTCAATTCCAGAAATTCTGGAGTGAACCTGGTTTTCATTCAAGATTTTTATCTGATTCTGTCGCAAAAATCAACATGGTTTCCTTGTAAGAAGACCATTGTTGGGGAAGAGAGAGAGGATGTGTGATCCAGCTGATTCATTGTATAATATCAAGAGACTTTAATACTATTGACTTTAGAGTCTGATTGATTGGGGGTGGGGTGGGGGACTGTACAGGTAATCCTTGCTTAACAGCAGTACTTGGAACCAGCAATTCTGTTGTTAAGTGACACAGTCATAAAGCATGATGAGATGTGACCACACCAACTTATGACAGCAGTTTAAGATAGTTCCGGTTGTCTCTATTAAGCGAATCCCATGCAGCCATTAAACTGGGATGTTATGCGATCACCATTTACTGTCTCCTGCAGGCTCCCCCATTGACTTTGCTTATTGGAAGCCAGCAGTGAAGGTTACAAATGCCAATCACGTGACTGCAGGATGCCGCAGTTGTTGTAATTGTGAGGTAGTTGAGGAGCCCACATTGTAATCAAATGACTGCAGGAATGCTGTGATGGCCGCAATAAGGTTGTTTCCTCATTCAGTGCTTTCATAACTTAGAAAAGCCTCTTAACAAGTGGCCATCAAGTGAGGACTATCTGTATAGCATTGCAATAACCCCACACTTGCCTGCTGACTATTATAAAAGATGGTGCTGAGGCACCTTTTTCAGCTCTGTGATGCCCCGTAGAATTCTGCTTTACTTGTAATGTAGATCACGATCTGTGTGAAATAACAGAACAGATAATCCAGAGATGGGAAGATGCACATCGGGTATGGAAACCAATCACTAATGATAGCAAGATAATAAATTAAAACTCAATTCATAAGCAGCATTAGTAGATGGTTTCTTCATCCAGACAAGTTCTTATCAGTAGTGTTTACACAATTGCACCATCACCACTCAGTTCAGGCCTGTTACCAATCTACAGCATTCCTTGGATTAGATAACTAGTGTTTTATGTATTATGTCAGTTGAGGCCTCTCTCTCAGTCTTGCTTCAGTCAGAAGCTCAGGATGTAACTTTGTAAGAGAAAGTCATCTCGGATGAGGCCACCCAGTTGTGGAATGTTCTTTTACCCCAAGAAGAGAAATGCTGTTTTTTGCTCCAGCTAAAGACATTTAAATTCTCCCAGGCTCTTATTATCTTAAATTATGTAATGTTTCAATTCTGTCCACAGCAAGAATTAAATGTTCGGATACTAATGTTAATGTTTTAGGTGTTTGTGACTTTTGCTGACTCGTTTTGTGTTAGCTGATACACATTTCTAAATTGCATTCAATTTGTCTTATTAATATTTCTCCGTTTTTGTTACAATATGAAGATAAGGTATTTTAGATGATAAATAATTGAGGGGAGTAAAACTTGGAAGATTTAAGAAATTCCTAAATAGCATTGCTCTATCAAAATAGTTGTCTGGAATTGTATAGTGCTTATATATTCCCTTTTGACTTTAAAACATTTTTAGCATTTTGGGTTTTAGCAAAACTGCTCTGCCAGTTTTGTTGCATTGCTTTTTGAACAGTTTTTTTGGCCAAGAGAACATCTCAGCTGGGGCATTCTAATGCCTTCTTCCTTATGGTGTGTCTTTCTAACTCCTTTAGACGAACAGACAGCAACATCAGCGGTGCCAGCAGTGACATCAGTCTTGATGAGCAGGTAGTTTGATTTTTTGATTTGAGAGGAGGGAAAGGGACATGGCTTTTTATTAGATTCTATTGGGTGATCAAAATTTAACTGTGGTTGAAGGCCTAGGTCAAAGCTAAGGAACTTTAACAGCTTCCAAGTGTTTGGATTGTCAAATCCCATCAGTCTAAGTTATCATGATTAATGGCAAAAATTACAGGAATTGTAATCCAAATATCTTGAGGCGTCATATTGCTTGTCTCTGATCTAGGTTACTCATTTTAGTGTAAGGTTGAAAGAATTTAATCCATAACTTGAGATACAGCTTGTTGAAGACTAGAAAAAAAGAGTAATCTTAACACAGTTTAATTCATCCCATGTTTTTGCTATTTGGAATGCAGATTTTACAGCTCCAGAGGCAGCATTTGTTGGGATAGCTGTCTTCATTTTGATATATTAGATGTGAGTGTTTGACATTAGAGTAACTTTACTTCTAAACTTTCAGCAAAGTGAAGCGGAAATTGTAAGAGTTTGCTCAGGAATTGATATGCATGGTATCCCTTCCCAATAAAACTATAACTACAGTAGTATTCTTTTTCTCCCAAAGTACAAACATCAGGGAGAGGATACTAAGAAGGAGAAGAGAACTCGGATTCCACACAAACCAAATTACAGCCTGAACCTGTGGAGCATCATGAAGAATTGCATTGGCAAGGAGCTGTCCAAGATCCCCATGCCGGTGAGTGGCTTTAATCTGGTTTTTGAGTAAAGCCCCATGCTGTGTGGGAAACGGTAGAAAGCCAAGTAATCCCAAGAAACATAATTGTGCAAGCTTCATTCTGCAACAGACAGTTTGATTTTGATCTTGGGACAAATTTGGGGCATGCTAGATATAGTTAGCTTTGAATCAGAATAATAACAACAACAACAACAACAACAACAGAGTTGGAAGGAACCTTGGAGGTCTTCTAGTCCAACCCCCTGCCCAGGCAGGAAACCCTACACCATTTCAGACAAATGGTTATCCAACATTTTCTTTAAAATTTCCAGTGTTGGAGCATTCACAACTTCTGCAGGCAAGATGTTCCACTGGTTAATTGTTCTAACTGTCAGGAAATTTCTCCTTAGTTCTAAGTTGCTTCTCTCCTTGATTAGTTTCCACCCATTGCTTCTTGTTCTACCCTCAGGTGCTTTGGAGAACAGCCCGACTCCCTCTTCTTTGTGGCAACCCCTGAGATATTGGAACACTGCTATCATGTCTCCCCTGGTCCTTCTTTTCATTAAACTAGACATACCGAGTTCCTGCAACCCTTCTTCATATGTTTTAGCCTCCAGTCCCCTAATCATCTTTGTTGCTCTTCTCTGCACTCTTTCTAGAGTTTCCGCATCTTTTTTATATCGTGGCGACCAAAACTGAATGCAATATTCCAAGTGTGGCCTTACCAAGGCATTATAAAGTGGTATTAACACTTCACGTGATCTTGATTCTATCCCTCTGTTTATGCAGCCCAGAACTGTGTTGGCTTTTTTGGCAGCTGCTGCACACTGCTGGCTCATATCTAAATGATTGTCCACTAGGACTCCAAGATCCCTCTCACAGTTACTATTATTGAGCAAGGTACCACATATATGGTACCTGTGCATTTTGGTTTTTTTGCCTAAATGTAGAACCTTACTTTTTTCACTGTTGAATTTCTTTTTGTTAGATAGCGCCCAATGTTTTAGTCTGTCAAGATCTTTCTGTATCTTGAGCCTATCTTCTGGAGTGTTGGCTATTCCTGCCAGCTTGGTGTCATCTGCAAATTTGATGAGTTCCCCATCTATCCCCTTGTCCAAGTCATTGATGAAGATGTTGAAGAGTACTGGGCCTAAAATAGAGCCTTGGGGTACTCCACTGCATACTTCCCTCCATGTGGATGTAGTTCCGTTGAGGACTACACGTTGAGTTGGGTTGGTCAGCCAGTTACGAATCCATCTGGTGGTGGTGCTGTCTAGCCCACATTTTTCTAGTAGTAGGTTATGTTCTACTTTATCAAATGCTTTACTGAAGTCCAAGTAAATTATATTGACAGCATTCCTCTGGTCCACTAATTTTGTCACTTTGTCAAAGAATGCAATAAGATTAGTCTGGCATGATCTGTTTTTGACAAACCCACGTTGGCTTTTGGTTATTACTTTGTTTGCTTCTAGGTGTTCGGTGATTCATTGCTTATCTTTTCCAGAATCTTCCCTGGTATTGAGGTCAGGCTGATAGGTCTGTAGTTTCCTGGATCTGTTTTTTTTCTCCTTTTTTGAAGATCGGAACTACTTCAGCTCTTTTCCAGTCCTCTGGCAGTTCCCCTGTGCTCCAGGATCTTTGAAAGATATAGTTCAGTGGTTTTGAGATTTCATCTGCCAGTTCCTTCAGAACCCTGGGGTGTAATCCATCCGGTCCTGGTGATTTGAACTCGTCTAGGGTAGACAAATGTTCACTTACCATTTTTTTCCCTATTTTAACTTGTGTTCCTAATCTGTTTTTTTGTGGTGCTGTTTTTGATAGGTTGGATTGCTTTTTCCTTTTGTGTAAAGACAGCTCCAAGGAGATCAGATACTTTATCCCTAGAAAGGATTTCCCGCTTAGTACCTGTTTCTTCTGCTTCCAGGTTAATTTCAACGAGCCATTATCCATGTTGCAGCGTCTCACAGAAGACTTGGAATACCATGATTTGTTGGACCGGGCTGCCAAATGTGAAAATTCCTTGGAGCAGCTCTGCTATGTGGCAGCTTTTACTGTATCATCCTACTCCACGACTGTCTTCCGCACTAGCAAGCCATTTAACCCTCTCTTAGGGGAAACGTTTGAGCTAGACCGATTAGAAGAAAATGGCTATCGTTCCATCTGCGAGCAGGTAAAAAGCAGAGCATGTTCCTTTTCTGTTCCTTGATCCCAGGACAATTCTGGCACTTTCAGTGTTTATAGTATGGGGATGATAGGCCTTCTCGGTGGTGGTTCCTACTCTTTGGTTGACCTTACCCATGGATATGAGGACAGCTTTCTCCCTCTTGGTGTTTGGGAGGCAAGTTAAAGCCGTGTTATTCCAGCAGACACATGGACCCTACTCTGCCCTGTTGCCTCTTATGTAGTCTATTTTTATTTGGTTGAACTTTGTGTTAATTTAACTGTGTATGCCAGCTGTAGGTTATTCATTTCCCAGAGTTAAGGCTGATCGGAGTAGCTTATAAATACGGTAAATTATGTCTGCCTGCCTGCCAGTCTGTCTATATCACCACTTTCATATGAAAGTGCCTCGAGACTTAGTAAATACATTGCTGGAATCTGTTTTCATCTCTTCTTCTGATGCATATCCCTAAACGCTTCATTCCAGAATTGAATGTGCCTTTTTTGTCTATTTGTCATATCTACTAGGTGAGCCACCATCCTCCAGCTGCTGCTCATCATGCTGATTCCAGACATGGTTGGACCCTTCGGCAGGAGATTAAAATCACGAGCAAGTTCCGTGGCAAATACCTCTCAATCATGCCACTTGGTGAGTCTTGGTCACTGACTATCCCTTTTGTGGCCTGCTGTTTTAGGAAGGCATAGCCAATTAATAAAACTATGTTAACAGTTAATAATCATGTTTGCTCCCCAACTGCTGGTAGCATAAAGTCTGGTGTTTCCAGGTGTTTTCTAATTAGACATAGGCTGTATGAGAAAGATGGCAAGCCCCTATACTAAATATTTGTCATTAAGTGTAGCATTCAGGGTGCATTAATCTGTGCTATGTATTACTTGGAGATATTTAGAATATAGCAGACTTCAAGGGCCCATAAAATGCATGCATGGAAAGAGTAACAGGTAGCAAAATAGAACTAGAATTAAAGCCTTCCATGTCTGTACCCAATAGTTACATCCACTGAATATAACATATTTTCCACTAAACCTTAACAAGAAGTCTTCAACACCGTAAAACTATCTTTCCTATCTCTAGGTACCATCCATTGTATCTTCCATGCAACTGGCAATCATTACACATGGAAAAAAGTCACCACCACAGTACACAACATCATTGTGGGCAAATTATGGATAGACCAGGTGAGTTACAGTAAGGCGACATTTCAATGAGATGAAGTTGTTGCTGTCAAATGTGTGGTTGGAGAATAATGGCTAGAAGCCAAAGTCTGAAGAGACTGGTTCCTCCATCTTTTGAGGACCACTACAACAATTATGTAACTCTTTTAAAATTTTTCATAGGTAGTATGGACCCTGCTTGAATTTATCTTTCCCCCACCCCTCTCTCTTTTTTGCTTTCAAGTCTGGTGAAATTGAGATTCTGAACCATAAAACGAATGAGAGGTGCATTCTCAAATTTGTTCCTTATAGTTACTTCTCCAGAGATGTGGCCAGAAAGGTAAGAAATACCATGCTTTATTTATTATCAAGTGGGGTGACAAGGATGGGCCTGTATGATAGCAAGAGGGGCCTTATTCCAGAAGTAATGGGCTCCATGAGCAGTGCTTCTCCTGCAGCCAGGCTAAACACATCCTTGTGGTATGTAAAAGCTGTTCAGTATTCTGGAGAGCAGTCGGGATGAGTGTTTTTTAGTTTATGTGTGAGTCTGGAAACCGTTCAAAAACATTCTATCCTGTATGTAGATTTCTGTTTATCTTTATTGAAAAGGTAGTAGCAAAAGTAGAACTCTGCCCAATGATTCTCCTGAACTCCTGATAACAGGTCACTGGAGAGGTATTGGATCCTTCAGGAAAAGTGCATTTTATGTTGTTGGGCACCTGGGATGAGAAGATTGACTGCTTCAAGGTGAATCCTAGCTTGGAGAATGGTGGTGACAGCCGTCTAAGAACACATGAAACAGAAGACATCAGGGTGGTGTTATGGAAGAGGAACCCACTCCCGTAAGTAATGGAAGGAGCTTGGTTCCTGCAGGGAGCTGTGAAAGAAGCAAAGACATTTTCTCTTCTGACTAAAGAGGGCGTTCTATGGATTCAATTGATTTTGGTTGAGGGCGGGGGAGAAATATATCGTGATAGCATTTAAATCACACCACTGTATAGTCAATGTAATTACTGTTTTTCTATATTCAACAAATACATTCAAAAGAAATAATTAAAATAAACGATGGAGTATTATGAAGTTAAAATAGCAGTGGTGTAGGTCAGAAAATGGAGAGCACTGAACACACACACACACCGACTTTGAAGCTTATTCACCAGCCATTTAATTGAATGTACCCTAACAGCTACTTTTATTTCAAGTGGAAATAACATTTTAGATGCAAGTGTCAGTTATGGGTAGGCATATTTATAGATGTTGAAATCCAGGTAAAAATGGTCTGATTCATTAAAGCATTAAGCAATTAAAACACATCTGAGATGCTTTTTTTGTAACTTTTCTCATTGCTCACTTGGTCAGTGAACAACAGATTGCTGTTTCCCTTCTGTTAGTAGCAATAGGCCACTGATGCATCTAATTTCCCAGGATCAAGAGGAGTTACTTCTGACAATAAAACAACACTCATGTGAAGGACAAAAGGGTGGGAAAGAGAAAATGAATATATGTCATTGCCTTTACCTATGAGCTTTGCTGCCACTTCTGTTATTTTTCTCCTTTTTTGGTACAGGAAGAATGCAGAGAACATGTATTATTTCTCAGAGTTGGCTTTGACACTCAATGCCCCAGAAAGTGGTACTGCTCCCACTGACAGCAGACTCCGGCCTGACCAAAGACTCATGGAGAATGGGCGCTGGGATGAGGCCAATGCAGAGAAGCAGCGCTTAGAGGAGAAGCAGCGCCTTTCCCGTAAAAAACGTGAAGCTGAAGCCATGAGGGCGACAGAGGATGGTAAGAAGTGTCCCATTGGCCTCTTCCATTTAGGAAGCGTTTAAGAATTTAAGAAGCTACTTTATATTTTTACAGCTGGGCAATGGTTCACCTGATGTGCTGTTCTGTGCTCCCCATTAGTAGTGCTTCCTCCATGTATTGGGCCAATGTCTTTTCTGGTCCTACTAGGTAAGATGCTGTTTGTATGTACCTTTAAACTGTGGCCACTCTCGAAGAAGGAAGTTTTAGTGTCGCATTCCCAGGAGAAATAGCCTAACACCTTTTTTCATCAGTCTGAAAATTCTCATCCTTCTCTTCTGCTGCCTCCCTTGCGCAGGAACCCCATACGATCCCTACAAGGCATTGTGGTTTGAGCGGAAGAAAGATCCTGACACCAAGGAGGTTTCCCATGTATACAGGGGAGGCTACTGGGAAAGCAAAGAGAAACAGGACTGGAACATGTGCCCTGATATCTTCTGAGCTGGAAGCAGCAGGACTCTTCCCAGGAAGAGGTAGTGGATGAAGAGTGGAGGGAAGCAGCTGATCATGTGACTTCTTGGCTCGTGCTTTTCTCACTGACTTGTCTGTCTTAATCAATTGTTTTGACTCAATCACCCAAACCAGAATCCAGCAGTGGTGATTGGCTGGATTGCCTTAGCTGAATGAAGCTGAAGTTGGTGTCTGGATTCCTGGATGGTTAGGGAAAAATAGGCATAGAGGACTGCATTTTCCACTTCCCTGCTCACACCACTATACAGGTAGTTTGGGGAGGAAGAAGAGAACGTGTGGATTGACATCTGCCCTCTTCTCCAGCTTTCTGGTGCTGTATCAATTATACCCCCTTTTCAACTAACATAAGGCAATGGCAAGCAGCAAGACTCTCTGTTTGCCCAGAGGTTGTTGAAAAGGAACAGGAAGACCTATCATTTTGACCAGAGGGGTTACTTTCTTGGTTTTTTCTGCCCTGACCCTGTATAGCATCCTTAGGACAAGGAAGACTTCCTAACCATATTGAATAGAGGGAAAAGATGGAAACCAAAGCTGTTGCGTCTCTCAGTTCACATAGATAGGAAAGCGATTAGCTGTATCTTCAGAGGTTCAACTTTTCTTTGAGGATCACCAGCTGATTGCTTGGTGTTGCAAAATCAAAATGCAGTTTTCCCTTTTCAGGTCTACTCTTCACACCAGGCCCTAGCACCTTCTCCCAAATTGTGCACTTGGATGGGCAATGATGCAAGATAGAAGCCTCCCTGTTCTAAAGCAACTTCTGGCTTAATGCACATCTGTTTATATGTATATTATATATATGTAGAGAGAGATCTAATTTTTGTTCTGATTTCTGTTCTTTTTATTCTTTAGACCCCTATTTGGTAACACTAGCCTCTGCTGCTTTCTTCCACTGGGCCCCAGATCCACGAAAACGCCGTACAGGAACCATTACCTAAAAACAGATTGTCTTGCCTTTAAAATAACGAATAATTCAATGTAGGCAGAGGTGGAGCTTAGTGGCGTCACTCCTAAAGCTCCTTACTCTGTGCCAGTTCAAGCCAGGAGTTCATTGATTCTTTTGTAAAATGAGGAGACTGGGAACAGCCCAAACTGGTCTGGGCTGTTTGGTCACAGCTGCCATAACCAGGTCCTAAGAGTGAAAAGCTGTTGTCACTGTGCAGAAGTGGCAAAGCGTAAAGAGTCTGCCCAGGCGAGGTGTACATGTGGGTGGGGTTGGAGCGGGGGCAAAGACCGCCCGTGCCCTTGGCTAAGGATCACACTTTGAGGTGCCTTCCTTTTGTGTTTTCGCTCCTTGTTTTGTTTTTGTTTTACACCCCCCTCCCCCCCACTTTTCAACTTCAGCCTGTAAGGAAGAAGAGGCAACAGTGGTGCTTGATGGTTGGGAGAAATGAGGCAGCCCAACACTGCTGCTCAGCAGAAGTAAACTGGGTCTGGGGTGCAGTGTGTACACTGTGGCTTGATCTCTAATGGAAGCCTTTTTTTTTCTGCAGCCGGCGGAGGCCAGGACCTCTCTTAGTGGGACAATGGTGGGCTTTTTTTTTAAAAGAAAAAAAAAGCGGGAGAGAGACTATCTTTGCAATTCTATTGTGGTTGGGTTTGTTTTGAGGGGAGGGGGATTGTCTTTTTTTTTTTTTCAAAAAACCCTAAATTAAATAATAAAACCTGAAATACCCACCAAGGTTCATTTGTGCCTTTCTGTTAAATATCAAAACTTGAGGTGGTTTGGCCTCATGCCTAACTCTTTTAAATTTCTTTCTTCTTCAGGAAGAGGAGAAGAAAGGTTAATGTTTTTCCAAAGCTGCTAATAAGCCATTTTTATCAATGTAGCAATATAGTTTTTATCCATTTTGAGGTATTAATTCTTAATGAGAAATGTCTGGCAGTATTGTATACCTGTATTGATTCTTGTTCCTTTTTTGCCTGCCTCTAGGGATAATATCTAAAAGATCTTTACTCATGGCAGATAAATATACATAGACACTCTGAATACACACATTCTGTGAACTTTTATTAATCAACACCTGGTGGGGAAAAAACATTTGGAGAGACCTAAAAAAAAACCCCTAGTTTCTCTAACTCTCTCTAATGATACCTCTACTGTAGGTGTTACTTTTCATCAAGATTCAATGGAACTAATTAGACAAACATTTTATCCAAGGTTAAGAAGAATTGGTAGTTTGAGTTTACCCTGAAAATAATTAGGTGAGCAGGCCTGTTTAAAATCAGTTATACAGGCAGGTGGAGTGGTTTCATTCACTTGTTTTGTCTGAGTAAGAAGAAATGTTACCTGTACACACTCTTTGAGTTTTATGTATCAGGACATAGTAAAAATCATCAACTGATCTTTAGTAGTTCTTAAAAGTATGTAAATACAACCTCAGATTAACAGTAACACATGACATATAACACCATACCATCATTTATTTTACAAAAAGAAAGCCAAAATGAAGAAGCCATTTGTGGGGAAAAATTAAGTACACATTTACTGCTTCCATAGATGTGAAGAGCTACATAGCAGCCAGGTGCTGCTAATTGAGCACCCTTAGATCAACTGATCAACAGCAAGTATGACTACCTTTATAAAAGCTGAAGTTTTAGGAGTTTACTGGTCTCAAGTATTGAGGTATGTGTTAATACAATGACATCAGCAATGATCTTAGAAAAGGAATTGTTGCTGTCATCGTTCTGGGAAGGGTTATAAGGCCATTTTCAAACAATTTAAAGTCCATCATTCTACAGGGAGGAAGATTATTCACAAGCGGAAAACATTCAAACTGGTTGCCAATTTTCCCAGGAGTGGATGTCCCAGCAACTTCATCCCAAGCTCAGATAGTGCAACGCTCAGATCAATTGCAAAAAAATCCAAGAGCTACATCTTGGACTCTACAGGCTGCAGCACATTAAATGCAAAGTTCATGACAGTACAATTTAAAAAAGACTGAACAAATATGGTTTGTTTGGAAGGGTTGCCAGGAGAAAGCCTCTTTTCTCTAAAAAGAACATGGCAGCATGGCTTGGCTAGGTTTGCCAAGTTGCCAGTGTTCACAAATCACAAGGCCTCTGGGGCACCATCCTTTGGACAGATGAGACCGCGGTGGATATATTTGGCCACAATGCATAGTGCCACATTTGGCAAAAACCAAACAGCATATTAGCACGAACATCTCAGGCCAACCATTAAACATGGCTGTAGAGGTGTGATGATTTGGGCTTGTTTTGAAACCACAGGAGCTGGGCATGTTGCAATCATTGACTCAATCATGAATATTGTGTATACCAATACCAATAGTATTTTACAGTCAAATGTGAGGCCATCTGTCTGACAACTGAAGCTTGGCCAACATTGGGTCATGCAACAAGACAATGGTCCCAACCACACCAGCAAATCTACAACAGAATGGCTGGGGGGAAAAAATTTAAGGTGTTGCAATGGCCCAAAGTCCAGACCTCAACCGAATTGAACTGCTGTGGCAGGACCTCACAAGAGCTGTGTATAGACAAATGAACTGAAGCAATGTTGTGAGTGATCAAAATTCCTCCACAATTATGTGAGAGACTGATAGTCATACAGAAAACGATCACTTTGAGTTATTGCTACTAATGGTGATTCTACAAGCTATCCTATCATAAGGTGTACTTAGTTTTTCACACATGGCTTCTCTGTTTTGGCTTCCTTTTTGTAAAATAAATTATGACATGGTGTTATATGTCATGTGTTCTTGTTCATCTGAGGTTGTATTTTCCTAATTTTAGGACCTGCTAAGGACTAGATGATTTTTAAAAATATTCTGATATGTAAAACCATAACTCAAAGGTCTACTTTTTTTTCACATGATTTTTAGCTTTTTTTTTTAAAGTTAGTATTGGTGAGTTTTCTTAGCTGAAACCCTACCACTGTGGAAGAAGCCTTTCTAAAGCTCTCCCTGATTCCAATCTGTAACATGAAAAATTAAGTCTTCCTTGTTTCAAAAAACCCTAGTACCTCAGGTGCCTTTCCTTGCTTCTGCTGTATTTAATTCTGGGATGCTTTAAATGGCATGGGTGTGGTTGAAGTGTTGCTACATTTTTCCTCTCACCTTCAATAATACCTCATGCCCATCTCCGAGTCTTCTGCAGTAACTTGATTCCTTTGAGCTTTGCCCTTAAACAGCAAGTACTGGACACCATGTTCTTTGCTTCTGGTGATAAAAACATCTTAAGTTGAGCTAGGCCCTTCCTTGAGTAGTGCCATCTGCTAGAAGTCCATCCATTTGACACCAATGTTGCAGATCAAGGCTGATCAGTAAAGTGATATAGGCAGCTGGGGATTTGACACCCAGAAAGAACAAGACATCAGTTCTGACTGAATGTGGTTTTAAGTGTCAGGCATACGCTTCTATTTTTTGAGCACTGGTTGCCTCTGTTGGCTGAAGTACAAAATCAACCCCATTACACCAGTAGCTGCCTATTTGTAACACAGCCTAGCAACATTTTCCCACAAAGATATGGAAGGTTCCATGTAAATGAACATTTGTTTTCAGAAAAATAAACCTTTTCAAGCTTCTGTAGTATACACTTCTTTAAATATACTTCATAGTAATCTGGGAATATATCCTGCTTTATCCATGGAACGGGTAAGCACAATTTTTAGATACAGAATTTGAAGGCATTTTAGAACGACAGCACAAATTTACATAAGACTGCATTTACAATATAAAAGAAAAACCAGTTTCCTCATATTTCGGGAGAAATACAAGCAAGACCTAGTAGTAAAATCTCAGGATTCTACATAATAACTGGACTCCTTTGCGGACAATTGTATTTAGGAGGGTAGAAAGTTTTGAAATACCCAAATTCTTCATACAAACTGGTCAAACTTGTAATATTAAGCAATACTGCTTAATATTAGGAAATACTACGCCTAAGTTTCTTCAATTCTGAACATAAAGCACATTTCTAACCACTTACACTGAATATTTAGAAAACCAAGAACCCCAAGTCAACTGCTTCAGAGGCAATAATTACAATTTTTAACCTTGCTTTGAAAATACTTGTTTTTAAGTTGGTAGGCAATACAAAAATTGGCACAGGTTGGGAGGCTGCCTCATCCAGTTTCAAAAACTTTTCTCTGATACTTTTGTTAAAAGATTTGAGATTACTGAATCTGAATTCTGACAAAACTGGAAAATGCTAATAATAGCACAGTACCATTAGAATTGTGCATATTCACAGGATTTGTGAGGAAATATTAATATTAGAGCCAGAAAATGGATCTCTTCTATACCTATTTCACTGCAAAGATTCATCAAGAAAATTGTGATTTTAATAATGGACTTCCAAGAATAATTGCAAATTATATACTGCTGAAGAATAAAAGTATACTAGACTTCATATATATTGCAATATTTTGCTTGTGACAATTCTGGAAAAGCCAAAACAGACTTTTTGTCTATTTTTTTTAAAAAATGCAGTGGTAATAAAAGTGACTTCTATGGCCCTATATAAACTGGCAAGTTGTTTGGTAATCCAGACAAAACTTTTGGACTATCTCACTTATTTTTCATAACCTTACTTAACAAAAATGAGCTCAATAATAAGAGTTAATGTTGCAGCACTAAGTCTCTTATTAGAACTTAAAACAGCTTTGGGCTCACTTATATGACAGTACTGTAAATTCTCTATGAATGTTTTGATGAACGATAGCAACAGTCTGTAAATCAGGAGCAAAATATGGAGTAACCATAAGGACCCTTCTGAAACTTACCTTATCTGTGGAACCTCAGGCAAATCTCTAACCTCACTGGCACAAAAACAACCCACTCCACTTATACCAAAATTTTAAAAAATAAAACAAAACTGGAAAGATTACTTCCAAAGCAATCTGTTTGTGCTTAGGGTTATTAATCATTAGATTATTATAACTGAAATTCATTACATGCTTGTCATTCGCAGGATGTGGGAAAAGCCTCTGGTGAAACTCAAATTTATTACTTGCAAATCTGGGGGTTCTTCAGAAATCTCTGCCACAAAGCCCTGCAAGTTCTTTCTGTTCTTTGTCTCTTAAATGTATAGCTTCCTACATCTTTACTGGAATGTAAAAAGGAAATAGCTGGAACCAAAGCAGTTACTTTGAGCTTAGAACTGCAGTTACATCTGGAATGAAGCAGTCGTCAGCAAAATAAATAAATAAAAATCCCAAAATAAAGTTAAGAATGAGATTATAGAAGTACCTCTTTTTTTTTAATCTGAAATCAATGTTTAGCATTTATCGGAAACCAAAATTAGTTTCTTCACTTCACTTCAGTCTGATCTAAGCATAGTACATAAAATTATCTACCACAATGTCCTGTCAATGACTACTTCAGCTTCAACCACAACAATACAGGAGCAAATAATAGATACAAACTCAAGGTAAACCGCTCCAAACTCAATTGCAGAAAATATGACTTCGGTACCAGAGTGGTCAATGCCTGGAATGCAATACCCGAGTCTGTGGTTTCATCCCCAAACCCCCAAAATTTTAACTTTAGACTGGCTACTCTTAACCTCACCCCATTCCTAAGAGGTCTGCAAGGGGCGTGCATAAGTACACCCTGTGCCTACCATCCCTGTCCTAATATTCCATTTTTTACTTACTCTTTTCATGAATCCAAATTACGTTTATACTTTTACCTATACTTATGTATGATTGACAAACATAAATAAAATAAAAATAAAATAAACAAAATCATGCAACCAATCCGGTAACTTTAAATCTGAAGCCGCGCTTCCCGGTGCCAATGGTTTGGATAGGGCCGATCACGGGGTGCGAGCAGGGTGCCAGTTCCTCCCCGCCAGAACTACAGCGACGACTATCAGCACGTGGGCTTGACCTCAACCACCTGGCAACTTTTTCTTTAACCCACAGGCAACACTCTCTGCTGTCAGAATGGGTTACGACTACGAGGGAAGAAGGATCAAATGTAGGCGGCTCAGAAGCTTATTGGTGGATGCGAAAGGACCGGAATGAAACGGTTTGTCTGGACTTGCGGGGAAAGGCAGGATGCCCCGAGTCCGGGAGGGAGGGAGGGAGGGAGAGAAAAGAAGCTGGAGGACCCCGGTTGCTTCTTTCCCTTCGGGAGTGGAATCCCCACCGATGCTGCCCCCCCACCCCTCCCTCTAAAGTCAGACTCGCCGGCCCGAGAGGGTGTCTGCTTCATTCCCGAGAAAGGGGAGAGCCGCTCGGGAAGCACGGAGCTTATTGGCTGACGCTTCCAGGTGCGACGGGATTGGCTCCTCATTTTAGGCGGGGCTAAATTTGCCAGCCGGTGAAGTCTTCGCCTAAAGCGAAATCGGAGCAGTGCAGGTCGCGCGCGCCGCGGTGGCTTATGAAGCCGAGCTTTGGGCGCGGGGAGGCGAGGGGGAGACTTGGGGCTGCTGCTCAATCGGCTCGGCGGGAAAATGTTACTCCAATGTCAGTTTGTTCCCAAGCCTTCCGAATTCTTCTTCGGAATTACCAGAATGGCCGAGTGGTTAAGGCGTTGGACTTAAGTTCCAATAGACGTGAGTCTGCGTGGGTTCGAACCCCACTTCTGGTAGAGGTTGTTGTTTTTTTTCCCTTCCCCCCCCCCCACCTTTTAGTGCTGAACGTCTGCACGTGAGAAGGCAGTGAGGAGCTGCTGGTGCCAACTGGGTGTTTTGAAGGCGTTAGATATTTTTATTTTATTTTGTCACAACAGTATACACAAGCATCAACATAAAACAACAACACATCATATAAGCATATATATGAGCAAAAGTATGCAATAACTATATTCATTTGATATAATGAAAGGAAACAATAGGACAGGAACGGTAGGCATGCTTGTGCTCTTATGCACGCCCCTTAGGAATATTCTTAGGAATGGGGTGAGGTCTATAGTAGACAGTTTTTGGTTAAAGCTTTTGGGATTTTGAGAAGAGACCACAGAGTCAGGTAATGTGTTCCAAGCGTTAACAACTCTGTTACAAAAGTCATATTTTCTGCAATCAAGATTGAAGCGGTTAACATTAAGTTTAAATCTATTGTTTGCTGTTGTATTATTGCGATTGAAGCTGAAGTAGTCTTTAACAGGAAGGACATTGCAATAGATGATTCTGTGTGTTAAACACAGGTCTTGCCGGTGTCGGCGGAGTTCTAAATTTTCTAATCCCAGGATTTCAAGTCTGGTGGTGTAAGGTATTTTGTTGTTTTCAGAGGAGCGGAGAACTCTTCTTGTAAAATATTTCTGGACGTGTTCAATTGTATTAATGTCAGAGATGTGGTATGGCTTCCAGACAGGTGAGCTGTATTCAAGAATAGGTCTAGCAAATGTTTTGTATGCTCTGGTTAGTAGTATAGAGTTTTTGGAAAAGAAGCTACACAAAATTAGGTTTACAATTCTTAGAGCTTTTTTTGCTATGTAGTTGCAGTGGGCTTTGGCACTTAGGTCAGGGGTGAAATGCTCCCAGTTCGCCCAATTAGGTAGCGATGGCAGCTGCTGGTTCGGAGGACCGGTAGCAAAAATCCCTGGCCCCACCTCCCCCCCTGCCTCTGCTGAGCCGCACCATCAGCAGAGGTTTTTTTTTTACTTTTAAAAGTTTTTCTTCAGCTGAAACATGCCTTTAAAAGTAAAAACAAACACCTCTGATGATCGCGGGGCTGAGCAGAGATCATCAGAACACTTTAAAAGTTTTTTTTTAAAAACCCTCTTCAGCAGAAGGGAAAGTAAAAAAGAAAAAAACCTGAGATTTTAAAAGCCTCCTCTGGCGATCCCAGAGAAGTTTTCTGATCCTCACAGGCTTTTAAACTCACTTTTTTAACAGCCCCCACTTACAAGAGCCCCAGCCAATTCCCCCACCCATGCCCAGCCAATTCCCCCTCCTCACTTACCTATAATTACTGCTCCTTTCGGGCTGGCAATGCCATGCTTTCTTCAGTTACTGAAGAAAAAAAAAGCTTGCTTTGACTTCCTGCTTTGCTGGCTGAGGAACTCTGGGATTTGAAGTCCATAATACAATACAATAAAATAAAATAAAATATTTGTGCAGCATTCTGAGATTTGGTGTGTTTCTGTAGTGTTTCACTCTAACTACACAAACACACAAAATCTCAGAAAGCTGTATGTGGCATTGTGTGTGTGTGCGTGTGTATGTGCGTGTGTGTGTGTAAAGTGTGAAAGTTGGTTTTTGAGCTTTTTGTGGCTGTAAAGTGTAAAGTGAAGCTGCTTTTACATTTGTGTGAGTCAGTTGTGTTGTGTTGTGTTGTGTGTGTGTAAAGTGTGAAAGTTGGTTTTTGATACCTCTTATTTTTATTATTTATTGTTATTGGCCATGCCTACCCAGTCATCTGACCACCAAGCCACTCCCACCAATTAAGCCATGCCCACAGAACCGGTAGGGAAAATTTTTAGATTTCACCCCTGACTTAGGTCATTTGATATGAAAACTCCAAGGTCTTTAACGGAATGGGGGTCATCTGTAAGGTAATGTCCATCAAGCTTGTACTTAGTGTTTGGGTCCTTTTTTCCAATATGTAAGACTGAGCATTTGCTGGTTAAGATTTGGAGTTGCCAAGTTTTAGACCAAGCGGTTAGATGATCAAGGTCTTTTTGAATGATAGATGTATTATCAGTGGTGTTAAATAGTTTGATATCATCAGCAAAGAGAACACAATAACTTGAGATAAGGTCACAGAGATCATTTATGTATAGTATGAAGAGCGTTGGTCCAATAATGCTGCCTTGGGGAACGCCACTCTTGACAGGAATAGGATTTGATAGAGCGTTGCCAATTTTGACCACTTGTTGTCTGTTTGACAGGAAAGCAGTTATCCAATTGTGAAGAGGTCCTGAAATGCCGTAGGATTTTAGTTTTAGGAGAAATTTATCATGTACTACTGAGTCAAAAGCTTTGCAGAAGTCTATGTAGATTGCATCTATTGCTTTGCCTTGATCAAGATTAGTAGTCCATATGTTTTTGCAGTGGAGAAGTTGTAAGTTACATGATAATTTTTTTCTGAAACCAAATTGTTTATTAGAGAGTAGGTTGTTTCTTTCTAGGTGGAGGGTAATGGATTGGTTGATAATAGATTCCATTACTTTGTAGGTGACGCAGCATAGAGAGATTGGTCTTTGAATATCTTATATCTTCTTATATCTTATATCTTCGAATCGATTTGATTTAATGACGACGCTTGGAGCAGTGTTTTGGGTTATCTGAGTAGCTTGGTTTGTTACCACATCCCATTTCCGCCAATTCAGAATCTCTCCCCCCTCCCTCCCTCCCTCTGTCTCCCTCTCTCCCTCTCTTCCTCTCTCTCTTTCTCTCTCTCCTCCCTCCCTCACTGTGTCTTTCTCCCTCCCTCTCTTTCTCTCTCCCCCTCCCTCCCTGTGTGTGTGTCTCTCTCTGTGTGTCCCTCTTTCTTTCTCTCTCTCTCTTTTTCTCTCCCCCTCCCTCCCTCCCTCTCTCTCTCTGTTTTTGCCATGAAAAGTGTTGCCTTTTTTCCAAATTCACAGGAAACAAAGAAACCAGTTGCATTTTAAAGGTGAGCAAACAAATGGACCACAAACTGCCAGAAGAAATTAGAACGGATTTCCTGATTTCCCGAATCATTATGTGCGTCAGATGAAATTGTGGATTTCCTGCTTTGATATAAGTCACCCTTCACAGCCGATTCGTAGTCCTTGTCATTTGTGCAAGCGGTGTCACTTTGCACGAGGAATTCCAGGTCTGGCAGTTCTGACGCCGTCGCAGAGAAATCTCGGGCAACTCCCCGAAGGGCTTATGTCTAAGCAGAGGCTTCGGAAGGAATGATGCTTGCCTTCTTACTCCTGTCCCATAGTCCAACCTTCCCCAACAGGTCCTTCACTATGCCTGAGGATCAGTGGTGGGTTTCAAAAATTTTTACTACCGGTTTTGTGGGTGTGGCTTGATGGGCATAGCTTGGTGGGCGTGGCAGGGGAAGGTTACTGCAAAATCCCCATTTCCTCCCGATAAGCTGGGACTCAGGAGGCAGAGAATAGATGGGGGCGGGGCCAGTCAGAATTTTGACTACCAGTTCTCCGAACTACTCAAAATTTCTGCTACTGGTTCTCCAGAACTGGTCAGAACCCACTGAAACCCACCTCTGCTGAGGATTATGGGAACTGTAATCCAACCGGGTGGAAAACAGGTTATTCCCCGTGCCTTTTATGGACATTTTTTGAGCCTCTTCCTAGTAGGAAGATCTGGCTTAGTGCCTGTGGCAGACTAGAAGTTAATTCTTCTAAATTCTGCATCCCTCAATTCCATAATTCAACTGCCCAACTTCTCATCAAGAGGTTTATAGAACAATTCTTGATCTTTGAGATAAAATATGAAACGGGAAAAATGCAACAACAGTAATCCTCGATTTATAATCTCAGCTGAGTCCAAACTTCATGTTGCTGAATGAGAGATTTGTTAAGTAAGTTTTGCCCCATTTTACAACCTTTTTTGCTACAGTTGTTAAGTGAATCACTGCAGTTTTTAAGTTAGTAACCTGGTTGTTAAATGAATCTGGCTTCTCCATTGACTTTGCTTGTCAAAAGGTCACAAAAGATGATCACATGACCCTAGGACACTACAATCATCATAAGTATGAGTCCATTGTCAAGCATCTGAATTTTGATCACATGGCCAGGGAAATGCAATGGTTATAAATGTAAAAAATGGTGACAAGTCACGTTTTTCAATGACGCAACTTTGAATGATCTCTAAATGAACTGTTGTAAGTCGATGACTACCTGTATTACTCCTGAGAGAAAGGTGGTTTTGACAATTCAGAGAGCCTATCGTTGTTAGTTGCGTCGTGTCCGACCCATCGCAACCCCATGGACAACGTTCCTCCAGGCCTTCCTGTCCTCTACCATCCTCTGGAGTCCATTTAAACTCATGCCTACTGCTTCAGTGACTCCATCCAGCCACCTCGTTCTCTGTCGTCCCGTTCTTCTTTTGCCCTCAATCTTTCCCAGAGAACCTATATAGAACTCTAGATAATAAATTCCAAGGTTTAACACATTTAGTGGCTGGCCTCAATTACAACAGTGATGGGCACACCGTTAGAAGATCTAAGGATCAGGTTAGGGAGGGATCATCTGGAGAAAATCTGTTGTCACTAAGTTAACAACAATTTGTTGACATGTAATAAAATAGGTAGTTTATCCATGATCTTGAATAAACAGCTGGATTCTTATAGCATGTTAAATTCAACTATAGTTTACCTATCACCATCTATGGATACTTTAAGATAGCAGGACTATTCTGTATATCTTTTTTCAGAAAAATACTACAGTTCACCAGGCCTTAATGTTACCCAAGTGAGCATGCGGATGCTTAGATTTTTTTTAACTTCTTACCTTACTTCACATACTACCATATTTGCCAATTCCCAATGGCTTAGCTTAGCTGGGAATAGCTATTCAGAGGACTTAAAAGGGATTTTGTGGGTGGTATATCACATTGTCATCCCTGTGAATGGCAACACATAAATTCTCAAAAATAATGCTGAATCCTAGGTAAAAGTGGATGGAGTGTTCTGAGTCAAGCTTCATCTGAAAGGTGTTAATCCTCTTGGCAATGTAATAGTGTACTAATCATTTTCTTCCGAATTTTCTTGATTCCATTGTTCCCTTCACACAAAAAGTTACCTGAATGTTTTGCACATGAAAGAAAGGTATTTGTCATCCATCAAGGATTTCAGGAATAACGGAATGGATTATGGAATGAATAGAACATTTGTTAATTTGCTCATTTAGATACTTAATTATTAGTTTATATAAATTGCCGTAGAAGTATTTTCAATGAGTTCACTGGAATCAAAGTAATCTGGGACTTGATACTACTTATTTATTTAAAAGGATGAAATTAATGTGTACGGCTATTATTTCAGGTTCACTGCTATTAAATCCTTGGGTAATTTTACACTTTAATCTTCAGCCGCATTATCAGTAGTCCACAGTATAAAGTTGTTGTAAGTTCCTGAATCAAATAATAACATGAGCAGCCATAAAACCAGCAAGAAACAATTTTTATTTGCATCTCAATAAAAATGATTTTAAAAAGAGTCTATAGTGGTAAAATCCAGTTGCTCCTACAGAATAGGACAAATAGTTTGATCTGCACTGAAACAAATTCCTCTAGAAAGTTGCTACAGAAAATTAAAACTTCACAGAATAATCGTCCAGGGTAGAAATAAGTCTTCTGCACCTTGTGAATGTGTGTCTCTCATATCTCCTAACAAGAAGAGCATCCTCTGTTTAGGAAAGAAAGAAGCTGACAGTCAAACCACAAACACATACGTTACACCAGCTTTGTGCAATATATTGCTATGCAAATTGTGTCCTTAGAAATAATCCTCCCTGTATTTGAGCAAATGACTCCTAGATTAATATGCCCCAGTGTGCAGAATGATTAACCTGATTCTCAAGTGCAAAACTTAAAGCATTTCACACAAAAGGATGGGAATATGGCTAGTATTGCAGCAGAAAAAAAGAGATGGAACTTATGCTAAGTTATGGAGACTGGCTGCTCTGAGGACAAATATGGAGCTGGCTTATCACATGACTTGTAAGTTAAACCCCTATGAGAATAACTGGCTGGTTTGAGAGAAGGGCAGGAAAAGAAGGGAGGGGACCATAATGTGTGAGCATAAAATGAGCTGTCTGGTCTAGTAGTGAAGGCTTCAGGCTAGAAACCAGGAGACTGTGAGTTCTAGTCCCACTTTAGGCATGAAAGCCAGCTAGGTGGCTTCGGGTGAGTCACTCTCAATGGACCTCTTATTGTGGGGAAGATAGGAAGGGAAAGTTGTGCTGTGTTATGCCACCTTGAGTTACTTATAAAACAATCAAGGTTGGATTTCAAAACTCTAATATGTATCTTGCAAGCCAGTTCCTGCATCGTTGAGTCATAATGTTGGTCTAGCATGCTGTGTAAACAAGGCACTATGTTTCTAAACTGTGGCTCAGGACAATGTATAAACCAAGTCTTAAGAATTTGAGAAACTATCTGCATTCCATTAGCACACCTGGTTTTCTTTCCATGCAAAGAGTTGCCTGCATATATTTGATTCCACTGACAGAGCTTCTCATGGAAAAATGAGGATCTGCCACTGAAAGGAAAGGCTTTTGGCAAATTTAACCCAATGCATTTAGGAATGGAAATCTGAGGATATGAAATGGGTGGAAAGCTATGGGATGCAACATTTAGCTAGTGTGAAATTTTGTATCATGTTTAAAACAATTGAAGCAAAATAGAAAAATAAATTAAAAATTTCACCATCCATTTTTCACTGTCATAGTAATTTCTGGAAATAAAGTGAGAGGGAAATACCCATGGTATATTGCAAGATGTGAAAGTTATTTTTTCTTTTAACAAATAAACACTGTATGGCAATTGTATCTGGAAGCTGTCAGCGCCCATTGATGTGTTGCACCTAACACAGTGGAAGAGTTAGATCCAGCTTTTAGAAAGATAATTTCAGCTCTTACCTATTTGCTAGATAATATTTACAAACAGATAAGAGTTTCCATGAATTGCCATAATCATTCCAGGAAATCTTTCCTAAAGCAGAAAGAACAAAATCATAGGTT
The DNA here is from genome assembly GCF_028640845.1 of Ahaetulla prasina. Classification (NCBI taxonomy): domain Eukaryota; kingdom Metazoa; phylum Chordata; class Lepidosauria; order Squamata; family Colubridae; genus Ahaetulla; species Ahaetulla prasina. Next base: position 254,731,678 of record NC_080539.1, on the reverse strand, counting down.
TAGACTGGTTAAACTACATAGGAATTGCTTTCTAATGTTCAGCAAATAGCCTTACAATTTCTGTCTTTGAGATTGTGGTGCAACATAACATAACTATGGGAGTAGTAATATGGGAATAATTTAAGCCAGAGGTGGGTACCTTTGAAATTTTGAGAGCATATGAGGAACACAACACACACAAAGGCTATTGTTGAGACCTGGCTATTCACAAAAGGGGTGCCATAATCAATAAGACCACTCTATAACATTTCCCCTAAAATAAGACCTACCCAAAAAATAAGCCTAGCCTGATTTGCACGTGCTCCTAATATAAGCCCTAACCTAAAAATAAGCCTTAGTTAAGCTTATCATCAGTGGAGGGGCCTGGTCAGCACCAAAGGCAGCAGGGGGGGACAGGACCTGACTGTCCGGCAGCAACCACAGCCTGCACAGCACAGGTGAGTTGATTTCCTGTCCAAGCAGCAGGCAGAGGCAGGGGGGAGGCATGCGATCCAGACGCACCATGCACGATGCAGGAAAGCCAAGAGCTGGTGGGCTGGAGCAGGTGACTAGCCATGGGAGACTCATTGTTGCACGGCGGCAGTGGCAGCAGATGGAGGCAGAGGTGCGGGGGGGAAGGCAGGTGATCCCAATGCGCTGTGTGGCTCATGGGAAAACCAAGAGACGTGAAGACCTGCCCACCTACTCTGTCCCACCATCTCTCAGCTTGCCTCCTCCGTTGTAGCTGCAAGCAAGCAGAAGTGGGATGGCTGCCATGCAGGGTCCTGCTGGACAAAGCTGCTGGAGCCACTACCTCAAAGCAAGACAGGTGCTGGAGTGTGGATGGCTTGGCTGCAGGGCCCTGAGGTAAGCCAGTGTGGGGTGCGTGGGGCAGCTCCCCTTGCCGCATGGAGACAGCATGCGGCCTCCTGACCCCTGTGGCCCTGAGCAAGCAGAAGAAGTAGGCCTCCCATACATGGAAAAAAATAAGACATCCCCTCAAAATAAGCCCTATTGCTTATTTTAGAGCCCAAAAATATAAGACTGGGTCTTATTTTCAGGGAAACACGGGTATCTAAAATAAAAGCTAGCCCCCACGAGGCACTTTGTATTTCAAGTGCAATTTTAATAAGGCCTAAAGATATTCCTGCTAAAGACTGCTTTCTATTTGTCAACCTGTTAATTTTCTACTTCAACAAGTATTTTTTAAAATGTAAGTGTAGCAAGGCGCCTTGTGAGACACCATGTAATAAATATGTGAAAGTTACCATTGCGTATAAACCAGGAGCCAAGATAGTGTTCTCCTCCCAATCCATCAGGTTGTTCAGAAGGAAATGAATTGAAATCAAATCTTGAACCATCTGTCCACACAAAGGTTCCCTCCTGAGGAAGTTTCACAGAGTTTGTTAAAATAAGTGTATCAAATCAAATCTTTATTGTCAGTGCACAACATACGTTGTGAAAGAGGCGGTGGTGAGGCCCCTCCTCAAGAAGCCTTCCCTGGACCCAGCTATTTTATTTATTTATTTATTTTATTTATTTATTTATTATTTAGATTTTTATACCGTCCTTCTCTCAAAGGACCCAGGGAGAGCCAGATTAAAACAATAATATACAAAATTAAAATAACAATTAAAATACATATTCAAAAGATGGCCGAAAATTAAAACCGTCGAATTGACCTATACTAAAATACCCCAATTTAAAATTATTAAAAATTCAGAAATTTGAAAATTTAAAAATCAAGCCAGCTTGGATAAACAGATATGTTTTCAATTCACGGCGAAAGGTCCGAAGGTCAGGTAATTGGCGTAAACCGGGGAGAAGTTTGTTCCAGAGGGTAGGTGCTCCAACAGAGAAGGCCCTTCCCCTGGGGGCCGCCAGCCGACATTGTTTGGCGGACGGCACCCTGAGAAGACCCTCTCTGTGTGAGCGTACGGGTCGGTGGGAGGCATAAGGTAACAGCAGGCAGATAATTTTAGCAAATTATCGTCCTGTCTCCAACCTTCGCTTTGTGGCGAAGGTTGTTGAGAGTGTAGTTGCACGACCGTTGCCCCAGTACCTGGATGAAACTGTCTATCTTGATCCGTTCCAGTCCGGTTTCCGGCCTGGTTACAGCACGGAAACAGCCTTGGTCGCGCTGGTTGATGATCTCTGGAGGGCTTGGGACAGAGGTTGTTCCTCTGTCCTGGTCCTATTAGATCTCTCAGCGGCTTTTGATACCATCGACCATGGTATCCTGCTGCGCCGGCTCGGGGGACTTGGAGTGGGGGGCACTGTTCATCGGTGGTTCTCCTCCTACCTCTCCGACCGGTCGCAGACGGTGTTGACAGGAAGGCAGAGATCGGCCCCGAGGCGCCTCTTATATGGGGTGCCGCAAGAGTCGGTTCTCTCGCCTCTCCTGTTCAACATCTATATGAAGCCGCTGGGTGAGATCATCCGTGGTCTTGGGGTGAGTTGTCATCTATACACTGATGATACTCAGCTGTATATTTCCACCCCTAACCACCCCAACGAGGCTGTTGAAGTGATGTCCCAGTGCCTGGAAGCCGTACGGGTCTGGATGGGGAGGAACAGACTCAGACTCAATCCCACTAAGACTGAGTGGCTGTGGATGCCGGCGGCCCGGTACAGTCAACTAATTCCATCGCTGACCATTGGGGGCGAGCTATTGGCCCCCACGGAAAGGGCTCACAATCTGGGCGTCCTCCTGGATGTACGGCTGTCTTTAGAAGATCATGACAGCCGTCGCCAGGGGAGCTTTTCATCAGGTTCGCCTGATATGCCAGTTAAGCCCCTTTCTGGATCGGGCTTCCTTATGCACGGTCGCTCATGCCCTTGTTACATCCCGCCTGGACTACTGCAATGCTCTCTACATGGGGCTCCCCTTGAAGGGTACCCGGAGACTCCAACTGGTCCAGAATGCGGCTGCACGGGTGATAGAGGGAGCACCTTGTGGCTCCCATGTAACACCCCTCCTGTGCAATCTGCACTGGCTCCCGGTGGTCTTCCGGGTTCACTTCAAGGTACTTGTTATCACCTTTAAAGCACTCCATGGCTTAGGGCCGGGATATTTACGGGACCGCCTACTGCCACCAGTAGCCTCTCACCGACCAGTGCGCTCTCACAGAGAGGGCCTCCTCCGGATACCGTCAGCTAAACAATGTCGGCTGGTGACCTCCAGGGGGAGGGCCTTCTCTGTGGGGGCTCCTACCCTCTGGAACGAGCTCCCTCTGGGGCTTCGTCAACTCCCTGACCTCCGGACCTTCCGCCGCAAGCTGAAGACGTTGTTGTTTCGAAGAGCAGGACTAGCGTGAACATAGTTTTAAATTGGGGTTTTAAATCAGGGGTTTTAAACGGGGTTTTAAATTTGTATTTAAAAGTTTTAGGCCATCAATTGAATAAGTTTTCTATACTGTTTTTAGCTATTTTATATGTATTATATGTTTTCTGTTGTTTCTTATTGGCTGTGAACTGCCCTGAGTCCTTCGGGAGAAGGGCGGTATACAAATATAATAAATAAATAAATAAATAAATAAATATGTACAATGAGATTGGCTGAGCTCCCTCAGTGCACCCCCCAACACAATACAACTCACAGTGAAGACAGAAAATTCCTAACCCAATAAATCATATTAACAAAACACCCAGTCCTATTGCACCCATGTGAACATGTTACTGGCCCTACAGTCGTACTATGTAGTTATGATGTTATTTCTCATTCAGGAGTCTGACAGCCCACAGATAAAAACTGTTCTTCAACCTGTTTGTGCAGCTGGCTATGCTTCTGTATCTCCTTCCTGATGGTAGGAGGGTAAAGAAGTGATGACCAGGGTGAGAGTCGTCCCTGAGGATTTTCCTCACTCTTTTAAGGCAGCGAGCCCCAGCGATCTCATCTAGTGGTATCAGGGGACAGCCCAAGATGTTTTGTGCTGTGCTCACCACCCTCTGTAATGCTTTTCTATCTGCGGCTGTCAGACCAGCATGCCATACCATGATGCAATAAGTGAGGACACTTTCTATTGTGGATCGGTAAAAGGAGGTCATCAGTTGTTGTTCCACCCTGTTTTTATGCAAGACCCTAAGGAAATGGAGTCTCTGTTGGGCCTTCCTGGCCACTTGGATTGTGTTGTTTTTCCAGGTGAGGTCTTCACTGAGTGTACTGGAATAAAGGATTACCATGCTCCTCAAACAGCACAAACATGCTTTATGTTTTGTGCAGAGCCAACTTTCTTTAATCTGGTACCCTCCAAATATGCTGGACATCAGTTCCCATAATCAGAGAGGCCATTAGTTGAAGACAATACATGGGAAAAGTCAGTTGGGAGAAGGATGTGCAAATCATAATCAACCACACTATGCCATGTTAAGAGTTGTCTATCCTGAGGCAGGAATAAAGAAAGCGGGGGTGGGTGGGAGGTAAAACTTGGTGCCTTTCCAGATTAGTGATTAAGCATTAGTGTTGTCTTTTTTAAGATATAAAAATATTACCTTGAAGGTGTCATGTGCACCAATCCAGTAGGCCTCTCCTTTGTTGTAGTCCACTGGTTGGCCCATCAAATGAAAAATGAAATCATTTTCTTCCACGCTATGTATGGAGGCCAAGTGGGAGGTCGGATTGTAACTCTGGCAAGATATCTAAGAAGATATTGACAGTGAGGCATATCCACTTTTTATCTATCCCAGAATATCAGTTTCACAAGAACCTTATGCAAATGTCCTCATCAAATACTTCACTTGAGCTTTTCGAATCAATGTAATTACAATGTAATTATATGTTTTTGAAGTGTTTGAACTGAGCTTTTCAGAAGTTTGTGTGTCACTTGAAAACTCAAAAACTGTGTTACGAGGTCAAGATAACTGCTTGAAACCAGATGCAGAGATTCAATCAAACATTTGAAGATACTACAGAAGCCTGCATTTTGTTGCATTAGTGAAAACCCATTCTGCATTCATAAAGTGGGGCAGGTTGAAAAATCATCTTTCAATAAAGCTGCCATATCCAGACTGCAAAATCTGGAGGACAGCAAAGAGCTACAAAATTTTTTAACTCTTTGCTAGTGATTGCTCAGAGTTCTGCAGGCAGGTCTAATTTTAATCATTGTTTTTCATTCAAAAGCAATTTTTGATTCAATAGATCCATTTAGCGGATTATTTAGAATCCAAAATGCCAGTACCATGCTTTCAGGTGAAGGTCCATTGACTAGAACAAGCAGGAGGCACCACCAAATGCAATAGGCAGACTGGTTGGCTTGTTGGCTTCTTGTATCTTGAAGCAAATACCATCTGCTATCATGTCGAGGAGAAAAGAGCAGATCGCTGTAAGATCACTAAATTTAAGTGTTCTATAGGTGCCACTATTGATTCCCAGAAGCAATATAGCTAGCATAAGACTAAACTAGGAAGAGGACAATGACCTCAAACAAAATGTGACCTGCAAATATATTGGCTTGTGCATATCTAGGTAAAACTAACTAAACTGTGACATTGTGGCACTTTGCATCTTTGAGAAGATGGGGATATAGATGGTTGATTACCTAAATTGCATTACTGTAGGAAAAGCACTTAACTATTGTTGACAAGGTACGTGAAGAGAGTTAGATGCATGTCTGTGGTTCTTTGCAATTGTCATGGTCAAAATCTAGCTCACTTAAAGCAACTAAATCACTTTGAGGACACAACACAATTTTATTAACATGCCAAAAATAATATACCATAGTATATACTGGAGCCCCAGCAAAGCTTTGATACTTGGCTAAGCAGCTGGGAGCAAAGGCAGAATCAATGCTTATAGACCATTGGCCCACTATATTGCAAGGCATGTTGTGCTCCAAACTGCATTGTTGTTGTGAACTACCCAGAGTTGCTTAAAAAGGGAAGCCAGATATTTTTTTAAAATCTATAAATCAAAGGCAAGACAAGGAAAAAAGCAAGTACAGAGGAATTACCATGTGACATGGGATTTTTTTAAAAAAAATCATCTGGGTGACCTTATTATTATTATTGTATTTATCCCTAACTACTAGGTCAGTATACTAGCTCTGAGACAAGGTAAATGACTAGAAACGTTCATTCATTTCTTCATTCATTCTTTCATTCATTCAACGTGTTTATGTAGCCACTTGTCTTCTAATCAACTCTGTTAAAACAGCACATAAAATCCTATTAAAACTATAAAACTAAATGTATTAAAACATTAAATTTGGTTTCTTGGGCCACAAGAGAAACTCCAGACTGAGTCTTCTCCCTGTTGTCACTCAGGTTGACTTCAGCTGGCTGTGAATGTTCTCTTCCAATTAATTACAATAAGCAATTCATATGTAGGGCAGAGGTAGGTTTCAGCAGGTTCCGACCAGTTCTGGAGAACCGGTAGCGGAAATTTTGAGTAGTTCAGAGAACCGGTAGTAAAAATTCTGACTGGCCCTTCCCCCATCTATTCTCTGCCTCCCAAGTCCCAGCTGATCAGGAGGGAATGGGGATTTTACAGTATCCTTCCCCTGGAGTGGAGTGGGAAAGGAGATTTTACAGCATCTTTCCCCTGCCACGCCCACCAATCTATGCCACACCCACCAAGCCACATCCACCAAGCCACACCCACAGAACCGGTAGTAAAAAAATTTGAAACCCATCACTGATGTAGGGGTGTGGGGAGGGGAACCTCCCATAGGTTTGGTCGCAAATCTTCTTGCCCCCAGGGTCTGCTCTGTCACCACATCCCCAACACTTGCCTCAGCTTCAGTCCAGGAGTATCGCTGCTTCACAACCTTATAGCAGGCAGACTTATATTGCACCCAGCCACTTGCACACAAACCCTGGGCACAAAGACAGGTCTGGGCAGAGACATCTGAACCAAAGAGAAGTAAAAACAAGGATTTGGTCACTACATATTTCAGCTCATTTTATTTAACCCCACTTATATAATCCAAGTGGTATCAGTCTACCAGTAATATGGGGAAGAGAAGGTATGTGAAGGGGCCGTTACAGAAATTGTGTATTTCTATGCCCTTTTACTCTGTTATCTCCTACTCGCTGTTAGTCCTTACGATACAATTAAAACAATCTTTATGTTGTATGATATAAATTTAGCCTTAAAGGTAAAGGTAAAGGTTCTCCTCGCACATATGTGCTAGTCGTTCCCGACTCTAGGGGGCGGTGCTCATCTCCGTTTCAAAGCCAAAGAGCCAGCGCTGTCCGAAGATGTCTCTGTGGTCATGTGGCTGGCATGACTCAACTCCAAAGGCGCATGGAACGCTGTTACCTTCCCACCAAAGGTGGTCCCTATTTTTCTACTTGCATTTTTTACGTGCTTTCGAACTGCTAGGTTGGCAGAAGCTGGGACAAGTAATGGGAGCTCACCCCGTTATGCGGCACTAGGGATTAACAATCCAGTTTATTCTTTCTTAGAAATCCTCCATGGAATAAATTATAGCCAACCAATCAAGAATTGCTGTTTAATCCTGCAGCCTTTATCAACAAAGGAGTCAGAGCAATCCAATACAGGTAGTCCTTGATTTACAACAGTTCATTTAGTGGCTGTTCAAAGTTACAACAGCACAGAAAAAAGTGACTTATGACCATTTTTCACACAAAAAATTTGTAGGATCCCTATGATCATGTGATCAAAATTTAAATGCTTGGCAACTGTTTCATTCTTATGACCGTTGCTGTATCTCAAGGTCATGCCATCACTACCTGTACACATGTACAGATTAAGGACTTTGGGGTTTTATTATAATTAAAAGGAGGCATTGGATTAGAAGACCTCTAAGGTCCCTTCCAACTCTGATATTATTATTATTATTATTATTATACTGTCCAGGAGATACCATAAACTCTTAAAGACTGCAATCTCAGGCATTCTTCCCCCAAAGTCAGACCAGTGCCTGAATCTTGTGGTCCATACCTCTAGATAGGAATGCATAAAAATAAACTGCAACATAGATATTGGCTCCCTTTCTATTTCCTATTTTTAACCTTTGTTGCTTCCCTTGCAGACTGCCAAATGCTGCTACTATCACTACTACTATTACTAATACAGCTACCTGTCCATTAATTTAGTAGAAGTTCCCAGATTTTACTTTTCTCTTTTCTCCTTTAAACTAATGTAAACTTACCATGCATGGAAGTGATGCCCAGAAAGATACAGATAAATAACCAGGACCACATTCTCATTGAGCAGAAGCAGCCGAAGCTGTCACTCAGCAGATGAACAGGAGAGTGGCTGAAGAGCTAAAGTTTCCCCCTGTATTTATGGGAGAAGAATAGTATGTGAAGAATAGCATTGTGCAACTAATTTGCCTAAATTGCATAAGCTGGCCAACTGTACACAATATCTTGGTTAAAGATCTTCTTCCTTATTTGAAAAAGAAATCTGAGCTCACAATACTGACGAGCAAAGTCAACAGTTCAAAACACTCCTCTCTAAAGTTGAAGTCAAACAGAAAAAGAAAGAAAGAAAAATATATTAAAAAATTAACTTCTGATATTCATCACAGCAGTTATAAGTACAAATATAATTTAGTTTCTCTCTCTAAAGTTACGTCATAATGCTCTTCTTCCTATAATCCATCCTATCCAATCATCAAAGCCATACTTCAGAAGTTCCTTTCTTTATTTTTACCCACAAAATCCATAGGAGGTTTCCATTCACCAATAAAGATAATCAAAGAAGTTAATCTAAACATCGCAGCAAGATCTGTCATTTCACCATTTCTCTATAGTGGCTTGTGTTGAATCTTTTCACCTCTGTGTATATAATGCTGTAGTAATCATATCCTGAAATAATCATCCATGGCTTTTTTCTAAATGATTATTGATTAGTCCTAAAAGGAAAAGTTTTGGCTTCAATTAAATATTGATTCATATTTCAATCCATTATTTTTAGCTTTTTGACATGTCTACCAAGCATAATAAAATGTCCCTTCATATTGTTCACATTTCCAACTTACATTTGAAGTGTCTTGATACATTCTAGAGAATTTCTCATATACCATACCATATGAGAAATTGGCATCGTATACTAACATCACATCATTTTATCAAAACTCCCTTTCAGATCTTAAGACAATATAAATCTTTCAACCTCATGTTTTCCCATTGGTTCATCTGTACATTATAATCAAAATTCTTGGCTCACTCTGTCATGCATTCTTTATCCTGTTTTTCCTCTGTTTCAAACATCAATAAAAGTTTATACATTTTAGCAATTACTTGTTCATCTTCAGTGCAGAATTATACTTCAGATTCTGACTTACTTTGCTCTAAACCAAAATATCATATTTAGTATGACCATTTTGAATATTTCTGATCGTTGTAAATGGGAAAACCATGGACAACTGTATATCCTTCTAATATTAACTGTTCTCTTTATTTCATTTTAAATTCTGTTTTTTAATTTCCCAATATTTCCTATTAAATCAACCATTTGTCCTTGCCTGCTGTTTCTCTTCTAAGTTCCATAAGGGTGTTTTGGGGCATAACATGGGTTTATATATATTCCATACTCTCACTATGGCACATCCAGTGGTGGGTTACTACCAGTTCTACCCAGGTTGGCGAACCGGGAGCGGCAGCAGTGGGAAGCTCCGCCCACCCACGCCAAATGCTTCTGTGCGTGCGCAGAAGCATCACACGCAGGCACAAATGCACGTGCACACACAAGCAAAGTGGTAGCGACAGGTTTTACAACCCACTACTGGGCACATCTAATAAAATGACTTTAAAAATCCATATTAATTTTAGCTTTACCATGCCATAAATATTCATATCATTCAAACTTCAGGTCATGACCTTCTAATTCTAAAAGTCTGATTTAAAAAAAAAATCTACACAAATTCTATACAGTGATAATACCATTATAGATTAGGGACAGATCGAGGTCATTTTTACAACATTCTCTTGTTACACCACACTATCTTTTCCATTATTTCAGCTAAAGCAGGAAGGATATGTGTTCAAGTACTTTGAGAACAGTTAACTGAGCCATCAGTCAGCTATTGTGTAATTCTGATAGATCACAAACACAGTGTTCCTGTCTTTGGCTCTTTAGAGTAAAAACAGCTGAAATGCAGCAGACAAGGCTGTCCAGGACAAAGGTAGTTATTATTGTAGTTATTACTACATTTAGGCAAGGAAAACAAAATGCACAGTAACAGTGTATATGGTACCTCACTCAATAGTAGTAACTATGAGAGGGATCTTGGAGTCCTATTGGAGAAACGTTTAAATATGAGCCAGCAGTGTGCAGCAGCTGCCAAAAAAGCCAACACAGTTCTGGGCTGCATAAACAGAGGGATAGAATCAAGATCACGTGAAGTGTTAATATCACTTTATAATACCTTGGTAGGGCCACACTTGGAATACTGCCTCCAGTTTTGGTTGCCACGATGTAAAAAAGATGTGGAGACTCTAGAAAGAGTGCAGAGAAGAGCAACAAAGATGATTAGGGGACTGGAGGCTAGAACATATGAAGAACGGTTGCAAGAACTGGGTATGCCTAGTTTAATGAAAAGAAGGACTAGGGGAGACATGATAGCAGTGTTCCAATATCTGAGGGACTGCCACAAAGAAGAGGGAGTCAAACTATTCTCCAAAGCACCTGAGGAAAAGGACAAGAAGCAATGGATGGAAATTAATCAAGGAGAGAAGCAACCTAGAACTTAGGAGAAATTTCCTGACAGTTAGAACAATTAACCAGTGGAACAATTTGCCTGCAGTAGTTTTGAATGTTCCAACACTGAAAGTTTTTAAGAAGATATTGGATGACCATTTGTCTGAAGTGGTGTAGGGTTTCCTGCCTAGGCAGGGGGTTGGACTAGAAGACCTCCAAGGTCCCTTACAACTCTATTCTGTTAAATTATTGCTATCAGGCTCAGCTGCAGGAAATCATTTGCTTACCACATAAACTTTTCCCTATCTAGCACTCCACAAATATATTAAATGACAACTGAAACTGTTGGATCCAGTGATGGAAGAGACGGACACAGCTCTTTCAGTAACAACAGCTCTTTATTAGTAGACCAGTACAACCCAACAGAGTGCTAGTCTGGCAGTGTCCTCTTCATATAGAGTGCTGCCAGACAGCTTAGCCAAAGAGATTCAAGTATTTTCCCGCCTTTTTGGAGAACCTGAGTGAAAACTATAGCACACTCCTTATATGGTATATAATAGAAACTTAAACCTGGCTAAAGATGCTGGAACTGTAGCTCAAGAAAGCCAGAGGGCCCCGGTTGGGAAAGCTACATAAAAGAAAGCAAGAGGATCAGATTGTAAAATAAGTGCAAGATACTTTGCCTGGCTCTAAAGAGGAACATTAGGATCAAAACAAAGTGAGGCAAACAGAGCAGAATTGTTAAGTTCAGAGACTTTTAGGGAGGGGAAGAATTTCTAAAAAGATACGTCTGCGAAATTCTTAGCTGAAAATAATATTTAAAATAATCACGGATACTTTGATATGAGGATTCTGTGGCAGAACCAGCTTTGGACCGTGAGATCACACAACATTCAACAGTCCCTCCCTTTTTTTGGCAATACTTCCAATCAAAGCAGCACAGATAGGGTATTTTACAGTCCTATTGGTCAACTGCAGGGAACAATAATAGGCTTATGACAAACTGCATGTCCTTAATGTTTGAAGCCAAATGAATTGAAAATTACTACAAATTAACTTCAGAATGTTTTATGAGTGAAAATGCTTTGACAAACCAAATATAAGGAGTCCTACTGATAATTGAAAAATATTAACTTAGCAATTTGATAAATGTGATAGAGATTATTAACAAAGTTAGTGTGAATTGGATCAATATAAATGAAACTTAGTTAAATTTGTTCATATATAATAGAGAAATGTTTAGATAGAACAAGAAAGATATAGATGAAGGTAGAGATAAAGATGAGTTTTGAATATGTATGTTTGAATAATATAATGAGGATTATTTAAGTTTGAGAAATGTGATAGAAATTACTAATATTGTTATTGTGAATGGGATTAATATGAATGATACCCAGAACCAACTCTGTTCATACACAATATAAATGTATAATTAAAATAATAATAATAATAAATATGCTACAAAAGAAAAAGAAAAAGATTAACTTAGCGCTAAAGTCATAAACAGGAAAAGAAATGCCTTTTGTTTTCAACAAGCAACAGCTTTCTATTGGTGGGAATTTCCCCTGCTCTCTTGCGGTAAAACAGATCGCTTTGGCAGCTCTTATCACATATCTAATCATATTCTCTAGATTAACCATCTGGAGATTTTCCTTATTCTGCAAATCTTTTGGAATCCTCTACAATGACAACTGCAGGGCAAATCATAAATTGATTTCCAAAATAAATCTGTCATGTTCAATGAATTTTCATTTGAGCTCTTTCTGCCTATGCTGATTCCTCTGCGGGGATTTTCTGACTGACCCACAAATATTATGTATGAGGCCTTATGATCTCTGAATTACTGTCAAATTGGAGTCAGGCCCTTTTTTTTTTTTTTTTTAGGAAAGTGTATTTTACGTCAGTGCCATACTTATTTTCATAAACACAGTTTAATAAAGAAACCATAAACTGGTTCTTCTGAAAATAGCTGAAGCATGCTAAATTGCTTGCCTTCTGTCATAAAATCCCTGGATATTGTCCATGTTCATTTTGAATCTCAACAAATCGGATCAAATCGCCTGTTTGAATGAAATGCATCATTTTTGCTTAATTATGGTGGTCAAGAAGCTTTCACTTAATTTTGAAGCATAGTGAAATCACATAAGTAACCATTCTACAGAATAGCCTTTGAGCTAAAATATCATTTTCAAAATACATTTCCAGTTTCAAATACTGTCTATTTTTCATGAATTTTATCTCTCAAGCAACACAGTATTTGGTGTGGTGGTAAAGGCACTGGTTTAGAAACAGAGAGGTGAGGGTGCTGAATTCTAATCCTGCCTTAGGCACAGAGTAAGCTGGTGATTTGGGGCCAGTTACTGTCTCTAAAGTCAACAAGAATCAGGGCTGACTCAATGAACTCCATCAAGCATTTCCAACCCATGCCCTGGAGACCACATATGGCTCTAGACAGCAACCCTACAAGATTAAAATGAAAATATAAAAAGGGAAGTTTGTTACTTATACATATTAATTATATTGTATATGTTATAAGCGACCCAATATAATTCTATTCAATGTGGCCTATGCAAGCAAAAAAGATAGATACTCATGGACTATATTGTCAAGTATTTGGCTTTTTTTAAAAAAGCTGACTTTGCTGGCAAACTGGCCAGATAATAGGGTTATCATGGACACCTGCTCAAGAGTAAAGGAAGACTTGCATCTCTTCTCTGAAGCAACTCAGAAGGCGGTACATGAAGTCATGTCAAAGGCAAAATCTTGGAACATTTAAACATATGGATTCTTAAGCCAACTAAGAAATGAAACTGAAAAAGATTTCTGGCAAAATGGTTTCAGGAACATAGTGAGCATGTTGTATGCCCTTAGGCAGCGGTTGCTCAGAGCCTCACACATCTCCTTTCCAAAGAGCTGTGGGATATAGATATAGGCCAACAGAAGTCTATGGTTTGCATGTCTGTGTTGCAAGATAAATGGACATGGAAAATTGTTGCAACTTCAGGCTAGGATTAAAATGTGCTACCTACATATTAGAATTGTCAGAATAAGTCCAAATTTAGAGCGCATTATGACTCATAAATCATGGTACATATTAATTATGAGAAAATCCTCAGGGCTTAATTCCCACTCATTAACTAAGCCTGCTGTCCAACCCTTTGCAGGGAAAATGAGCAAGTTTATTGCAGTCTGACAATAAAAATGATTAAAAGTGATGCAAACAAAAAGCAATAAAATAATACGATAATCACACCCACCCCACAATAAAATTTGAAGCATGTTGAGACAAAAGGACTGTTTGTTCTCAGGAGTATTCTTTCCTGATACCGAAAGCAGCCATACTAGAAAAGACTCATAACAGAGCCAATGTAAATAGCAATAGCACTTAGACTTATGTATTGCCCCATAGTGATTTACAGCCTTCTCTAAGAGGTTTACAGAGTCAGCATATTGCCCCTAACTATCTGGGTCCTCACTTTACTGACCTCAGAAGGATGGAAGGCTGAGTCAACCTTGAGACACTCAGGATCGATCCCTTGGCTGTGGGCAGAGTTAGCCCTCAATACTGCATTCAAACAAAAAAAGATAAAACTTCAAAGTGGCATGTTAACAATTAAAATGTGATTAAGCGAAATAGACCTTGAAGTCTATTGAATAGGAATCAATATCCAAATTTTTGTACCCTCTGATGTCTTGGCTAGCACCTTGTTGCCAGAACTCCATTCAGATCCTGACAAATGAACTTACATACATAAGTATATGCATGACATGCATACATGTGATTTATCTTAGCTAAGATAATCAAGTGATCAACTCTATGACTGTGAGAACAATGCAGCACTACCTCTACCCCTTCCATCCTTCAAAAGCAGTTTTGAGATGATCTAAAATTATTTTGTACTCCCACTAGTTTCAAAAGACTGGGAACAATGAATAAAGAACATCAAACATTCTTTTTAGAGCCACAAATTGCCACAGGTTCTAAAAAAAAAAAGGGGGGGGTCAGTCATTCCACCCACTACAAAAAGGAGAAAAAATAATTGTTTCAAAACCTCCTTCCGTTTCCTTACTTCTTGTTAGATGGGTCTGTCTAGCATTTCCCATAACTAAATAAAATATGGTTTCTTATAGGGAACTGCAAATCTATAATCTCACGTTTTCCTTTGAAAGATCAAAACTCAAGTGCCAGGAGGCAAGTAAAAATAAATGTTTCTACTATTATGACAGCGAACTATTCATTCCACTACTGTACTGTGAGAATGAACTAGCCACCAGCTCTTCAGAGCTGCAGCATTGAAAACCTTTACAGTATTTTGTTTCAGATAAATGGAATTGTGAAGGGGGTGGGGAAACCCTTCAGTTCCAGTTCCATAAGCGCCATTTTAGAGAAACGCTGCTATTGAACTGGTTCTGCCGGTAGCTATGCTGGCTTCTCAGATAATTGTCTGAAATAATTCTTATTTCTCACTGCTCTTCCTAGAGTTGTGATTATGATGATCACTTGTGTTTTGTTAAATGGAAAAGATAAAGCAACTGCTCTGATTTATTATCTTTCTCCGACCAAAAACAACAGCTTCCTTAGGCAAAAAGTGCATACACTTTAAATGAACATATGAGTAAATGAACATATGTGATAATGACAGTTTTTGCTAAGTTCCAGAAAAGGTTTGATAAGTTCAGCTTTCGGTATCATGTCAGCAAAAAGAAATCATGTCAGAATGACATGCAGACACCGGGATGTCATGACACAGATTCCAATTGCATCATGCTGTCTGACACAAGAAAGCTCTTTGAATGCTCAGAATTGCTTTGAATAGTGAATAGAATAGAATAGAATAATAGAATATAATTTTTTATTGGCCAAGTGGGATTGGACACACAAGGAATTTGTCTTGGTGCATATGCTCTCAGTGTATATAAAAGAAAAAGATACGTTCATTAAGAATTCTAAGGTATAACACTTAATGATAGTCATAGGGTACAAATAAGCAACCAGGAAACAATATCAATATAAATCATAAGGATACAAGCAACAAAGTTTATGGCTTAACAATGTTTATGGCTTAACGATGTTAACCTGGTGTGCCTTTCTCAAACAGAACCTGAACCGGAAATGTAGATTAAAATTTTTTTATTTGTGTACATAAGTAAGGAGAGGCACCTCACCCAAAGAAGAGGATCGGTCTAGACAGTCAAAGAATTGTTTTATATACAGTTCAAATGTATTGGGTTTGGGATGAGTTCTTTTATAATTAATACTGTTATGTATCTTTAAATATTTTGGCGGGAAACAAGCACGTTGCTGATTGGTTGAAGCCGCTGGTTAAACAGTATATAAGGAGAGGTTTTTCCCCAGCCAGGTTGCTGGGTTAATCCTATATTAAAGAGCTGTTGTCACTACCCTGGTCTCCAGCCTCGTTACTTCCCGAACTTAACACTGGCGACGAGGATGGGATCTCGAGGCTAAGGAGCACCAGAACCGAGCTGAAGCACGGAAGAACCGAACCCAGCAAACTCAGGGCAGAAACGCGGAGATGGCCAGTTACACTCCGCCCGCACCGTTTGACCCAGCTAGAGAGAAATGGGGAACGTACATGACCCGTTTCGAAAGCTTTCTAGAAGCAAACGAACTGCAAGGAGTTCCAGACAACCGCAAAAGGGCATACTTCTTGAGCCACTGCGGTCCCGAGGTCATCGACATCGCGGAAGCCCTGGCAGAGCCAACGCCGGTACAATCAGTATCGTGGCAAACTCTGCAAACCCTGCTAAAAAACCATTTCGCGCCAACGCCGTCCAAATACGTGCGGCGTTTTGAATTTGGAGAGCGCCGACAGCTAGAGGGCGAATCCATCGGCGACTACATGGCCGCCCTGCGGAAAGCCTCCAAAGACTGTGGGTACCGAGACCTAGACGAGGCGCTGCTAGAGCAACTCATCCGGGGGGTCAGAGACATGCGTTTGCGGAGGCGACTGCTATCAAAAAGCAATCTAATGCTGGCAAACGCCCTGGATGAAGCCAGAGCGCATGAAATGTCCACCCAAGCGGCAGAGACCCTGCAAAAGCCACTCGCACCGAAGGCGAGTTCAAAGTCAACCCCGGTGCACCAAGAAGAGATCCAAACCGAATCCGACGGTGAGGATGAGGAAGGGGTTTGTCGAACCGAGAAACGGGGCAAGGAAGACCGGGACGAATGAGGAAGTTGCGGAGGTCAACACCAGCGTCAACACTGCAAGTTCAAGGACGCTACATGTCGGCGGTGCGAGAAGAAGGGGCACCTAGCTCAAGTCTGTCGAGCTCCCCAACCTTCCCGCCGAAAATTCAAATCGGCCAATCAGAGCGCGGGATCGGCAAGGCGACCCGTGATTGGCTCAAACAAAAAAGGCGCGAACTCGAATCAAACGACGGTGATCATAGGCCGCGCCTCAACCCGGGTAGAGAAGAAAATCTTTACCAAACCCAAAATAGAAGGAGTGCCGTGCCGACTAGAAGTGGACACCGGGTCAGCGATCACCATCATGTCCTGGGACACTTTGGCGAAGGCGTTGCCATCGGTCGCGAAGCGCCACCTGCAAACACAACGGCTACGAGTCCACGACTACCAAGGGAATCGCATTCCTGTTCGAGGGACCACGGCTGTCCGAGTCGAGTACGGACCACACAAGAAGACCCTGCCCATCACGATCGTCGAAGGGACCCTGCCTAGTTTGTTGGGACTAGACTGGTTTCGTGCACTGGGCATGGGAGTGACTGGCATTTACAGAAGTGACTGTAACCTGAAAGACATACTCATGAACGAGTTCGAAGATGTCTTCAAGGACTGCCTGGGCAAGTACAAGGGGACCCCTATTTCCTTCAACTTAGACCCCCAGGTAGCCCCCATTAGGTTAAAGGCAAGGAGAGTCCCTTTTGCCCTTAAACCTAAAATTGACAAGGAGCTAGATAAGCTCATAAATCAGGGGATTCTGGTGCCAGTCGATCACGCAAAGTGGGAGACGCCAATCGTCACCCCAGTAAAACCAGATGGGTCAATTAGAATCTGCGCTGACTACAAGGCGACGTTAAACAAAGCCTTACAGAAAAGCGCTTACCCGGTTCCCGTGGTGCAACACTTGCTGCACTCTTTGGGGCAAGGGCAAGTCTTTGCAAAGTTAGACTTGGCTCAAGCCTACCAACAACTGCCCGTAGACGCCAACACAGCCGAAGCCCAAACGATTGTAACTCACAGGGGTGCTTTCAAGTGTACCCGATTACAATTTGGGGTGAGTGTGGCACCGGGGCTGTTCCAAAACTTAATGGAACGACTTCTGCAAGGGCTCCCAGGGGTAGTTCCCTACTTCGATGATGTATTGATATCTGCAGAAAACGTAGAGGAATTGGGGGAGCGTTTGAGAAAAGTTCTGGGCATTTTCCGGTCAGCCGGACTAAAGGTTAAAGTGAACAAATGCCAGATAGGGGTAGAATCCGTCAAATTCTTGGGCTACCGAATAGACAAGAAAGGAATTCACCCCACTGAGAGCAAGGTCAAGGCAATCAGAAAGGCTCCAGCGCCCAAAAACAAAACAGAGCTACAGGCATTCCTGGGGCTAGTGAATTTTTACGCGGTTTTCTTAAAAAACAAGGCGACCGTGGCTGAACCGCTGCATAAGCTTCTGGGAAAGAATACTGTTTGGTCTTGGGGAAAGTCGGAAGCTAGGGCTTTCGAAGCAGTAAAAAACCTACTCTCGAGCGATAGCCTGCTGATCCAGTATCATAGCTCATTGCCATTATTACTGGTTTGCGATGCCTCCCCTTACGGGGTGGGGGTTGTGCTCAGCCACAGACTGCCAAACGGCACAGAAGCCCCTATAGCCTTCTACTCCAGAACGATGTCCTCCACAGAGAGGAACTATAGCCAGTTAGATAAGGAAGCGCTAGCAATTGTGTCAGGGGTAAAAAAGTTTCACGAATATGTTTTTGGGAGAAACTTTGAAATTGTGACTGACCACAGACCGCTGTTAGGGATACTGGCTGGCGACCGCCCAACGCCTGTGGCACTTTCGCCACGATTGACCCGATGGACTATTTTCTTAGCCGCTTATTCCTACAAGCTGCAGCATCGACCGGGAAAAGAAGTGGGGCATGCGGACGCGTTAAGCAGATGCCCACTACCAGGGGCGATCGAAGACCCCACTCCGGGGACGCCCATCCTGCTAATTGACTCTTTGGACTCTGGCCCAGTCACATCTAAGGAGGTGGCTCGGGCATCATACCGGGACATTACGTTGAGGACTGTACTCGGTTGGGTACAAAGGGGGTGGCCCGCTGCGCCGGGCGAACGGTTTAAGGAATTTGTAAAAAAACGTGGGGAACTCTCGGCTCAAGGGGGGTGCCTGCTATGGGGCGATCGAGTGGTGATCCCGGAAAAATTGAGGGAAAGGGTATTGGACCTCCTCCACGAGGGTCACCCAGGGATCGTAAGGATGAAGGGGCTAGCAAGAAGCTATGTGTGGTGGCCACTCATGGACTCAGAAATTGCTGAGAGGGTAGGAAAATGCCAGGCTTGCCAAGAGTCCAGACCTCTACCCCCAACGGCCCCAGTCAGGGAATGGGAAAAACCCCAAGGGCCCTGGTCGAGAATCCACATTGATTTTGCTGGCCCTTTCCACGGCCAAACCTTCCTAGTGGTTGTCGACGCTTTCTCTAAATGGTTGGAGATCATCCTCATGAAATCCATGACAGCCGAGGCAGTAATCGCAGCCCTGCGCCACCTATTCGCAACCCACGGGTTGCCTGACACGCTAGTATCCGACAACGGCCCGCAATTCACGGCAACCCAGTTTGAGGAATACTTGGCAGATGAGGGCATCCGACATGCCCTCTCTGCGCCGTTCCACCCTGCGTCGAATGGCCTTGCAGAGCGTTCCGTCCGGAGCGCTAAGGAGGCATTGTCCAGGCTCAAGCCAGGCGACTGGCAAACAAAGATAGCATAGAACCCCCAGCACTGCTACAGGCAGAAGCCCAGCCGAATTATTGATGGGACGGAAGCTCCGGTGCCCACTTGACCGTTTGAATCCCCATTACACACCAGAGGGTTACAAGGGGGAACTGGAAAAAACGAGAGAAATGGGCATAGGCGACCGAGTGTGGGCCCGCAACTATGGGGACGGCCCAAGTTGGCTAGCAGGGCAAATCATAAAAGCAACCGGTCCAAAATCATACTTAGTTGAGTTAAAAGACAACCGAGTATGGAGGCGCCACATAGATCAGATAAGGAAACGAATAGCCGAACAACCCGAGCTAATTGAGACAGATCATGACCACTCATTATTTGAACCCACAGCTGACCATAACCCGGGGGAGGCGCAAGACTTAGCTGAGTTCCCGGAGGTCCAGCGACGCCATCAGGTTCCCGATGGAAACGGGAGGAAAACTCTGCAGTAATCCAAGGCCGGATGGCCTAGAAAAAGAGTCTGCAAGTAATCCAGGGCCGGATGGCCTAGAGAAAGAGCTGGGAGGAGCAAACAGCCCCTCCGACCAGCTCAACCCACTCCCAAGGACTGAACCGCGCAGGTCCGAAAGAATCAGGAGACGCCCAGGTTATTTGCGTGACTACGTCGAAAAATAACATGTAAATAATATGTAAATAGAGGTAAAGTGTTTTCTGGGAGGGGAGGAGTGTTATGTATCTTTAAATATTTTGGCGGGAAACAAGCACGTTGCTGATTGGTTGAAGCCGCCAGTTAAACAGTATATAAGGAGAGGTTTTTCCCCAGCCAGGTTGCTGGGTTCACCCTATATTAAAGAGCTGTTGTCACTACCCTGGTCTCCAGCCTCGTTACTTCCCGAACTTAACAAATACCGTTTGACACTTCTCTGACACAGCACGCATGCTTACTAACTCTAATATCTAGCATGTAATGTTCCATTGCATCACGCAGTATTCTTAACATTATTTTGTTAATGTTCATTCACATATTCAGAAGGTATGGTTTTTACATTATAATGAGGTATAAAGAGTTTGCAAGTAAACTCTTTTTACAAATCAACATCTTTGACAAGTCAATAGAATAGAATAGAATAGAATTTTATTGGTCAAGTGTGATTGGACACACAAGGAATTTGTCTTGGTGCATATGCTCTCAGTGTACATAAAAGAAAAGATACGTTCATCAAGGTACAACATTTACAACACAATTGATGGTCAATATATCAATATAAATCATAAGGATTGCCAGCAACAAGTTATAGTCATACAGTCATAAGTGGAAAGAGATTGGTGATGGGAACTATGAAACGATTAATAGTAGTGCAGATTCAGTAAATAGTCTGACAGTGTTGAGGGAATTATTTGTTTAGCAGAGTGATGGCCTTCGGGAAAAAACTGTTCTTGTGTCTAGTTGTTCTGGTGTGCAGTGCTCTATAGCATCGTTTTGAGGGTAGGAGTTGAAACAGTTTATGTCCAGGATGCGAGGGATCTGCAAATATTTTCACGGCCCTCTTCTTGATTCGTGCAGTATACAGGTCCTCAATGGAAGGCAGGTTGGTAGCAATTATTTTTTCTGCAGTTCTAATTATCCTCTGAAGTCTGTGTTTTTCTTGTTGGGTTGCAGAACCGAACCAGACAGTTATAGAGGTGCAAATGACAGACTCAATAATTCCTCTGTAGAATTGGATCAGCAGCTCCTTGGGCAGTTTGAGCTTACTGAGTTGGCGCAGAAAGAACATTCTTTGTTGTCCTTTTTTAATGATGTTTTTGATGTTCGCTGTCCATTTGAGATCTTGCGATATGATAGAACCCAGAAATTTGAAGGTTTCTACTGTTGATACTGTGTTGTCAAATATTGTGAGAGGTGGAAGTATGGAAGGGTTTCTCCTAAAGTCTACCACCATTTCTATGGTTTTGAGTGTGTTCAGTTCCAGATTGTTTTGGTTGCACCACAAGGCTATCAAACTCCACATTCCTCATCGAGAGCTTGCTTTGTTATTTCAAAGACATATTAATCTCCTAGTAACATTAATCAGAAAACCTCATAATTACTAAAGACATTAATCAAAGATGCTCTCCTCTGCTGTTGCCATCAAGTGCAACCCCACACCCCCAAACTTTTAAATGTGCATTTCATGGCTTCAATTGCACAGTCACATCTACCATCTTGATTTTTTGGGGCCCTGCCTCCCACTTCATTTGCACTGCAGATATTCCCATTAAAAACAGTCTGAAATCAGACAAAAACTTCCTTCACTGGACTTTTCCTTTAATTAAATTTGTTTTAATTTGTCTTTGCCTAGCTTTTTAAAAAGCAAATGCAAATTTCTTGTTTTTCTGGATTCTGAAGAATGTTTGCATTAAGAAGATCTGAAAGCTTTTGGATGCAGTAGACAAAAACTATTAGTCACTTTATGCAAGGATCAATTCCCATTCTCTTAAACATGCACAACATTTGTAAAATGCATTGTGGAAAATTCCACCTGGATTTAACAGAGATTCCTAGTAATTGATGCCTTTCCCTCATTAGCCTGTTAAATTGAGGGTTATGTATATGTAAGATTTGATTGCCTGACGTTATTGACCTGCTAGGCAAGAATTCTCTGGTGCAACCTTACGAATGCTATTTATCTGTTAGTTAGAAAACAATGTTTTGCAACAGAGGTGGAAGAATCCATATTAAAGTCAAATTATCAAAAAGAAAATTTATGCTGCATAGACATATCTAAATTTCTTACTTTGGAGTCATCTCATTGAGAGCAGCAGAGCTTTTCTGATAGTACTCTTGCCCAGCTAATTTTAAGGACTCAGATTTCTAGTTTTGAGAAATCTTGCCTCTAACCTTAGCCTTCAAGAACAAATATCACAATTATGGAGGAGAAGAAAACCCAAGGTCCTTTATGGTTCTTATTCTCCTGAAGCACAGAAAAATGAATGATT
Organism: Ahaetulla prasina; assembly: GCF_028640845.1. Taxonomy (NCBI): domain Eukaryota; kingdom Metazoa; phylum Chordata; class Lepidosauria; order Squamata; family Colubridae; genus Ahaetulla; species Ahaetulla prasina. The sequence continues at coordinate 254,709,185 of NC_080539.1, read as the reverse complement.
GGGAATTGCACTTCAGAGTTACTTCAAAGGCAAGGAGAGTTAAAAGGCAGTCTGCACAAATCAATAATCTTAGAACTTCATATAAAAAGGCATTAGTCACTAGCCGCAGATCATCTGCTGTGAGGAAGGAACTCAGACACTCTTCACGATTTTTAATGGAGCTATAGTATAGGCATGTAAATCTGTCATGGCCCCATCAGATCCCGGTTCAGAGGAGTTGGAACCGGGATCGTCCCACGGAAATGGCACATCTCCCCTGGAATGTTTGGAGAAGCCAAGGGCTGAGGGCACTGCTGTCCCAGGCCCCTCAGGCATTAGGGGAGGGTGGTTGACCAGATGGGGAGCTGCCTGTCCTCACAGACACAGGGGAGGATTGGCTGCAGGCAGACAGTGGTGCTGAGAGGCAGCAGATCCCCTCTGATGAGGAACAGCTGTCTTCCCCATTTGATCAGAGGGCCCAGACTATTTTATTTTATTTATTATATTTATTTATTTTGTCACACAGTATATATAAGCATAAGCATGAAATAATTGTACAATATATAAGCATATATATGAGTATGAGTATGTAATGACTATATTAATTGGATATAACGAAAGGAAACAATAGGACAGGAATGGTAGGCACGCTGGTGCTCTTATGCACGCCCCTTACAGACCTCTTAGGAAAGGGGTAAGGTCAATGGTAGACAGTTTTTGGTTGAAGCTTTGGGGATTTTGGGAAGAGACCACAGAGTCAGGTAGTGTGTTCCAAGCATTAACAACTCTGTTACTGAAGTCATATTTTCCGCAATCAAGATTGGAACAGTTAACATTAAGCTTAAATCTATTGTGTGTATGTGTATTGTTGCAATTGAAGCTGAAGAAGTCTTCGACAGGAAGGACATTGTAATAGATGATTCTATGAGTTAAACTCAGGTCATGTCGAAGGCGGCGTAGTTCTAAATTTTCTAAACCCAGGATTTCAAGTCTGGTGGCATAAGGTATTTTGTTGTATTCAGAGGAGTGGAGAACTTGTAAAATATTTCTGGACATGTTCAATTGTATTGATGTCAGAAATGTGGTATGGGTTCCAAACAGTCGAAGTGTATTCAAGAATTGGTCTAGCAAATGTTTTATATGCTCTGGTTAGTAGTGTAGTGTTTTAGGAGAAGAAGCTGCGCAAGATTAGGTTTACAACTTTTAAGGCCTTTTTTGCGATGTAGTTACAGTGGGCTTTGGCACTTAGATCATTGGATATGAAAACTCCAAGATCTAGAGCGGAGGCAAGCTTAAAGGAGGTCTGCAACACTGCTTGGGAGAAGGTCTCCCTGCCTCTCCTCACAAGGAACACCTGCCTAGGTTGACTTAAGCAAAGGCTAGGGGAGATTGTCTTTGTTGGGAACAATTGTTTTGCTTTGGCATGCACTTCCCTGACCTTGGAAAAACTGTGCCTTGTTATTGTGTTTCTTCCTGTGGATTTTGACCCTCGCTTGTAGACTCTTGACCTTGCTCTGTGGACCTGGAATCTTGTGTACGACTTACTTACAGACTTTGCTGTGTGGACTTGCACCTTATTTTTGGACTTATTCTCTGCCTTTGCGGTTTGGGTCTGGTGATTATTGGCTTTATTTGTGGAACTGTTGGTGGTTGTCTTCTGAGAAGTTTGGAGTGAAGCTTTACCAGCCGTTGCTGGGCCATTTGTTGTGGGAATTAGCAGAACAATAAAGGTCTCTATTGAAACCTACCTCTGCCTAGGCAATCTGGATCACAACAAGACCTTCTGTTGGTTTTACCCTCCTTGGCTGCTTAGAGATTGCAGGCAATATGTTGCAATAATTTGCTGTTACTGAAAAGGTCATTGAATGGTTATGATATGTGCACCCATAACACTTAGCTTCACAGTATATCGTTATCCCAGGCTGTGATAGGATGCAATTGATGACTCATCTAGGCGGCTGTCATGAGTCTGGATGGAATAGAAAAAGCTGAAGTAAAATGGCAATACCGTTGTCCATCACTGTTGACACCAGTCTTGTCTCTTGACAGAAGGGCACATCTTGAAAGTCACAATATTTTAGTATTATATAGTCTCAAGAGTCATTTTTGTTGCAACAAAACATGAACCTAACAAATAAATGAATGTATCATTATCAAAGAAGGAACACATTACATGGATATTCCACAATGTCTTTTTTTTTTTTTGCAGAAAAAAGATTTTTACTTCCGTTGTACCATTCAAGTGACAGCTCAACAAAATGCAGATGTGTGGTTTCCTGAAAGAATCCTGGCCATGCAAATCTTTGAAACTAGTCAGAAATCATGCCACATGTTTGGAGGAAGTTACTGTGAGCTGCAGAAAGCTTGCAGAACTCCTGTGTGAATTTGCTTGTAGAATTTGCATTTTTTTCCTTCCATGAAGGGGTCCCTGGAGAAATGAGTAAAGGAGTATCTGGTGAATTTCTCCCTTTTCTACAGCAATTAAGGTAGCTGCATCTTGGGAGTAAGATGTTGCCACATGGACAAAACATTCTATTGCAAAATACTTTCAGTCGTATTTTTATGGCTTCTCACTTCAAGCTGGAGTGTATCTAGATACTTCCTAATGTTGCCAACAAATGCATTCCTAGTAGGTCTTCCAGGGACCACTTTCTAGGTTCGTGGCTGATGCTACCAGTCTGGCTGCTGGCATTGGAGCTCCCAGACCGCCTCACCGATACAGCTTTCCTGGTTTTTATTGTTTGAGCATGGCAATGTGTGTGCTCTGGGAGATCAGTATTACCAGTGGCTGTCAAAAATAAATGTTTCATACAACTTATGAGGCAGCCCTCTTCTCCCATTGTACTGAAGAATTAATTTTCATTATGCACATCCCTTCTTCCGGAGCTGAAAATTGCACCATGTTTTTTTTTAAAAAAAATACTCCAACCATGTTTTTTTAAAAAAATACTCAAATACTGCCTCTTATAGCTAGAACATTGAAAATCCATGTCATGATTTTCATCTCTGAGGGCAGGATCAGAAAGGCTTCAGCTCGGGGGGCCAAATGCCCAATGCTGCCTAGATTCTAAAGTTTTCTGAAAGAAGCAGCAGATGCAGTGGTAAAATCCAAATTTTTTTACTACTGGTTCTGTGGGCATGGCTTGGTGGGTGTGGTGTGGCTTGGTGGGCGTGGCAGGGAAGTATACTGCAAAATCCCCATTACCTCCCCACTCCTGGGAGAAGGATATTGCAAAATCTCCATTCCCATCCCACTCTGGGACCAGCCAGAAGTGGTATTTGCCGGTTCTCTGAACTGCTCAAAATTTCCACTACTGGTTCTCCAGAATCTGTCAGAACCTGCTGGATTTCACCCCTGCGCAGATGGTGTGAAAAGGTAGGTGGATTGGCCTACTCGATGAAGACCTGCTGCTAGGAGGTTCCCAGGTTGGTGGCAACTGCAAACTGAATGGACGGGTGGGGTTAAGCCAGTAAGGCAAGCTGACCAGGTATCCATTGAGACAGGTAGCTCAACTCCAAAGTGGGCATGAGAGGGAGCAGCAAAGTCCCAAAGCTATTTCTTGGGGGCTTCAGTGTGACAACTACAAAAACTACAGGTTATTTTTTGTTAAGGGAATATTGCCCTCTCCATCTTCCAGGAGATCAATATTCCCAGGGCAGAACATAAATAAAAAAATCAATATTGACCCTGAGCTGCCAGAAAACCAAACAAAACAAAATTGGAAAATATTGCAGCTGTTTGGCATGAGCATAAGGAGACTGGCCCTCAGAGGGGCCCTGCCAAGCTTCATAGCATCAGGCATAATTAAGAGGGTAAAGATCATGCGGAAGTCAACAAAGATTTTTAGGAGCAAAGGGCAGAATCTTGCCAACTGCAAGAGGAACCCCCAATTCATGTTTCACGGAATTAATTAAGGTGAAGTTTCTCTGAATATTTTGAATCAGTATTTCTTGGACTTTGTGCAACTTCATCCCAGCTGCTATTTATAGTATGGACCAAGGGTGTCCAGCTTTGCTAACTTGAATTATGGACTTCACTTCCAAGAATTCCCCAGGCAGCATGAATTCAACATTTCCTTCCCAGCAGAATTCTGGGAGTTGAAGTCCACAGTTGGTAAGGTTGGATATCCCTGATCGAAACAATTCAAGAACCTTTCTCTAACTTTATAGTTTGTTATGATGAACATTCTTCATATCTGCCAGCCTCCCTACAATCTTTCGCAGGGGGAAAGATTCCTGGAGATACTACCAGTAGTGGGTTCCACTTACCTTCGCTACTGGTGTGGAACTGTGAGTGTGCATTTGTGCGTGCTTGCTGCACACGTGGCCCTTCTGCACATGTGCAGAATGTCCATGATGACGTCTGGGTGGGTGGGTGGAACTTCCTGCCACTACTACCTGTTCGCCCGAACTGGGACGAACCAGTAGAAACCCACCACTGGATACTATCCAGTCCTACCCCATCCCATCCCTTATAACAATCAGGATAGTAATTAGTGTTCAGTTTCCTCTTCATTAAGTGATGCCGGGGGGGGGGGGAGGAGAGGGGGAAACCTATCAGTCACTGCTCTGAAACTACCCTGAACTAAGCTATACAATTTATTTATTTTATTTTATTTATTTATTTGTCACAACAGTAGATATAAGCATAAGCATGAAATAACTATACGATATATAAGCATATATATAAGCATAAATATGTAATAACTATATGAAATTGGATACAATCAAAGAGAACATTAGGACAGGAATGGTAGGCACGCTGGTGCTCTTATGCACGCCCCTTACAGACCTCTTAGGAATGGGGTGAGGTCAAAAGTAGATAGTTTTTGTTTAAAGCTTTGGGGATTTTGGGAAGAGATTACAGAGTCTGGTAGTGCATTCCAGGCATTAACGACTCTGCTACTGAAGTCATATTTTCTGCAATCAAGATTGGAGCAGTTCACATTAAGCTTAAATCTATTCTGTGCTCGTGTATTGTTGTGATTGAAGCTGAAGTAGTCTTCAACAGGAAGGACATTGTAACTGATGATTCTATGAGTTAAACTCAGGTCATTTTGAAGGCGGCGTAGTTCTAAATTTTCTAAACCCAGGATTTCAAGTCTGGTGGCATAAGGTATTTTGCTGTAATCAGAGGAGTGGAGAACTCTTTCTGGACACGCTCAATTGTATTAATGTCCAAAATGAGGTATGGGTTCCAGACAGGCGAGCTGTATTCAAGAATTGGTCTAGCGAATGTTTTATATGCTCTGGTTAGTAGTGTAGTGTTTCTGGAGAAGAAGTTACGCAAGATTAAGTTAACAACTCTTAAAGCCTTTTTTGCGATGTAGTTGCAGTGGGCTTTGGCACTTAGATCATTTGATATGAAAACTCTAAGGTCTTTAACGTGGTGGGGGTCATCTACAAGGTAATGTCCATCGAGCTTGTATTTAGTGTTCAGATTCTTTTTTCCAATGTGTAAGACTGAACATTTGCTGGTTGAGATTTGGAGTTGCCAATTTTCTGACCATTCCGACACAAAGTCAAGGTCTCTTTGAAGGGTAGCTGTATTGTTGGTAGTGTTAAATAGTTTAACATTGTCAGCGAAGAGAACACAATTACTTATAATATGGTCACAGAGATCATTAATGTATAATATGAAGAACGCTGCCTTGAGGAACGCCACTCTTGACAGGAACAGGATTTGATAGGGCACTGCCTATTTTGACCACTTGTTGTCTGTTTGACAGGAACGCTGTTATCCAATTGTGTAATCCTGACCAATCTCTTTGATGAGGTGCAGTAAAGGTAGGCCATGTGGCAGTACTCTTTCTATTTAAATACATTCCTCTTGACTCATGAATCAGAGGAAAGCACATTCATGTGGCTGTAAGGAAGAGCACATAGGCCAGTTACTATTAGTGCAGCTTGCAGTTATGTCCTAATAGCCTTTACACATGCCGAGAACCTAAGGATTATCTCCTAAACAGATACAACTGGGTAGTTTACACACTTTGCAGTGAAACCAACAGAGTGAGCCTGTCTGAAGGATAGGGAACACACACACACACACACACACACACATACTGGAGCGTTAGTAATCATGGTATGCGACACCAGATGGCGCATCAGGTCTGAGCTATAAAAGGTGGTCGCCCCTGAAAATATCGGTTGCAGCAGAACAATTTGGCTTTGGCTATAGGTAGTTTATTCTGTAGAGAAGAATTTGAAGCGCCTTCAGGTCGAAGTGTAATTTGAAAATGGAAGAATTAAAAAGAGGGAAGAAAAAGAGCCATGAAGTTATCCATCACATCATGGAACACAGAAGCAGAAGTGGATAAGCAAAAAACATTGCCCCCGCCCACCCTTACGGCCCTCAAAGCAAAATACTGAGTTAAGCTATGGAAACTGAGTGAGATTTATTCACTGTAGCATTGTCCGAGAAAATCCAAACTCACTGATTTCTTTGAATTGATTATTGCTTTCTCCTAAAGGAACCAAATTGATTGAGAAAATCTAAAGGTCACTGCAGTGTATTTAAAAAATTGTGCGTGCATGTACTCCTAACAACAAAAATGGAAAGTAGGTTACAACCCACAATTGCTGACTTTTTCCCTTGCCTCCTTTTTGTATGAATGACCTCTTAGCTTACCCGGATGATATTTTAAGAAATAATCACTGACTAATCCATCTTTAGTGTTATGTGCTCTATTCAGAAACATTTCTTACTGTTCCTGATGAAATGGCTGGTGATAGAGCTGCAAATTAGTTCTGATCCTAATGATCAGAGGTCCCTTTCTGAGATGATGTCTGAAATAATTTTTGGGATTCACTCATTTAATTTGCTCTGCATTTATACATATTAACATATTTTCAGTAAGATACAAGAAATAGTTGACTGTATGTTTTAAATGACTGATCTTTCTAAATTTTAGGTAAGGCATTCTCACTCTAAGGCAGGGGTAGTCAACCTTTTTATACCTACCCCCCACTTTTGTATCTCTGTTAGTAGTAAAATTTTCTAACCGCCCACCAGTTCCACAGTAATGCCCCCTGTATCGTCGTCTGTGCATGCCTCTCGCACATTGTGGATTGGGTTTGGGGGGGGTGCGCCGGCTACCAGCTCTGCTTGTCTGTTACAGCTGGGTGGTGTGGGGGAGATGCGCAAGCTATTCTAGGATGAGACTCTTTTGTTTGCGGTCGCACTATAGCGCAATTTAGTTTCACTTATGTAACCTGAACTAAACTTATGCGCGGGCGATACAAATAGTTTATTTTCAGAAATTTAAATTGTCATAGGGAATTTTATGAAAACCTAATGAAAATGTTTTTAAATAATGCTATGAATTTTTTTTAAAGTCAATTAAATTAAAAAAAAAGGAAAATGCTTCAGTATCGGACAAAACCCCTACCGCCCACCATGAAAGCTAGAATGCCCACTAGTGGGCAGTAGGGACCAGGTTGACTACCATTGTTCTAAGGTGAAGGCTTTATTCGAGAACTTTGTTTTCCTCACACAGCAATTCTTATCTGGTTGCATTCTGGATGCTTTCTGAGCTTGGTTGTTTTTCTGAAGACTAAACAGAATTGTTTTAATGTCCTATCCAAATATTAGCCAGGTCAGACTCTGGACAGTTTTTGAGATCTACTAATCTCAAGATCTGCTAGGTGTTGTTGCCCCTAATTAGAATAGAATAGAATTTTTTTTATTTTATTTTTTAGAATTTTTATTGGCCAAGTGTGATTGGACACACAAGGAATTTGTCTTGGTGCATATGCTCTCAGTGTACATAAAAGAAAAGATAGGTTCATCAAGGTACAACATTTACAACACAATTGATGATCAATATATCAATATAAATCATAAGGATTGCCAGCAACAAGTTATAGTCATACAGTCATAAGTGGAAAGAGATTGGTGATGGGAACTATGAAACGATTAATAGTAGTGCAGATTCAGTAAATAGTCTGACAGTGTTGAGGGAATTATTTGTTTAGCAGAGTGATGGCCTTCGGGAAAAAACTGTTCTTGTGTCTAGTTGTTCTGGTGTGCAGTGCTCTATAGCGTCGTTTTGAGGGTAGGAGTTGAAACAGTTTATGTCCAGGATGCGAGGGATCTGCAAATATTTTCACGGCTCTCTTCTTGATTCGTGCAGTATACAGGTCCTCAATGGAAGGCAAGTTGGTAGCAATTATTTTTCCTGCAGTTCTAATTATCCTCTGAAGTCTGTGTTTTTCTTGTTGGGTTGCAGAACCGAACCAGACAGTTATAGAGGTGCAAATGACAGACTCAATAATTCCTCTGTAGAATTGGATCAGCAGCTCCTTGGGCAGTTTGAGCTTACTGAGTTGGCGCAGAAAGAACATTCTTTGTTGTCCTTTTTTAATGATGTTTTTGATGTTAGCTGTCCATTTGAGATCTTGCGATATGATAGAACCCAGAAATTTGAAGGTTTCTACTGTTGATACTGTGTTGTCAAGTATTGTGAGAGGTGGAAGTATGGAAGGGTTTTTCCTAAAGTCTACCACCATTTCTACGGTTTTGAGTGTGTTCAGTTCCAGATTGTTTTGGTTGCACCACAAGGCTAGTCGTTCGACCTCTCGTCTATATGCGGATTCGTCATTGTCTCGAATGAGACCAATCACTGTGAATCTAGATAAGTTGCAGTAATGAAATATAACTTAATCCATGCAATTTAGTACTGTATTTTATCCTCTTTTCTGATGACTCTAACAATAATAGCTAATACTAGTAGCTAAAATCTGGGGTCAACCAGGAAAACTGAACAGTGGGAGGACAGATTAAAACAAAGAAATCACAGTACACATTAAGGAAAACATTTCTTCCCATGGAAGCGGGATGGCCATTCATTGAGGAAATCACTGTGATGAACCAATAGCATTTCTCAAATATTTTTGAAGGAACCGAAACAGTCCAAGCATGCCAGTTTCCAGAATTTTGTCTTGAATCACAGTCGCCAAATTAAACCAGCTCTGATGATAGCTAAGTTTGAACCTTGAACATGACCAACAGGTATATCCAAGCACTGACACTGGAAAAGGAGAAATTTGACCAATGATCAGAGGTGAACAGAGATTTAAACCAAGATCTCTCACTCTAGATTTTAAGATCAATGTACCATATCTCCAACTGCCAAGGTACTGCCCTCCAGATACCTTAGACTTTAAGTCCCATAATCTAAGTCCTATAGTTCTGAGAACACCCAATGTCATCTGGGTACTAAAGGAAGCGGCCTGGTAATTCTGAAGAAAACGGTTGGGAAAAGCTAACTTTAGGATCAACACTTCTTTTCTTTGAATTACCGAATTGGAGAAAGGATTGTTTTCAGTTGAAACACATTGTCACTTCCAGGACAATGGGACAATAGGAATTTGCTCAGTAGAAACTGAGTAGCGGGGCAGTGGGGGGGCGGTGGGGAGGATTGCTGTCATCGGAGAGAGAAGAGGGAAGAGGGAGCATTGCAACCAAACAATGGTACCACCTGAATGACATGGGAACAATGCCTGGAAGTGCATGGTAAGGTAGCAGAACTCATCTGTAACCATATCCTTATTGTGATTCCCCTTTTTGTGGCAGGTCAGGAGGTACCCCCCCATTAGCCCCCACTTCTCTCAACCTTTAAAGTCCTCATCTGTTTCTTTTCACAAGCCCAACACCTGTTTCCTGTAGCTGAAAGATCCTCTCTCTACTACAGAATGGCTTGGGGTGACGACCCAAGCAGCTGTGGTCCTCCTGGGCAGAAGATGATATTTTGCAGGGGAAATGGATGTCCTTGTTTTCCTCTCTGTTGTTTTAGAAACTGCCTAGCACCAAATGCATCAGAAATAGCTTACTTAGACAAAAAGGCAACAGAGAGCATCTCCAGAAGTGGCTTCCGATCCATGCAGGAAGCACTTTAAACCTGTCAGCCCTTCAAGATAGTCCGGGCAAGAAGCACAAACTATATTAAGTGCTAACACTACCATTATTGTAAGAATCTTGCATGTCTGAAATCCTTTCTCTCCTCCCTTGCTTTTTAAAAGGCAACTGGACATTTTTGGGTTTTTCCCTTGAAAATGTTTCGCTTCTCATCCAAGAAGCTTCTTCAGTTCTGGACTGAAGAACTAGACTGAGGAGCAAAAACAACAACAACAACAACAACAAAAAACAAAACCCAAGAAAGTCCAGCTGCTTTTTGGAAAAGCACATTTGGAAAAAAACATGATCTGGATGATTGAGAATCTCCATAGACATTCCTTCTGAGATGCTTTGTCCACCCTATCTCTCCTGTGGACTCAATCAGACCCTGTCTGGATTGTGGTTCTCACTCCTATCTCCCAAGGCTGTTTCCCACCCATCCCCATCACCAATTACCAAACCTTCTGCCAATTAGTTGATGACCTAAAAAGGTATTTCCAAACTGCCTCCAGCTTGGATGATGAGGCTGGGGGGAGGAGTGTCCTTTTTTAGAAACTGGTCTTTAGGACTAAGTTCGAATTCTTTTCTAAATTTTACAGGTGAAAAATATGGTGTTTCTTGAAATGGATCCTTCTTATACAAATTTATCCTGGTAAGTGTCAAATTGTTTTTCTGTTTAAATGAGATTTATGAGGCCAAAGCATTGCTGGCTTTTTCAAGATTTTATTTTGCAGTACAATAAAGAATTGAAACCCAGTTTTGCATCTCCCAAAATCATAATTCTTGGAGGTGGGGGTTGTTGGTGAGATGTAACCTTACCTTCCTTTCAGTAGTTCAGGGCCAGATTTTCAACAGTGCATTTTTTTTTTACAGACAACAGTTACAATCTTGTGAGGTAAGCTGGGCTGAAAGGTAACCTGGCCCCAAAATATCCAGGGAGTTTCTGTGGTTGAGGACATATCTGAATCTTGGTCTCCCCTGACCAGATATAACAGTGTAACCATTCCTCTATACTGTAAATGCCTACAAAGGTGCGGGGGGGGGGGGAAACGATGCAAGCAACAATAAAACATTGCTGTCATCATTCTGAAATTAGCAAGAACTTGTGAGTACATGTAACAGTATGTGGGAATGACCTTGGGAGCTGAGGAACCTCAGCTACTTCACTAAGCTGACCTTAGGGAACGTAGATAAAAAAGAAGGGATCCCACAGCTGAACAACAGGCAGTGAAAAAACTTAGGAAGATTCTGCCCAGGGGTGAAATTCAGCAGGTTCTGACAGGTTCTGGAGAACCAGTAGCGGAAATTTGCAGGATGCTGCAAGAAGAAAGATGGAAAGTTAGCAACACAAGAGCTGGCACAAGAGATCATCACCAGTTTGTGCCAGTTGATTCAAATTTGATTTCTGTCAGTAAAGTTTCAAATGACATGATTATCTTTGTGGCCAAAATGTCCAACACCGTTGTTCCGAATTTAAAATTGGCTGATATATTTCCGGTTGTTATGTTGCCTGCACAAAAAATGGTGGGTAGGCAATGTCTTGGAAATTTCGATTGAACTAAATGATGCGTTAGTAACATTTATGCATCCGCGAAGCCCTGCTCATTCATTTTATTGGCTTGAAAGACAAGATGTTTGTTGGGTTCCAGAACCACATCTTATTTGCATGTTTCCAGCATCTTCAGTTACATCGTCAGGTCAACAGTATCGATTTCCAGGAGCAACACTAAAGAACGTGGCACATAAATTCAATAATAAATAAGCGATCATTGGCATTTGGCATTTGGAACAGTACAGACTTCCGCTTGGGAACCATATAAAATACCCACTTCAGGCTTGGGAACCTAGGATAAGCTACCCAATTGCTGGCTTGGGAACTGGACAGATACCCACACAAGGTTTTGGAACCTCAAGGAAGAAACCAAACTACGGGCTTGGGATCCTGAACCAAGAACCGTGGCTGGTATTGCATGGCTATCAGGCGTGCCCTCTATGGCGATGGGGTTGCTGAGTCAAGTACCTGAACTGGTAGTGACCATGTCATCATGGACCAATGCAATATAATAGTAGTAATGATGTCTATATAAAACAAACAAGACTAAACAATAATAGAATGCATGTGATGCTGCCATAGCAACATCCTCAATTTTTGTCCCTATTGTTAGGGCTTTATATGTCAGAGATAAAACACCAACCCTACTTTTTTAAGGGGGTTGAAACATGCTCTTTCTAATGAGAATGATTTAACAGAGTTTCCAGAAGGTTTTTTTTTTTTTTTTGTAAAAGTGGGCTGAAAATACCCTATTTATGGCATTTTTACAAAAACTGTCACCTTTACACTCAATTTGTGAACTATTGGAAAGCAGTAGGAGAATGAAATTTTATATTCGACAACCTTGTGTTGCTAAGTTATTACACACAAAGTTTCACATTTCTCATACCTTTCCTTCCAGAGATATAAGAAGCCAAACTTTATCCTTTTTTCCCCGCCACAGTCATTTTCGGCCAACTTTGCTCCAAATTATCTAGATGGAAATCACTCATGAGAATGTTTTTATTATTTTGTTTAACAGAGCACAACAAGTTGTACAAGATGGCCAAGTTTTGTTTCAACAAAATATCACCAGAGATATTATGTCTCAAAGTTTCTGAAACCTCAGAGTCATACTGTAGAAGACTGCGGTATGGGATCACACAAATGCCTATATCTCTGCAAGTATTGCATCGGCAAACGTAACACTTTACCAATGTTTATTGGGGACATGCGTGCATGTTCACACCAAATTTCATCAAAATCCGTGATGGCCAAGCTGGCTACTTTTCTGAAATCAGACCACTTGACATGGAATGATCCAAGAGACAGCAGGAATTTTGTACTGTCAAACTTGTAAGATTCTTATTTATTTATTTATTTATTTATTATTTAAATTTATATACCGCCCTATCTCCCAAAGGACTCAGGGCGGTTCACAGGCATATAAAACATCGATACACAAAATTAAAATAATCTTTAAAAAACTTATTCCAGTGCCCTATCATTAAAAATAGAAATATAAATATTAAAATCAATTTAAAACCCCTATAAAATTTAAAATCTAAGCCAGTCCTGCACAGATGAATAAATGTGTCTTGAGCTCGCGACGGAAGGTACGAAGGTCCGGAAGTTGACGGAGTCCTGGGGGGAGCTCGTTCCAGAGGGCGGGAGCCCCCACAGAGAAAGCCCTTCCCCTGGGCGTCGCCAGACGACACTGCCTAGCTGACGGCACCTGAGGAGTCCCTCCTGTGAGAGCGCACGGTCGGTGAGAGGTATCTGGTCGCAGTAGGCGGTCCCGTAGATAACCCGGCCCTATGCCATGGAGCGCTTTAAAGGTGGTCACCAAAACCTTGAAGCGCACCCGGAAGGCCACAGGTAGCCAGTGCAGCCTGCGCAGGATGGGTGTTATGCGGGAGCCACGAGGGGCTCCATCTATCACCCGCGCAGCCGCATTCTGGACTAACTGTAGCCTCCGGATGCCCTTCAAGGGGAGCCCCATGTAGAGAGCGTTGCAGTAATCCAGGCGAGACGTCACGAGGGCGTGAGTGACCGTGCATAGGGCCTGTTGCTATAGCTTTACAACAAGGTAGAGTTAGCTCAATTTGTGTTTCCTACCTGGTCTACTTGGGAAGCTGGCAATATCACTACTACCATGGAAACACAGCAAAGTTGATTCAGATTTATTTAGGTTTATAACTTTCTAAAAAGCTTGTTTATAAACATGGCCTTTTCCCACATGGGAAAACTGACAAAGGGTGAGGCTAAGGAATTCTGAAGACAAGAGACTCTCATTCAGGCTGTGGTGTCCCAAATTCAGCTAGTAGGAATTCGGTGTTAAAAAAATATGCCAATCAAATAAGCGTTTTGTGCAATATTCCAGTAACTCTACACAAGCACACAATAGACACAAACTTAAAGTGAACCGCTCCAAACTCGATTGCAGAAAATATGACTTCAGTAACAGAGTTTTTAATGCCTGGAATGCACTACCGTGGTCTCATCCCCAAACCCCCAAAACTTTAACCTAAAAACTGTCTACTATTGACCTCACCCCATTCCTAAGAGGTCTGTAAGGGGCTTGCATAAGAGGACCAGCGTGCCTACCGTCCCTGTCCTAATGTTCCCTTTAATTGTATTCACTTTATGTATTCAATTCATGCTTATACTTATACTTATAAGCAATTCATGCTTATATTTTGTTGAGTACATATTAGATAATATATATATTATCTAATATGTACTCAACAAAATAAATAAATAAAATAAATAAAGGATGCCACACAGGGCCAGTGTGAGAGCAACAGATGATAGAGTTTAACTGGATTGTTTATGTGATTCATTTCCTCAACTTGAAAACTTCCAGATATGTTCAAATGAAAATTCCCAGAATTTCAAGCCAGCGTAACTAAGCAATGGATACTTTGGATGATGCCTGATGAGGTTTAGCCAGTCCTGACCTCTCCAAATAATTGTTGTGTCAGATGTTCAGAGCAACAGCATGACCTCTAATTCTAAGGAAACTCTGGAGGACATGAGAGTGTTTAAATAATCCAAGTCAGTGTTTCTCAACCTTGGCAACAATAAGATGGGTGGACTTCAACCCTCAGGAATCCCTAGCCATCAGGGTTGACTGGGGAATTCTGGGAGTTGAAGTTCACCCATTTTAAAGTGGCCAAGGCTGAGAATCACTGATCTAAGTGCTAGCCCGGATGTAGCTGAGAACAGAATCTCTTATGTAGTTGAAAGTTCTGGGGAGGAGGAAATAAGTGGTTTTTTCAGGTTACCTTGAGAAGGTGCAAAAAAATGAAAAGCCTTTTCTAAAGCGAGAAATGTGGCTCATGAAAGGGATTATGAATATTTTATCTGATTTCCAGCCATTTTTTTAAATATAACATCTGTGGCATGCACATATTCTTTCATGCTGCTATGGAAGTTAGCAATGTCTTACTTTAAGTTCCCTTTGAAGCTTCTTAAGAGGGTTAAATCATATTTAATAAAAGTTATTCTCCTATTTTCTGGTTTGCTTCCAATATAAAGGTGTTACTCTTTTAATTTCCAGTTGCTAATTAGAATTTATCTGGTGCCTGTTCTTATCTTGGGAGCTATAGAAAACAAATTATAAATTGCAGATTTCATTACAACAGTGGCTCACTTTTTTCAGCCCTCATCTGTTTTCTTCTTTTTCATTGATTGGCTTGGTTCAATATCTGTGTCTGTGCATGGGTGAGAGAGAATGTATTGATCAATCAGCAAGATATTCATCTTAACAATGGCTTGTTGATATATGCTATTTGTCAATATTTCAGTCTGTGTTCAACAAGACTGTACTCAAAGGGACTTTTGAGCAATTTGACCAGTTCGTTTAAGACAGATTTTTTTTCTTTTATTACCTTTTAATATTATAGCATTGCTGATACTCTTAAAGGTAGGTGTATGCATGTGTTTCTACCAGAGACAATAAAATATTTTTAAAATAAAAAAAATAATACAGAAAATAAACTTGACCAGATGAAGACCAAATGGTTTTTGTTTAACTTAGTAAACTACATATTTGCAGCACACAAAAATGAAGGTCAGAAGTGGAGCTCACAAATCATCATTAGATTCTACAAGGTTACTACCCCCTCTATTAGAGAGGTAGTTTGGTGGAGTAATTAAGGCCGGGAGACTTGGAAACTGAGTCTCACCTTTGCCAAAAAGCCATCTGAGTGATACTGTTGCAGTCCCTCTCTCTCAACTCTAGGAAGAAGGCAATGGCAAGCCACTTCTGAAATCTTGCCAAGAAAACGGTAGAGTCCATAGAGACTCATCAGGAGTCAACATTGATTTGAAGGCACAAAATGCACACAAATAAATCCACCATCTCTCTGTTGGACAACAAATTGAGAAGAATTGTCTGTTGAAGCGAAACATCTCTTGAATCCAAAGATTTACTAATTCAGAATAATGCCCTCTTCCACTCAGGAGACCTGGTCCTTCCCCTCACAAACATCTCAGGATTGTTATCAGGGCTTATTTAATCACATTAAATAATAATTTAATAAAATATTATAATATAAATAAAAACAATAATTTAATAAAAATAATTTAATAAAAATTAAACAATTTGTCTCTGCAACCAAACAACACAAACACAGACTTCAATGGATAATTAGAACTGCAGAAAAAACAATTGCTACCTACCTGCCTTCCATTGAGGATCTGTATACTGCACGAGTCAAAAAGAGGGCTGTGAAAATATCTACGACCCCTTACATCCTGGACCTAAATTGTTTCAACTTCTATCCTCAAAACCAGACTATAGAGCAGGGGTCTCCAACCTTGGCAACTTTAAGACTTGTGGACTTTAACTCCCAGAGTTCCTCAGCCAGCAAAGCTATAATTCTGGGAGTTGAAGTCCACAAGTCTTAAAGTTGCCAAGGTTGGAGACCCCTGCTATAGAGCACTGCACACCAGAACAACTAGACACAAGGGCAGTTTTTTCACTGAAAATAAGACATCCCCTGATAATAAGCCCGATCGGACTTCTGAGCACATGTGCTAAAATAAGCCCCTCCTGAAAATAAGCCCTCCCCGAAAATATTTAAACGCATATGCAGCCAGTTTTCTCTGGTTAGGGTTAGGGAGGGTTATTGTTAGGGAGACAGAGCTGGAAATCAGGTAAGACAGCAAGAGGAGCCCCGTCTTGCTCCACGCTTCCCAAAATAAGACCTCCCTGAAAATAATGCCAAGCGCTTATTTTGGGGTTCAAAAAAATATAAGATAGGGTCTTATTTTTGGGGAAGCACAGTAATTCCCACAACGTTGTCAAATAATTTACTAAGATTGTATTACTATTATTCTTCTCTTCCTTACTAGTATCTATCTCTTCCCACTTATTACTATAACTATGTGCTTGTATCTTTCAATATATATTGTTTTTACTTGTTTCATAGTACGATTTGATAGCTTATTAGTAACCTTGACTATCACTAAGTGTTGTATCTTTTTATTCTTGATGAATGTATTTTATTCTCCTTATGTATACTGAGAGCATATACACCAAAGACAAATTCCTTGTGTGTCCAATCACACTTGGCCAATAAAGAAGTCTATTCTATTCTATTCTATTCTATTCTATTCTATTCTATTCTATTCTATTCTATTCTATTAAGATTGGTGTACATTTGTTTCCAAAGAGGCAGATGTAGACAAGAGGCCACTCCTGTCTATGTTGCTGTACTTGAGATATCAAACATCATACCTACTCTTAGTTTCTAGCATTTGTCAAATCCAGGTATTATTCTCAAGTCCTCTGTTCCAAGATCTGTTAAAGTGCTAAGAGTTTGTGGTTAGAAAATTATGATGGACAGGTGCTGTAAATTAGCTATCCATTGCAGATGATCAGAGTCCATATATGGGAGGATTCTGGAGGGCCTAGTCCAGGCAGTCACCAGAAATCAACAGTGATTGGAAAGCACCAAAAAGAGGAAAAAAAACTCAATGATGTTGGCAATGTCATGACTAACTTGTTCTACTGATTTTAATGAGACCTACATGTTTTTTATATCTTATTTTTCTTTTACTTTTTTCTTTCTTTCTTGTACTTTTAGTTTTCACTGTGGCTTCTTTTTCCTGTTGTTGTTAGTTGCGAAGTCGTGTCCGACCCATCGTGACCCCATGGACAACGTTCCTCCAGGCCTTCCTGTCCTCTACCATCCTCTGGAGTCCACTTAAACTCATGCCTACTGCTTCAGTGACTCCTGTCAGGAAATTATTATTTACCTAACTAGTTGGGCAGGCAATATATAAACTAACTATGTATGTTTGTAGAAAGGCATGATATTGCTTTAAGGCTGTGCTGCATGCAAGCATCCTGATTGGTTGAGCTCTGTAGCCAATGTATAAAAGGACTACTAAATTATGGCTTATTTGGGGAAATTTACAGAGACGCTACAGCATTGTAAGCTGATGACATGCTGCAACTGTATATTTTGAGCTTTATGATCGTTGCTTGATCATGGCTAGTTACTGATTCCTCAAGATACTGACTGTTGTGTATTAAACTGAAAGAAGACCTTGTTTGTTTTGCAAGTCTACATTGGTAAAAAGACTGACTGACTGACTTTATATGTGTATGACCTGAAATTGTTTTTGGACTATGACTTTGCCTTTTCTCTAAAAGTAAAGAAATATCAAACCCCAGTTTGTCTGCAAGTGATTGTTATTGTATACAACCAGTCTCAGTCGTTTTTTTATTTATTTATTTTATTTATTTTATTTTGTCACAACAATATATATAAGTATCATACAAAAAGAGTATATTGTATATAAACATATATATGAGTGAATATTACTAGGTATAAGCATATATATATATATAAGAAGAAGAAAAAGAAAAACAATAGGACAGGAACGGTAGGCACGTTTGTGC
Organism: Ahaetulla prasina; assembly: GCF_028640845.1. Lineage (NCBI taxonomy): Eukaryota > Metazoa > Chordata > Lepidosauria > Squamata > Colubridae > Ahaetulla > Ahaetulla prasina. Next base: position 254,690,861 of record NC_080539.1, on the reverse strand, counting down.
TCTTATGCATGCCCCTTATGGTCCTCTTAGGAATGGGGTGAGGTCAATAGTAGAAAGTTTTTGGTTAAAGCTTTTGGGATTATGGGAAGAGACCACAGAGTCAGGTAAAGTGTTCCAAGCACTGATGATTCTGTTACAGAAGTCATATTTTCTGCAATCTAGATTAAAGCGGTTAACATTAAGTTTAAATCTATTGGTTGCTCTTGTATTATTGCAATTAAAGCTGAAGTAGTCTTTAACAGGAAGGACATTATAATAGATGATTCTATGAGTTAAACTTAGGTCTTGTCGAAGGTGACGGAGTTCCAAGTTTTCTAAGCCTAGGATTTCAAGTCTGGTGGGATAAGGTATTTTGTTGTTTTCAGAGGAATGGAGAACTCTTCTTGTAAAATATTTCTGGACACGTTCAATTGTATTGATGTCAGAAATGTGGTGAGGGTTCCAGACAGGCAAGCTGTATTCTAGAATTGGTCTAACAAATGTTTTATATGCTCTGGTTAGTAGTGTAGTGTTTTTGGAAAAGAAGCTACGCAAGATTAAGTTTACAACTCTTAGAGCCTTTTTTGCTATGTAGTTGCAGTGGGCTTTGGCACTTAGATCATTTGATATGAAAATTCCAAGGTCTTTAACAGGGTGGGGGTCATCTGTAAGGTAATGTCCATCAAGTATGTACTTAGTGTTCAGATTCTTTTTTCCAATATGTAAGACTGAGCATTTGCTGGTTGAGATTTGGAGTTGCCAAGTTTTAGACCAAGTGGTTAGATGATCAAGGTCTTTTTGTCTGTGGTGTTAAATAGTTTGACATCGTCAGCAAAGAGAACACAATTACTTGAGATATGGTCACAAAGATCATTAATGTATAGTATGAAGAGTGTTGGTCCAAGGACGCTGCCTTGAGGAACGCCACTCTTGACAGGAACAGGATTTGATAGAGCATTGCCAATTTTGACCACTTGTCTGTTAGACAGAAAACCAGATATCCATTTGTGAAGGGATCCTGAAATGCCATAGGATTTTAGTTTTAGGAGAAGTTTATCATGTACTACTGAGTCAAAAGCTTTGCAGAAGTCTATGTAGATTGCATCTATTGTTTTGCCTTGATCAAGATTTGTAGTCCATATGTTTTTACAGTGGAGAAGTTGTAAGTTGCATGATAATTTTTTTCTGAAACCAAATTGTTTATTAGAGAGTAGATTGTTTGTTTCTAAGTGTAAGGTAATGGATTGGTTGATGATTGATTCCATGACTTTGCAGGTGACGCAGCACAGAGAGATTGGTCTGTAATTTTCGACTAAGCTGGGGTCTCCTTTTTTGAAGATTGGGATGACTGTGGCTAGTGACCAAAGTTTGGGAAGGGAACTGGTAGTGAAAGCTTTATCAAAGATTATGCTTAGGGGTTCTGCTATATTAGTGGAAAGTTTTTTTAAGAAGTATGCACATAGTCCATCGGGTCCAATAGATAGCGATGGTTTCAAGTTATGAAGAGCTTTTCCAACATTATCTTCTGAGAAATCTATGTGTTAAGTCATCATATTTGTTGCTGGTACGTTTTGGGAATGTCAGATATGTGTCATCGTTCTTAATAAAAACTGAGCCAAAGAAAATGTTGAAGAGGTTTGCTTTAACTGTTTCGTCATTGCATTCTTTGTTGTTAGAATCTTTTAGTGGTGGGATGGATCTTGAGTCTTTAAGTTTATTGTTAACAAAATTATAAAAGGCACAATTGGAATTTGTGCGCAGAAGGTCCTCTTCTTGTTTGGTGTGGTAATTTGTGCATTCAGTTTTTATTTGGTTGCATATATTTCTGTAGCAGTTTTTGAAATTTGCTACATAGCCTTTTTTGTTTCTTTTCCAGAGGGATTTTTTTTTTGATTGAAGCTTTTTTATTGATATGGGTAGTTTGCTTTTCCTGATCATGGTGGTCATTTGTGGTACGTATAGTTTAATGACTCTATTGATTTCAAGTAGGAAAACTCTATAGTGGCCTTCAGCATATACAGGTTGTGAACAGATTTTGCCAGTCCAGAAATGAAAGATCGTTGGTTGTTTATAAGATCATAGTTGGCTTTTTTGAAGTTGTAGTTAGGAATACTATTGTTATGACGATTTAAGTAAGGACGTATATTGAGACGAAAGTCAATCATGCAGTGGTCACTGTTGGAAAAAGGTTCTTTAATTTGTAGTCCATAAATTGAGTTTGAGTTGTTGCAGAAGATGAGGTCAAGGCAGTTGTTGAGTCTTGTAATGTTAGTTACAAGTTGTTCAAGACCTAGGTTTGTAACAGCGTTGTATAGTGTAGTATGGATTGGATCAGTTGTACAATCATTAGTTATCCAGTTAATGGATTTTCATGCGTAGGGTACTCTGCTCAACAGTCCACAACCTTGGTTGTGAACCCAGATTACCCTGAACAACTCCATCCAGCCACCTCATTTTCTGTCGCCCCCTTCTTCTTTTGCCCTCAAACTTTCCCAGCATTAGGCTGTTCTCCAGTGAGTCCTTCCTTCTCATTAGGTGGCCAAAGTATTTAAAAAGCAGTCTTTTTCCTACTTTATATTAATTTGTATTACTTTTTATCTTCCTTTAAAAGATTATTTAATAAAAATTATACATGTAATAAAAAATTTTTATGTATAAATATATATAATGTATAATATATATATATATAAAAATCAATATATACTGTAAGGATATCATAAGTAAAATATAAAATATACATACATACATAATTTTATACACACACACATGCACACAAATAAATTTATAGCTATAAAATCTATAAAATTTAATCAGGAAGTAATGCTTATGCTTTCAAAATGTTATCTCATCTGAAATGTAAACGCACTGTTAGAAAAAAAAATCATACAGTCTTCCTTAGTTCAGTATACCTAATATTTTGTGGAAGGATATGGGAAAAAAACCGGAACAAGATTTCAGCATGTGACACATTTTTTTCTTGTTTGCTTCCATCATCCCTTATAGGAATTTAAAATAAAACTTGAGTATTGAGAGAGGATCTGCTGTTTTCACCTTGGGATAGACCTGCTCCTGTCTAAATCCCATTTCACTGTTTACCCTAATTTTGCTTTTATTTCAACACATTGCGTGAAAGATCAGCCTTCTGGATAAGGTGGCAACTTTCTGAGTTATCAAAAGTATGTACTCAAACTTCAGATTCCACTTTACGTAAAGGTAAAGATTCCCCTCGCACATATGTGCTAATTATTTTCGACTCTAGGGGGCGGTGCTCTTCTCCGTTTCAAAGCCGAAGAGCCAGCGCTGTCAGAAGACGTCTCCGTGGTCAGGTGGCCGGCATGACTAAACGCCAAAGGCTCACGGAACGCTGTTACCTTCCCACCAAAGGTGGTCCCTATTTTTCTACTTGCATTTTTTCATGCTTTCGAACTGCTAGGTTGGCAGAAGCTGGGACTAATAACGGGAGTTCACCCCATTACGCGGGACTAGGGATTTGAACTGCTGAATTGCCGACCTTTTGATTGACAAGCTCAGCATCTTAGCCACTGAGCCACCACATCCCCATCTGATGCCACATTAAGAAACATTATTAATATACAGGATAAAAGAGAACAAAAAAATCATATAGATGTCATGAAAAGAAATAAAAGAGTTGATGTCCTAAATTACCTTAGATTACAGGAACCAAAATTTAGGGACTTTTTCCACTTGTATCTAACCGTGGCAGAAACAAGCCCTGACAAAATATTGTTCTGCTGTGATGTTACTTATATCTGTTCCCAACACATGAATGGGGTAGGTTTAACTTAAAATGTTAACTGTATTGGTGTTTTCTTTCTTTATTTGAATATCATTCAAAGACAGCTGCATACTGTGTAAAATCTATACATTTTGTCACCCATTACTTTGGAAAAAAGTCAAATGAATTGACACAGAGGCAATACATTTCTTGGAATAAGTGGTCACGTTCCATCACTCTTCATGACAGCAGTAATAAAATAGAGCCAGTTTGATCTAGTGGTTAAGGCACCAGGCTAGAAAGCAAGAAACCATGAGTTTAAGTCCTGCCTTAGCCATGAAAGCCAGCTGGGTGACTTTGGCCCAGGAACTCTCAGTTCAACTCACATCACAGGGTTGTTTTTGTGGGTTAGGTTGTTGTGGGAAAAATAGCTGGAAGAAGGTGTGTTGAAATGTGACTTGAGTTATTTGTAAAAATAATAAAGGTGGGATATAAATTACCAAATAAATAAAAATGTCTACTTTCCAAAAAATAAATTCCTATATATACCCTTGTTGCCAACCCAATAGACGTTTCAGGTATATGCTTGGAATTTCCCACCAAACGATTCATTTCTATTAAAAATTGTAATGGAGATTTATGAAAATAAACCCAAGACTAGACCTCCTTCAGGACAAAAATAAACATTTGCTTCTCCAGGAGATGTCATTACCATAAAAACACAGGAGTTCTAGTAAGGAACAGAACATTTTGTTTTATATGAGAAGTCTCTTTGATAAATGAACAGTGTTATTTTTCTTATTAATGAACTCAAGAAACAAAGAGGACGTTACATACAAATAATATATTAGGACACATCAGAATTCAACTTTCATTTAAAAAAAGCAAGAGCTGCTGTCGTTTAAAGGACATATAGAGCAAAGTGACCTAGATTACACCCTTCTCCAATTCAAAGGGTGAAAACGGACTAGGCTGCAGTGCACTCCCAGCAACCCTGCATTTATTGCTGATTGGGATGTTGTATTTCAACACATCAGGCTGCTATGTCGGGAAAATCTGAGTCATGTTATTTCCAGTTGCTAAAAAACTTAGGAATGCAGAACAAAAGTTAAACGAGGATGGTGTTCATTCTGTTATCAGAAGAGTTTTATTGTGTCTGGCAAATTCTCTGCATCTCCACTAAAGTTAATAAAATGTCCCTGTTTAGCTCAGCAAGTAAATGGGTGTATATGCTTCCCTAAGGTTCCTGGGTTTCATTTCACAAAATCCAAATTTTGCCATTTTTCTTGTGCGTCTGTGTCTGTTAATTAGGTTTGATCCGTGTTTCTACCTCTTTAAGTTGCTGACCTGCCATTCAGAATTTCCCTTTTAGAATCTTTCTCAGCTAAATCTGTTCTGAAAAAAAGAAGAAGTTAGGAACAAGGAAGTCACAAAAGACACCTGAAGAAACCAAAGCATTGTTCATTATTTGTGAACTTAATGTGACAAGTTCAATGAGTAATGCTGGAAGCCAGTGTCAACTTTTTCTTTTCTAAAAATCTGAGCAGATGTCATGTTTAACCGCCCCCCCCCCTCAAAAGCCCCATCTAATTGGATTAAATGGCAACATAAAGACCATTTATGGAACAGGTCATCCTCCCACCCCACCTATTTCCTCCCATTGAACACTCCATCCACTGTACATATTTCGGCTATGAACTGAAATTCATTTATAATTTCATTTCTGCCTTCACTTCCATGTTTGTACGCAGCCTCCTCTGGGCACTCGGAACATGTGCAAACACAGAAGGAGAACTGAAAACTCGAGGTAATTTATGACATTAAGCCAAAGTATTTTTCACTCGCTCATAAGTGGCGCATGAATGAGAGTGATATATTTTGTGGGTGGAGAGCAGGTGACTACATAAAGATTATTAAAAACTGTGGGGTCCTTGGTGCTCTCTGAGCTTGGTGGTTTTCTTGTAGACATTTCTTTACCAAATTAGGTAACATTAATGTGATAGAAGGGAATAGCATTTGCTCTTATTTTTGTTTTCTCTGTATTAAGTCTTAATATTAATATTAAATATTTTAATATTAAAAACTAAACTATTAAAAAGGCAGACTATGGGACTATATAAAGCTGTGGGTAGCGCTTTATTCTAAATGGGAAAACAAAATGGGCTTTGTTAGGCCTCCCTTTGTTAGGCCTCCCATTGCAGCAGACTTCAGGTCATGGAAAGAATCAGTTCAATAGAATCAGTGACACAATAGCCATAGTCTCACACAGATAGTTCTGATGCAGGGATCTAACCTGGGACCTACTGTTGAAGATCCACAACTTCAGAGCCACTGAGAACTTGGATTAAAATAAAATTACTTTATCTTCACTTTTTTTTTTTAGCGAATTTCACTAACTGTTTAATGGTTTAAGGGGCCGGTTTAGCTCACGCTGGTAAAGCCTGTTATTAAGAACACAGTAGCCTGCAATTACTGCAGGTTCGAGCCCGGCCCAAGGTTGACTCAGCCTTCCATCCTTTATAAGGTAGGTAAAATGAGGACCCAGATTGTTGGGGGGGCAATAAGTTGACTTTGTAAAAATATACAAATAGAATGAGACTATTGCCTTATACACTGTAAGCCGCCCTGAGTCTTCGGAGAAGGGCGGGGTATAAATGTAAACAAAAAAAAACAAAAAAATGGTTTTACAAATGTGTGTGTGTGTGTGTGTGTGTGTGTGTGTGTGTTTGTGTATGCTTCTGAGAAGGGGTCTTAAGAACCTCTGTTGCACTGTATGTGCCTTTGGATCTGGTTGCTGCATGCACAGATTACATCACACAAGGATAATAGAGTAACAAAGGGTTGATGTCAATACCCTTAAATCTATCAGCTCCAAGTGCCATCGATTTAAGACTGTGTTAGAAAGTGGGCCGTTACGCAAAGCAGTTGTGGCCCTTCAAAATCTACGTGGTAAGGAAGAAGAACATTCAGCCTCTCAAAATTCTTGCAACACTGAGATAGAAGAAGTCACCAAAAGTTCAGGGGAAGAGATGTCTTTTTTTTTTTTAATCAAAACAGGATCTGGCAATCTCATTATGTTACAATTCGTTGTTTGCCAAGCCATTTAATTCGAGCTTCCCTTGTGCACTGGATTCTCTCCATCTCACTCAAAGCACATGATTCTCCTCCCTCGTTCCATCCCGTTTTGCTGCCAGCACACATCAGGAGGAAGATGCTCAGACAGATGTTGTTTATGATCCAAGAGTCTGATGACCTGAGATGTGGTCTTTTCCAGCTGATTGTGGATTTTCTCTTCTGTCAGAGTTTACATCTAACAAAACAGAATAGCATTTTCTTCATCTGAACAGGGAGTGTTTCAAATAGAATAACAGAGCTGGAAGGGACCTTGGAGGTCTTCTAGTCCAACCCCCTGCTTAGGCAGGAAACCTGACACCACTACAGACAAATGGTTGTCCAACATCTTCTTAAAAACTTCCACTATTGGAATAGAAAGTTCTTTTGTGCTGGGGCTGCGAATAGTTTGCAAGCAATCAAAATGAAAGAAATATTCGGGCTAGCATCTGCATCTATCTTACTTCTCCTTCAGGATGTATATCATCAGCTTACTAATACAGAACAAATATCCTGGCACTTATTATAGCATAACTGATCATTGTACAGAGAGAGTGGAAGTAATCAGCCATTTTGATCTAGATCAGGAGCAGAGGTAGGTTTCAGCAGGTTCTGACCAGTTCTGGAGAACGGGTAGTGGAAATTTTGTGTAGTTCAGAGATCCGGTAGTAAAAATTCTGACTGGCCCCACCCCCATCTATTCTCTGCCTCCCAAGTCCCAGCTGATCAAGAGGAAATGGGGATTTTTGCAGTAACCTTCCCTTGGATTGGGGAGGGAATGGAGATTTTACAGTATCCTTCCCCTGGAATGGGGTGGGAATGGAGATTTTACAGGATCCTTCCCTTGCCACACCCACCAAGCCACGCCCACCAAGCCATGCCACACCTACCAAGCCACCACCCACAGAATTGGTAGTAAAAATTTTTGAAACCCACCACTGATCAGGAGTCTCCAACCCTGGCAACTTTAAGCCTGGAGGACTTCAACTCCCAGCAAAGCTGGCTGGGGAATTCTGAGAGTTGAAGTCCTCCAGGCTTAAAGGTGCCAAGGTTGGAGACCCCTGATCTAGATTAAGACATCTCCGGCCTTTGTTTCAAACATTTAAATTTGGCAGGATGTAAGTGACCTACATTAGAAGCTAAGATGCCAAACTAAAGTTTCTGGCTACCGTGTCTTTTCCAACTTCCATGATATTTCCTTGATTTTTTTTCTAACTTTTGGAGTTGAACAGTCTGTAAAGACTAACAACACACACTTCTTTATGAAGAGGAAGCCGGGGGTTATCACTCACGTTCTCATAAATATATTTATGCCAGAAGAATAAATTATTCATAATTATAGTGAGTGATCTGAGTCCCTTTGTGACACAAGGTGGAAATCATATACAATAGAACCTTGTCCCCCATCTATCCTTACTGACTTCATAATTCCTTTGAAAAAGCTATCCATTTCAGCTTAGTTTCTCATTTTTTTCAGTAGTCAATTCATTTATCATAATTTGTAAATGTTTTTAAAAAAAGTATTATGCACCAAGAAATGGCAACGATGCATCCTTTTGTGGGTGAGGGAAGTGGGTCCGAGAGACATGGTCTTTTTCTCAATTCCCCACATTCTCTCACTATTATGACCTTCTCTGTCCTGGATTTCAAATACTGTTGTTAGTATTGCTATGTGCAGGAAATAGAGGCAACTGAATGACTGAGCCATGAATTTGGGTGTCAGTTCTCATGGTTAGAGCAGGGGTGAAATCCAGCAGGTTCTGACAGGTTCTGGAGAACTGGTAGCGGAAATTTTTAGTAGTTCAGAGAACCTGTAGCGGAAATGTTTAGCAGTTCGGAGAACTGGCAAATACCACCTCTGGCTGGCCCCAGAGTGGGATGGGAATGGGGATTTTGCAGTATCCTTCCCCTGCCACACCCACCAAGCCACACCCATCAAACCACACCATGCCCACCAAGCTACGCCCACAGAACCGGTAGTAAAAAAAAAATGGATTTCACCACTGGGTTAGAGGTTGTGAAAATAAGTTACTTAGAATATGGGATATAGAGCCAAGAAAAGAGGAACAAAACAGCCGGCATTTGAAATCTGTTAGAAGCTTCAGGAAATGTAACATACTAAATGTCAGAGATATGGAAACTACCTGGGATCAAATAGAATTCTCTTGGGGTTTTTTAATATCTATGTCTGTAATAGTTTCTCTAATGTTTTAATAAATAAATGAGAAGGATACCTAAGCCTCCATTTGGTGCCTTTTTTCATTTGAAAGTGAAGGTATTAACAGCTGCCTCTGAGCTGGGTAGAGGGAATTAATTCCAAAGAGGTATCATCTGTTTCATGTTTCAATTCCTAATCTTAGCATAAGAAGGAAGTCCCTGCTAGGGTAGCCGCAGCCGAAAAGGCAGATTAAACCATTCAAATGGTTAGTCCTCTGCACGGCTGCACCCATGAGTCTTTCTACAGCAACCTCTCTATCCTTGATGTTCATAATGTGGACATGCTGTGCACGAGAACAACCAGAGTGGCATCCTCCTGCTGCTGGATTTCAGAAGTGCCAAGAAGCCTTGAACCGTCCTATGTTGGGAGTTCTTCCTGGAGGTGGCTGGGATAACCTGAGGAACTTGGATATGGGTAGAGTGATGAGCCTCAATTACTCTTTGTGCAAAACTACAAAAGATGGGGCTTACATCATCCCCAATGACGTCTTCACCATTGCTCTTAAACAAAGCTCGCTGGAGATGAACTCGGAGATCATTGAGTCTTGGATGGATTATCAATGTACCACTGCTGTTTCCATCAACGCAGGGCTGTCTTTTTCCCATATCAATGGCAGGTTCTCCAGTGATTTCCGCAGGGCAAAAACTCACCAAGTGAGAGATAAGTCTGTGTCCACAAAAGTTCAGATCAGGAATTTGATGTACTCTGTAAAAACGGATCCTACCACAAAGTTGGATGAAGGCTTCCATCAACAGCTTGTCACCATTGCTAACCAGCTGGAGAAAAACAAGACTCAAATGGCTAACTACTTGGCAGAAATCTTAGTGTTGAACTATGGCACTCATGTTCTCACCGGAGTAGATGTTGGAGCCAGTCTTGTTCAGGAGGACTATATCAAAGCTACCTTTGTGAAAGATGGTCAATCCATGAGAAGTGCTATCACTGCTGCAGCTGGTATCTCTTTCCAAAACATCATCAACTTTAATATGGGTGTTTCAGTGGGTGCAGAAGACAATTTAACCAAGCAATACCAAGGCAACCGTACTAGTTCTAGAGTGGAGAGCTTTGGGGGTCTGCCTTTTTATCCTGGGATTACCCTGAAAACCTGGCAAGAAAGCATCACCAATCAGCTGGTGGCTCTTGACCGTTCAGGCTTGCCTTTGCCATTCTTCATCACCCCAAATAATTTGCCAGGACTTCCCAGCCCCATTCTGAAGAAATTATCCAAGACTATAGAATCTGCCATTGACCGCTATTATACATTCAACACTTATCCCGGCTGCATAAATCCAGCTTCACCCAACTTCAACTTTTATGCCAATGTGGATGATGGTACCTGTGAAGGAATGGCAACCAATTTTACCTTTGGAGGAGTCTACCAAGACTGTGCTCGATTAGAAGGCCCTGATGCTGATGTGCTCTGCCAAGCCCTCGAGCAGAAGAACCCCCTCACTGGAGATTTCTCCTGCCCTGTGGGTTACACCTCCATCAAACTGCGATCTCAACAACGTGAGGAAGGATTCAGCCACTTAGATTGCCATCGAGATTGCTTTCTTTGGAAACTCTTCTGCAAGTGGATTTGCAATGACATTTTCACTCTCTCCAAAGTGCAGTTTAGCTCCCACTGGTGTGCAGCAAGAGGCCCAGTCCCTGAAACCTCTGCATTTCTCTTTGGAGGGCTCTTCAGTGCCAAGAGTACCAATCCTGTCACTAATGCTCAGTCCTGTCCATCCAGGTATTACCCACTGAAGCTTTTTGACCAGCTCAAAGTTTGTGTGAGTAGTGATGAGAGGGGGAAACGTCATTCGGTGCCCTTTGGGGGGTTCTTTAGTTGCCAAATTGGAAATCCCCTGTCTGGATTGCCTAACGGGACAGAAAATGACTCGTACCTCAAAAGGTGTCCGGCAGGATTCAGCCAGCACCTGGCTCTGATCAGCGATGGGTGTCAAGTGGAATACTGTGTCCAAGCTGGCCGTTTTACAGATAAGTCTTTACCTCAAGCCCGGCTGCCCCCCTTCACTCAAAAGCCAGCCATCAGCTTCCTTGCTACTGATATCGTTCTTGTTACAAGCAGCAATGGGGATCAGACCTGGATCAAGGATCCACAGACTCAGCAATGGAAGTTGGGCAACTCGGAGGATGTGCTCCACTCCCTGAAGAGAGGTGGGGATGCTGGTGGGGGTCTGTCAAATGGAGAAGCAGCAGGGATCACCATTGCAGCCGCTGCTGGATTGGCCATTTTAATTGGAATCGTTGTCCGTGTATTTAAGAGGTACAAGAAAAGGGAATTTAGCAAGATAGAGGGAGAGAAGACATGTCTGATATCAAATAATCCCGTTTACGGCCTCCTGCCTGAGATGGAGGATACACTCCAGCCAGAGCAGGAAAAACAACCAGTTTAGTGGCTTCATGCCTTTTACCTATAAATCCCGAAATTCTGGTATGGCCATTAGTCATGCTGACTGGGTCCAAGGTTTGAGATTACTGTATCCTAACAAGCTTTGCTCTGGGCTTTTACTCATCTCTTATTACAAGCCACTTATAATCCTAAACAAATTTCTACTGTCTTTCGCTCTACTCAGGAGCTAGATGCAACATCAGGGACAAAAAGTCTCTATTTTCCATTTGATTAGGAATGTTGGCAGTTGCCCTACCCTGGGTCAGATCACTGATCTCTCTGGATGGCTGCTTTTGATATCAAGTGGCGGCGGCAGCTCTGGAGTTTAACAGCAATGGTCACATGCAGATTGGCTCAAGGGCACCCATCACCCAAATTGATTCCAAGTGCGTCCAGTGTTGCATGTAGTCAGCTTGCAAGTTATGGGTTTAAAAAAATGGGTGGATTAGGGGGATTACTTTGAGCACATGGAAGAAAGTTGTTATTGTCATTAAATGTTGTTAAAAAAGCTGGAAAGAGATTGTAACATCACTATGGGAAATCTAATTCATGCTGAAAGTTTGATAAATATATTTGGTTGAAGCTATTTTAACCACCTTTGAGAATATGTGCAAATCCCAGGTTGGCAACATGGTGACGCTATAGATAAGACTTATAAATAACCATTTATGTCATTTTTTTGTTCTGTGCCTTTTGTGTCATATACTGCCACACCATGCCCAAATCAGTAATGTAAGAATAAATCAGAAAGGATCCTGCTGGCATGGTATGCAGATTGAACTTCTTTCTTGTGGCAGCTCATTAAAAAGCACAGAAGTTGTAATGGCATCCAAGGTAGACACAAAATGTGCACTTCGTCAGGAAGTCATTGCAATCCGAAATGTGGAGGGGCAAGCACTGCTGGTTACATATAAGCATTTGCTATCTCCCAGCATCTGCTCTTTTGGATCTATCTCCTTCTTCAACCTGGATGCCCTCTGGATATGCAGAGTTCAACTCCCAGAATGTTTCACCTCGCTTGGTTATTGCTGAGAATTCTGGGAGTTGAAGTCCATTATTTGGAGAGCCTCACAATTTAGGGAAACTGCTGTAGAACATGGCCTATGGGATATAAATATGGAAAACTTATGCAAATCTGTTTCGATCTTCAGGTTTCACAAGACCTATCATCTCACTATAGATGATTACAAAAACTGTGGAAAATCTTCCATTTTAAATCAAGAGGATTATCCCTTCTCTCTTCAAAAGAACATGGGGAAGCTACTGTTTAACCTGTATTTAAAGTCCTTAATAGCAATAGCAATAGCATTTAGGCTTATATACCACTTCATAGTGCTTTCCAGTACTCTCTTAAGCAGAGTCAGCATATAGCCCCCAACAATCTGGGTCCTCGTTTTACTGACCTCAGAGGATAGGTTGAGTCAACCTTGAGCCGGTCAGGATCAAACTCCTGGCAGTAGGCATAGTTAGCCTGCAATTCTGCATTCTAACCACTAAGGAGTTACCATGGCTCCTTAATAATTAGTTATGTTAGTGAGCCATTTTGAAAACATAGCACCGTTTGGCATTAGTAAGATGCAACACACTCAAGCCAAATTGTTATTTAGTCTGACTTTCAGATTTAGTGACAATCTACACTTTTACTTTGCCTTTAGGTTATTAGTCAAGTAGGGAAAGAGCTCTACAGCAATTTATAGGAAGTAACTGTATCTAGAATCCAATGGCTATTTACAGATGACTGATTAATGTCCAGGTTGAATTCAGCTCTGGATGACTTTGTAACGTACTTCTTTTGGTAATAATGTTGGGAAGGTTTGTCACGGTCTTCTACTAAGGTGCCTTTTATACCCTCCAGACTAGCATTTACCCTGGGATTTCTTTACAGTCTCCCATCCAAATAATTCTCAAGCCAGATCTTGTTTTGTTTTTTAAGTTGAGACAAGGTTAACAAGATCTTAGTTGGGTTGATATAATTACCATTGATGGTAAAGATCTTTACCATACACAGTAATCTTATTTCTTCTTGCATCCCACCACTGACTAAAATCCACTTCTTGTAACCCACATTTCTTTATGATCAGCAATTCTAGACTTTGAAAAAAATTACTGCTAATTTTCTTTTCCTTCTCTCATGCATGTGACATTGGAAAAGTTGATTGCCGTGCTCTCTTGTAGTTTAGAAGTATCTGGATAGTGCAACTTAGCTAGAATATACTTGCTATATTTTCCCCATTTCCTAATTGTAAACTTAAAATGGATAATATGAGGATTTAACAAGACTGTATTCTAGACTTTTACAAGCAATGCTGTAGAACCACGTTAGGCAATAATAAAGGTAAGTCACAATTTCTCTTTTCAAGAGGTAGATATAGTTTGTCAGGCATGGTTAGTATTTCTCTTCTTTTTGGTGAACAGGGACATTCTGAAATATTGTTTGATATACAGATGGGTGGGTAGGTGGATGGATGGATGGAAGGAAGGAAGAAAATGAGGGAAGAAAAAGGCCAGAATTCAAAGCAACTTCACATGTTAGATCTTACTCACTGATACAAAGTGCGGATGAAGAGCAGTATCTTTCAACAAGACAGGTTTCTTTCTTCCTTCCTACTCCTTCCCATGAGCTGACCCCACAAGTAAAACACAAGTCTGGTACATTAGCACCATTTATTCCCCTGAGAATAGGACCTCTGTGCTCAGTTCTTCTTTACATGAATGCATATCCTCGTGGGAAGGGTGTTAGAAAAAAGGAATTTTCCACAATGTCTCAGTGAGTGACTCCCCCCCCCCCACTCTTGGGAGGAAAGTCCAGTTTTGGGACATGGGCTTTTGTGGTGCCCTCGTTGGGCTTCTACACAATAAGCTATTTTTACCCGCACTTGAGATACTTTCATTCTTGGTTCTTTTTTCCTCTTAAATCACAGTGCTTGTCCTCCTGTTTTACGAATTAGCCCCTTATTTGCCTGAAAATCACAGCAGGCCTCTTAGAAAATCAATGTATTTGGTTTATTTGATCCAACAAAGAAAACTGCATGAATAATAATGTGTTAAAATATAGTCTAAATTGCAAAAATATATAAATTGTGCTCTTTTTAAAAACGCAAATTTAACAGAAATACACTTTAGTAAACAGCATTTTCTATAGAGGAGCCTTAGGGAGTAGTCAAAGAACATCAACCTTCTGAAAGCTTGTTTCTACTTTATTTCATTGTCCTGTTTATTGCTTAATGTTCTGAGGAGTAAGAAATCCATCTTAAAGGAGAAGGGAGATACAAAAACGTAGCTCTCAAGTTATATATAAAAAACTAAAACATGCAAAGGTAGAAACTCAGTGAGAAAACATTTTGACAGCTAAAATCATATCTAGTGTTTCTGCATAAGAATATCTTTGGATTCAGAAAACAAGTGCCATATCTTGAATGGCACACACAAACACACAAATCATGGAATAGGAGGATAAATAGGATATATATATTCATGTTCATATAATATGTGTAGAATAATTTAGTAAAGGGGATCATGACAATGAGAATTTAGTCTCTAGAGGATCATGGAGACGAATGATCAGCTGTGAATTTGAAAGCCCAAAGCAGCCCCACCCTAGTTTTTTCCTGAATTTTCACAGATACTCCACATTAATTTCCGATATTTTTGGCAACCAGAGAGAGAAGAGCGCCAACTAACAGCAATAATTAAAGCTAATGTAATAAGAACAGCAACTGTGTGGCTGCCTGGCATATTGTGTTCTTGTCAAGGAAACAAATAGAACAGAATATAATTCCAAGTTCTATGAAATGCCTTAAAAGTTATTCAGAGCAAAAAGAAACAAAAAAAATTCAAGCCAGCCTCTTTTGATCTGGTGCCTGCATTGCATTTTGTTTGTATCCGACCCATTTCTGGCCAACATTTGGTACTGTAATCACTGCACAAGAGGCAAAACTCTGCAAACCCAGATTTCTCCAGCATTACAACTTTAGCTTGAGGAAAAGGAGGTGCTTTGATTTCTGCTAATTGTGCAGTCACAGAAACCCTCAGGAAAGCCTTAGACAATCCTTGACAATGAACCTCTCTATAAATATGTTCCAAGTTTATTTATAACTCAATTGTTTTTTGTTTTTTCTCATTCACATCATTTTCTGACACTGAAGTGGGACATTTCGATTTATCCCCAAATGATTATATTCTATTACAGTTTAGGACTATTCCATTGTATTGAACAATTTATGTTTGTTTCTGTTGAACTGATTTTTCCAACATTTATTGCGATTGGAAAAATACCCCGCTCAGCCTCCACCCGACCAGTTCTCCAGGTAAGTAAACTGTACACATTCACTTTTGAAACAAAAAGAAATAAGCAACAGACAGAAGCACAGACTTAGAAAAGACAAACACAAAACATTATTCAAACTGGCAGTGGAATTTTCCTTTTATTGTTACACCCCAAGGGTGCCATCCTCAAGCAAGGCAACAAACTAAGAGACGGGCAAAACGCACCGTTCACAAACAACAAACAATATACAATATGGCTCCCATATCCCGCCCTCCCGCTCCCTATCCCACTACCAGCACCCACACAATCTTCTCTGGGACCCAAAACTTAGAAACCAAAAACTATCATTCCTGATAAGAATCTTTCATCAGGTTGCTTATACTCTACAATGCAATTTAAAAAAAAATAAATCTGGAGAGTTGAAAGAAAAAACCAATCTGCCCAAATAATACAAAAGAAAAAAGCGAATTGACTCCCTTCCATTGGGAGATGCCGATGGCAGGAAAATGATCTTCCCAAATCTCTCCCTTGTCTTGGAGATTAAGTTGCATATGAGGGAATGCCATGGTTATAGAAGAAATTTGGTACAAGGGAGAGGTGATATTAAGAAACCTTGAAAGGGAAATTTATTATTCTTGTCTACTAAGACAAGATGTATGAAACTGCAAATCTAACTGAGAAATGCTCTATTCACTGCAAAAGGGATTTCAGTTTTATAATGGACGCTTCAGAACTACTGATAGCCCTTTCTACTATTACTATGGTGAAGATTTAAGAATTTAATGTTAGGAGAAGAGAACTAGGAAAAGGGCAAGCAGGATATTGTTTTAACTTCTATATCAGGCTGTCCAAAAAGAGGAGACTGTGATACATACTTTGACTTTTCCAAAGAAATCAAGCCTATGAGCATGTTTTATTGGAAGATACCAATAAAAATGAAAACTTTGGGAGCTCCTGAATATTTTACACACTGCAGCACCTGGTCTGCCCCAATGTAGGAGGGAGCAATATGTACACACACACCATTACTCACGTGGATAAGCATATGGTCAGTTCCACAAAGATGCTCATTTCTTTTATGCTCTCACCTGAACCTACTTCAGTGGTTGAGATCTTTATAGTGCCTCAAGACTAATGGAAATGAAAGTTATGAGGAGTGAGGGATATGCAGATCAAATATATGTAGGTGTACAATATAGATCTATTGATAATTGTATTCATATCCTGCCTGCCCCACTCACCAGACTCATGGTTTTAATCCTGGCATAGCCCTTTCAAAATGGTGGGGAGATCTTATTTTAATACCATGGCAATCAATAGTAATGGCAGTTCTTAGCCTCCAGGTCTAACTTTAAGTACCATTGTGTTACGCATTCTACCCTCAAAGTCGCTTTCTCATTCATTACAAATACATACATACATACACCCACACACAATATATGTGACAAATCCCCCAAAACATGAGGTAAATAAATTCAAATTGGTATCCGGGGACTCCCCCATACAGAAAGTTCAAAGAACCGACCATGAACTGTGGGGAAAAAGACAGGAAGTGTCTTTCCCTCACCGCCCCCCATGATCTCTGTTGATTCTAACCCCCAACAGAAACAGATCAGACATAGAACAATCTCCCCAATGATGCAATTCACAAACAAAACTGGGACACACCACTCAGCATTGATCTGGGAAGTCAGTTGATGCGATCTGACCCAGAGGGCTAGTCGGCGCTTCAACCGAAGCCCAGCTTGATCCAGCACACCCAGCTACAAGAGCAAAAACAGGGCTTGGTTTTGGAGACAGGCATGACCCAGGAGATTTACTGCCCCTATTTCACATTCAGTTCAAATACTAGCTGCAATTAATTCATTCTGCTCTCATCCACTCTGAAGTGGGCCGCAGAGATTTGGCATGCATTGACCCAGTTTGGAATGTATTCAAGAGAACAAATTTCCAATCTACTTCACTAAGGAGCAATAAGCAGGCCTCCTGCTCAACTACCTTGGGTGGGAACTATAGATGCAGCCTCTCAACAAAGGAAGCCGGCAGGGAGTGAAGTACCAGATCGTCAGACAGCGTATATCATGGCTAACACTGAGCCCATGACACAAAAGCAGCAGGGACATGACAACATGGAACCAGGCACCTAGCTGGGTAAAAAAGAAGGAAAAAAGCAACAAGAGGGATGGTTTCAATCTTCTGTACTTCTGAAACAAAGCCATATTTTTGACTTGCACATGATTCTGCCATTCCAAGCTGCCTGTTGCCCACAGCCATCCTTTATTATTCATGGACAGAAGATGCGACTGCATCCCAGAGAGGGCCCAAACCCAGCTTTTGAGATACAAAGCTAAAGTAGCTATGGGTACTGAGGTTAATATAACCTCAGGCCTCAACAGGACACTCCTCCTCATGTTGAAGAGGAACACACAAACCTTCCCAGGTTTGTTTGCTTTTTATACGTCAGGTGCTGTGGGCCACATATGAGAGCGGGCTGGGAGTTCCTCATTTAAGCAAGCCCACTGCTGCAGAGCCACAGCTGAGCCTTTTAAGAGGCCTACGGTAGAAGGATGAAGGACAGAGCAGGCACAATGGAAGAGGGAGGAGCTTGATCCATGCACACGCTGCTATACTTGTCACTCCTCCCTTGGACAAAGTCCTTCCCCTTTCCTCTTACACTTTCAGTCCTTCTCCTGCATCACACTCTCCTCTGTAATTCCCTGAGCTGTCAGCTCAGTAAGGACATTGTCTAGATAGTTGGGATCAGGGTAGCCGTGGCCCGTGAGATTGGACCCAAATTCCGTCTTGTGGTGAATCTCATTCCAGATGACTGTATCCGATTCCCCAGTGGTACTTGAAGTGCCTATGGCAAAGATCAGCCTTCTATCCCAGGCCACCAACAGCAGTTTCAGCACCTGCCGGAGGAAATGGATGAATATTAGGAGAGTTGGGTATCCAAATGAGAAGGGGCTTACATCACCCACACAAAATCACTCACAATTTTTTTCCTACTGATGTTCTTGCAAACATTTGGATTCTGGTGCAAACTTACCCAATGGATACGGATAAATTCCACAAGCACATCTGTACAAGTGAAATAACATTACAAGCACTAATAGAGGCTCCAAAGCCTTTCAAACTTTCTTCCAATGTTTTACGCAGAAAGAAGGGGTTTTTCCCCTCTTCCAAAAGGGGAATACACCTGATTACATCAAGCACATTGAAAGGAGGATTCAATAGGGAAGATGTTGGGTTAGGATTGAGGAGACTGTGACATTTACTGACTGGCTTTGAATTATTTACTCAACTACAAGCAAACTCTCCCTAGGCAAATTGGAGCCTCTTCTCCAATGCTAAGATATAATTACTCTCAATTATGGGTGGGAGGGGGATACATGTGTACAAACAGTTGAACTGCAATTTCCATCACCCACAACTAACTCTCTTGGTTAGAAATAACTGTAATACAACTCCTCTTTTCTTTCCAGGCCTCTATTTTCTTCACAGAATGCAAAACAACATAAGCTACCGTTGTGTGAGTTGCTCAGAAAAAACTCTCTAATATCAGTCAATGACACACTTGTGCCCTAGACAGAATACACTGTTTTTGGTAACTAGGCTTGTTCCAGAGGCACATTTGTTATTATTTATTATAGTATTAAGATGTAGCCTACCTTTCTGCCTCTTTCACTGTCTGGGAGGTAGCAGTGTCGAGGGAAACCCCGGGCAGTGAAACTCTTCCCAGGACTTGGATGCTCTGCTCCCTAGAAAGAACAGGAAATAATTATTTTTTCTAGGTAAAAGTCAGTGCACATTCAACGAAGACAACTATCATACAAATTAACTAAAATCTCTTTTTTGATGTGTCTAAAGAAAATTCAGCTTCAGCAGATGGTATTACCTCATTGCGACTGTAAGGTCTGAGAACTAAGTTGGCTGGGGGTTACATGGATTGGGGACTTCTAAACAATGTTTTGGCTAGCCTGGGAAGCCAAAATGATCTTGAAAGAAGCTGGTGGCTAAAGGTTTCTATATTGTTTCCCAGAAAATGGAAAGATATGACCATGAGGTCACCAGGAGTAGTTTGAAAGAGGCTTCACTTTTTACAGGTTTACAGAAGCAGGATTTTTTTTTTTTTAAAAAAAAACCGGTTAAAATCTAAATACCACATTGCCCACTATGGTCTTAATTGCAACTGCAATCCTCTTAAGCAGGGGTCTCCAACCTTGATCCCTTTAAGACTTGTGGACTTCAACTCCCAGAGTTCCTCAGCCAGTTTTGCTGGCTGAGGGATTCTGGGAGTTGAAGTCCACAAGTCTTAAAGGGACAAAGGTTGGAGACCCCTGCTCTTAAGACCCCTGCCTAGGAATCTCACCTGTATTCCTGGTGGAATGTTGTAGATTATTCGGATAGTTTTACAGTCAAGGTGTCCTGGCAGTGAATGGGGGATGAGGTGATATTCCATTTTTCCAGGAGGCTGGGTGCCAGTCTTCACCCCATAGATGGTTTTGCAGGTCGGACACTGCAAGCTCCCATCCTAAAAGCAAAGAACATAAACAATAACACCAGCACAGAATAAAAAAACCCATCAAGATGATATTAAGTAATTATACTACTAACACTGTAAAATAACTTAAGTGGTAAAGGAGTAATAGAAAGATAAGATCTCATTGTCTAGAATGCTTCATAACCTCATACATGCTCATTTTTAAAAAAAAAAAACTAGATTAAGGAAGATTGAAGACAAGGTCTCTCCTATCTCTATTTGCATATTTAGCCCCCCCAGGTATTTTATTCAAATTACATGTGTTAAATTCTTCTAACCATAGTTTGCAGTTTTAAGAATAGAACCAAGTTATCTTTTAAAATGTAATAAGAGAATATTATTTTAATAAGCAGTATGAGAACTGAATTTTAAAAAGGAGAGAAAAGATATTTCTTCAATTGTTAAGTCCACAATCACAGGTCCAGCAATGTTTTGAACTCCAGGGAACAGTAGTGAAGCTGCTAAACTCTATTAAATGGAGACTTGGAGATGGGTGTCTTTCTGTCCATGGACCCCAAATGGGAGCTGGGGAATTCTGCAGTTTCAATTTAATTCTGAGTCAGGAAAAACCAGATTCTTCAATTAAATTATCAGTATTTCTTTGATTTGAGTAAATTATTGATTAAACTCACTACAATATGTCTCAGCAGCAAATAAGCAAAAGCCCTAATTTGATTCTTTTTCTAGCTTGTTCCTCTTAAAATAAGGTAACTTTTATTGTCACTTTTTTCTGTGAACATACTGGTGCACATTAAAAAATGAAATTCTGATGCCCACTGTCAAAAGAAATACACACACACACACATATATATACATGCGCAAATACATGCATATGTTTTCTCTCTCTCTCTCTCTACACACACTCGCACACACAGAGGCATACATATATATATTAATCAAAAATAAAATGCATTTTTAATTTTAATCTTTTAATTAAGAATAAAATAAGCCCATGTCTACAGTTTGCAGGATACATTAAACTACAGCCAAAACAATGTAGGTTTAGTGTGATCTGTGATCCGACCCCCATGTACATGTGCTTGAAAATGGTGGTCTGATTGAAAGCACATCTGCTGAGGTGGAGTTTTCTTGTTTTGTTTTCTTAAGAGTTGATTTTTGTCTGTTTAAAATCATATTACTGTACAAGCATTAGAAATGTAATTATATTTTAAAAAAATCAAGGAAGATTTGGCAATGTAGTTTAATGGGTATGACCCCTGAGGAAGCAAGCAAAAGCCAGATAACAGGGCATAAAAGTGTCAGGCCTTGTAAATGGAGCGATTTTTTTAGTACTTTATTATAGAGAAGGAATGTAGATCAAGGGTGAAAGCAAACCTAAGGTACCAGCCTTAAGATCTGGATTTATGTGATTATTTTATTGTTAATTTGGAGTTGGGTGTGTATCTTCTCTAGACAAATGGAATTAATTATTCGTCTCTGATAATGTATATTTTTCTAAACAATTCTTTGCAAATTTGTATTTGGTGTCTTGGTCTAATTGGGTGGGAGCACAGTGATCAATATTTTGGAGTATTTTAATTTTTTTTAAAAAATTCCATTTCTACTGCTTTGGTTCATCTTTCCATGGATCACTTTTTTCTATGATAGAATACAATTAAAATAGAGACTTTTTCCATCAAATGGTTAAGTTAAGCTAAAAGACATCCTGTCTAAACACTGCCACGTAACCAGAGACTGAGAATCTTGTTCTCTCAAACAATGCATTAATAATGAGATTTTTAGACTGATGTACCATCACAGAATCATAACTCAATAAGAGGGGAAAATCAAAATACTATTTATTAGATGGTGATCATTAGAAATCATCCATGGGGTTTCTAAGCATGGGGAAATACTGTCACTTGTGTGATCCCAATTCAGAGAACCAATTCTAATTACACCTCTGTTGTTTTCTCAGATTAAAATACAGTAAGAATCAACAATACAATTAAACATGAGCAGCACAAAACACTTTTCCTACAGCATGTGCAACATTTCTTAGAGGAAGTCAAATAAATTATGGTATGTATTTCCCTTATGAATATAACAAATTGTATTAGTTGAAGCTTCAACTTGTCTCTTGTGACTTCCTCCACTTTAAATGCAGAACAAAACACCACGATTGGCATAAAGTCACAGTAACCCCCAGAGGCCTTTATTTTTAAATATGAAGACTGCTAGCTATTCATCCTTGAATAAGATTCGTGATTTACCCAGTCTTTCCCCAAAGAACAGCAATACACCACAACTCTGCCTTCCTATCCCAGGAACACACCTTATTTCCATTGTTGTACATGGCCACAAGGCAGTGAAGGTGATACATGTGACCACATTTGGACAGTTTGCCCACCAATTCCGGCTTGACAACTGGTTGAGGCCCTTTGTAGCCAGAGGGAGCAGAGAGGCGTTCCATGCAGATGGTACAGTCCTAAAGAGAAGCAGGAAATTGTTAGGTGAGAAAGCATCGGAATCCTTGGTCTACAGCAGTGTTTCTCAACCTTGAAAACTTGAAGATGTGTGGACTTCAACTCCCAGAATTCTCCAGCCATAATGCTGGCTGGGGAATTCTGGGAATTGAAGTCCATTCATCTTCAAGCTGCCAAAGTTGAGAAGCAGTGGTCTATAGGAAGATTAAGTTTCACAGGGGTGAGATGTTGCTATCTTACTGATCTTCTTGGAAATAGATACATCTAAAAGAAGTTCATCTGCCTCTACCATCCCCAACATTAAAAAGAGAGGAAGCTACATCGGGAAGTGAGGATACTGAATTGACCATCTAAGTCAGTATTATCTGCCTGATCTGCAGTGGTTCTTCTCTGCTGGGTCTCAGCAAAATTCCTCAAGACACTTTGGCCTTCACTGTAAACTAAGGGCAAAACGGGAGTGGGGGTTGTATAGAATAGAATAGAATAGAATTTATTGGCCAAGTGTGATTGGACACACAAGGAATTTGTCTTGGTGCATATGCTCTCAGTGTACATAAAAGAAAAGATACGTTCATCAAGGTACAACATTTACAACACAATTGATGATCAATATATCAATATAAATCATAAGGATTGCCAGCAACAAGTTATAGTCATACAGTCATAAGTGGAAAGAGATTGGTGATGGGAACTATGAAACGATTAATAGTAGTGCAGATTCAGTAAATAGTCTGACAGTGTTGAGGGAATTATTTGTTTAGCAGAGTGATGGCCTTCGGGAAAAAACTGTTCTTGTGTCTAGTTGTTCTGGTGTGCAGTGCTCTATAGCGTCGTTTTGAGGGTAGGAGTTGAAACAGTTTATGTCCAGGATGCGAGGGATCTGCAAATATTTTCACGGCCCTCTTCTTGATTCGTGCAGTATACAGGTCCTCAATGGAAGGCATTTATGGCAGTGTTTTGTGTGAACACAGTTAATGGTGGGTTCACATCACATACAAAGACCAAATTCATTGCACTTAAGCTTAGTGCAATAAAAATTTAGCCACTTTGGTATTCTGGGGAAACATCCACCAAAGAGATAAGCTACACAGCAATATATAGTTAATCAGCATAGTGTACCACTAATAGTTACAGTTTAATTTTTTGCCCTGAAATCTGCATACTAAGCATATCGCTCTGCATCAGCAAATATTTCACTACACTTGGTTTCAGTATACTTGCAGAAATAGATGCCCTATATAGAGAGAACCAGACTTACCTCATCTGGAGGATGGCGTACCTTCTGCAGGTATTTTTTCAAGACTTCCTCTGTAGTTTTACCTAGACATCAAAACGAGAGAAGCAAACTGAATATCTCTTTCCTGATAGCCATCAAGAAAACAGAAGATAGGGCAGGAAATGGAAAGCAGGGAGGAAGAGAGCAAAGCTTCCTAGAGCTTTGTTACAAGTTTTGAGAGAATTACAAAAGAGAGAGAGAGAAAGAGAGAGAGAAGGACGGAGGGAGGGAGCAAATGCCATTCCGCAGCTTTGTGGAACTTGGTTTTCCTCTCCAAGCCTTTTGTTTTACATACAGGTAGGCCTTGACTTATGACCACAATTGATCCAAAATTTCTGCTGTTAAACAAGATAGTTCTTAAGTGAGTTTTGACCCAATTTATGACCTTTCTTGCCACAGTTGTTAACTGAATCACTGCAGTGAAGTTAATAACACGGTCATTAAGCGGTTCTGGCTTCCCCATTGACTTTGCTTGTCAGAAAGTGGCAAAAACTGATCACTTGACCCTGGGACACTGCAGCAATTGAAAATATGAGCCAGTTCCCAAGCATCTGAATTTTGATCACATGACCACATGGATGCTGCAACAGTCGTAAGTGTGAAAAATGATCATAAGTCACTTTTTTCAGTGCCATTGTAACTTCAAATGGTCACTAAATGAATTATTGTAAGTTGAAGACTACCTGTATTGGATCAATTCAGATGTTACTAAGTCAGTTAGTTTATGAAACATAACAACAGTCTGCCCAAGACATTCAAACTATCAACTAGTATTTCTGAATGATAAACCAGAATCAGAAGCTATGGCTTAAAGTATGTTGCACACCACCTTACTTTTAATTATGATACCAGGCAATTTTCTTGTTCTTCCGTATCAAAAGCACTTCAGTGCACTACGCCCAGTTGGAGGCTCCTTTCGTGTCCCATGAAGTTGCTCACTGAAATGGTACACCCATTTATCTACTAGCAGTCATCTACTTTCAAACTGCTGGAGCTGGAGCATGTGATGGGAGCTCACCCCGCCCTGCAGCAATGGGTCTTGAACACGAGCCTGCTGATTGTCAGCCCAGTGTCCTAACCTTGTGAGCCTCCACCCTCCTATGCTATGCAATGTCCACATTAATGAATGTTAACTGAAGCTGTGTCCGTATGTAAGCCTGCATGATACATAGAGGCAGGCTAAGTAGAAAGAAAATAAAAACAAAACTTTTGCTGTGGGCTTCTTAACCAAGTCTCCCAATGTTCTAACCTACCTACAGCTCTGTTTTTTGTTATGAACAGCCATGGTGGCAGGGTTCAGAAAAAACGTGCTTGTTTTAATCTTAAACAGGCTAACAATCATGTCTACAGCAGTGGTGGGATTCAAGTAATTTAACAACTGATTCTCCACCCTAATGATTTCTTCCAACAATCAGTTTGCTAAACTGCTCAGAAAGTTAACAACCAGTTCTCCCGAAGTGGTGCGAACTGGCTGAATCCCACCACTGGTCTACAGCTCTAAAAACTTAAAACAACAACAACAAGAGGAATGGAGTTTAAATCATCACACCAACTTGCTCAGACTCCACAGTGAGTCAAAAATTACACCCCTCCCATGTAGGGGAGAGCCAGTTTGTCTTTC
The DNA here is from genome assembly GCF_028640845.1 of Ahaetulla prasina. Classification (NCBI taxonomy): domain Eukaryota; kingdom Metazoa; phylum Chordata; class Lepidosauria; order Squamata; family Colubridae; genus Ahaetulla; species Ahaetulla prasina. The sequence goes on along the minus strand of NC_080539.1, from coordinate 254,665,286 downwards.
CTTCTGATGTTGCAATATTCTTGAATGTAACTCCAGATGAAAGGTGGCTGCAAACCAAAGTCAGGCTCAGCAGTTTCAAGCCTGACTCCTTTACATGATGGCCCTTGTCCTTCTAGCCTCCCTGCTGCTTTCAGGAGTATAATTCTATGAAGGAGTATATAATACCCATAACCTTTGTGTGCAGCTGCACGGATGAGTGACTGAACTCTGCACTGAGGAGATAGCAAAGCTTATAGAAGAATCTCTACTCAGTGCCCTGAGGAAAACGGTGCCTTTATCTTCAATACATAAACAAACAAAGACTACAACAGATTAATCTGACAAAAAAATTAAACCGTATCCCTTCTTAAGAACAGGAAATATCTCAGGGCAGAGCACAGACAATGGAATCCTGTAGAACAGGGACATGTGATGCTTTCATGATTATGTTTTTGCTCACTTTTTGATTTTTTCCCCCTAGATATGACGTGCATCTCACAGATGGAACTGCATCACTAAATAGTCAGGACCACAATTTCTCACTTTTTACATTTTTCTCCAGGATCTGTGAAGAATTCTAACCCAAACAAGGTTATTGCAGGAGTGAACAACTTAAAGTCTCAAGAGTTGCCTAGAACCTCTCTCTGTGGCCTTCAAAGCAATCTCCAACCACAGCAGCTGAAAACTGGTCTGCTATCTGAGGCAAAAATAATGTTCAGGGAGTGAAGTAGAAGCCAAAAATAGTCTTAGCAGTTAAAAATCAAAGAAAAACCCCAAAATCTGGGAAGAGAACCAGAAAAATGTGGTTTCAACTATATGTGCCACATCTCTCCACTTGCTTTATATCAGTCTACCACTCTGCCCATCCTAAGCTCTTCTCCTGCAAAGTATTACTGTATTTTTCGGAGTATAAGACGCTCTGGAGTATAAGACGCACCTTATTTTTGGCGGAGGAAAATAAGAAAAAAAATTCTGCTTGAGAGCCTCTCCGTTTGAGAGGGCGCAGAGGCAGAAGGGTGGGGGATGGCAGGTGGGTGGGGCTAATTCGGTGTATAAGACGCACCTAAATTTTCACCCTCTTTTGGGGGGGAAAGTGCATCTTATACTCTGAAAAATATGGTATATGGACACCGGCTACTGAAAAGTTGCCCCCGCCACCCGTCCCACTCCAGCTTTACAATATTAAAGGACAGTACTATTGTACAATATTACCTCTCTAAAAGGTGAGACATTGTACCATTGGCTTCATTATTTTGCTATCAAATGTGATATGTGATCAAAGATGAAACTTGAGGTTGCATAATATCTACACATTACCCATCTCTAGTCACCCTTATCCCTGCTGTATGCAATTCTCTTGATACTTGATGAGACAACAGTACTCTATATGTGCTCTCTTTGAGAAAGATGAAAGCAAAGAATAGAATGACCAGCAGCAAGATGACAAGAATCAATTACAGCAGTGATGGGTACAGTGTTGGAAGATCTGAAGGACCAAGCTGAGGACAGATCATCCTGAAGAAGGTCTAGCTTTGTGGTTACTCAGGGTGGATAAGGAAGGTGTTCGCTCAACTGATAACAGACTACAGTGCACAATTTAAGTGCTAGCTCTTTATTATGAAAGGAGCCTGGTGAGTGAGTCTGCCCTTATGGCCTTTTAACAAGGCTGGTGGGCAAACCCATGCACTCACTCTAATGACAGTGATTCTGTGTTCTTTATAGACACACAAGGGACAACAGGCTTCTAACACCTCTTTTATTCCATTGTCACCTGGAAGTAAGGCTTACTATTTGTCAAGCAGATGTGATGCACCTTGGGGAAAGGTCAATTTAAAAAGGAAAAGCCGCATACCAGAGAGAGTGTGCTCATCATGCTCACTATGGCTGGCTGGGAAAGCATGAGGCAGTGGCAGAGGTGTGCAAATCATCTGCTGTGTTAGGTAATGCAGAAGAGTGTTTTGGAAGAAAACTGGTTGGATATCTGCCACCGTCCAACTATCACCGGATACAGAAAGGCATGTGGATAGGATCGCAAAATGGAAGCGGGGAAGGGGCAGTGCAGGAGAGCAAAACACGTTGGAACAATGCCTGGGTGATAGTTACAAGAAACCAGGAGAGAAGAGAAGGAAGAAAGGTCCATAGACGGAGGCCTGCAAAGACAGGAATATAATCACCCTCCAGAAGTAGCCAGCCAAAAATAATAGAGAATCAGAACACCTGATCTCCCTCTGCCAAGTCATAAGCAGCCAGGGACACACTCAGGCAGAAAAGGAAGATGCAGGTGTTTACCCAGCAAGCTTAACCTGTTTTTTTTGTTTTTTGTTTCCAAGGTACAGCTGGCGCCTCAAACTACTGTATCTTTCAGTTTCTAACTTCAGTCAGCACAAAATCTGGTTTGGTATGATGTCTGAATAAGTTACAGTGCACATTCTTTCTCTTTATGGGTTTGTATACTTTGGACACCTGCCCCTTCTAGTTATGCCGTTCTAATGAGGTGCGGCAATAGAAAGAAACAGAGACACTCTCGTTCTTACCTTTCTTGGTCTGCTTTTTGGTAGTCTTACGGCAGGTATTGGAGATGCCGGGGATGGATTTAATGTCACTCTTGCTGACTGGAGGGGGGTGCAGAACCAGCTTTGGAGGTCGAGTCAGACAGACAGGGAGACCTGCAGCACTCATAAGTATCCCTGTGATTCCTGACAGGAGAAAGAGGGTCCAAGCATTTGTAAACAGCCTCATACTTTGCTTTATTCCTGTCTTATGCTTATGGGCTAGAATCTTGTTTCATCTGTGAGGCTATTTTACCCATTTATAGAAGGGTGGCTCTTTGCCAGTTCCAATTTTTTATAATGCTTTAAAGGAAACCAGAAAATTAAATAATCTCTTTACAATGTCATATATCCTCTTCAAATGTTTGACTAAAATGCCATGCTGGCCTCAGGATTTAGCAAGCCAACTTTGAGGTTTTTAAAATCCAAACTTCTAAAAAATGCTTAACCATTATCTATATTTATTAACATTCACAACAATAATATGTTTGAGCTTAAACACATAGTTAAAATGAACATTTTTTCCCCAATTTTTTTTCACTTCCTCCCTATGGCAGGTGCACACTAGTTTTCCCAAAACTTCTACCTTTTAGATGTATTGCGCTGTATATCTCTATCTATCCCCAAGCAACATGGGCGTTGAACATCCCATCTTGTAGAATATCACCATCACCTTCCTTTTTCTGTTCCTCACCACAACTTGTATCTTCATTCATGCACCTGCTCCATAGCCCTCTTCCTCTTTTTGAAAGAATAGAAATAATTGGCTCCCTTCCCCCCTTCCATCAGTGTATCTTGGAAAAACCCTGCAGAAGTCAGAGTTTCCAAATATCTTCCCACTTAAGGATCCCTTAGTTAGGTCAATCAAGAGCTATTAATGGTAACTGTGGTTCCATAGGATTTTTGGTCTCCTTACCTGCTAGGGCAGGATTGACTGGGCTTGAGCCATTGAGGTTTTTTACAGGAACTGTAGGGACACTATGAGAGAATAAAACACAGGTTATTAGAGATGGCTGAGCTTCCCCCAGGACTTCGTCAACTTCCTGACCTTCGGACCTTCCGCCGTGAGCTCAAGACACATCTATTTATTTGCGCAGGACTGGATTAGATTTTTTAAAATTTTTAAAATTTTAAATGTCTAAATTTTAGATTTGGTTTTAAATTGGGTTTTATTGTTTTTATGTCTATTTTAAATTTTGGCCTATATAATAAGTTTTTTAGATGAATGTTTTACTTTGTATATTTATGTGTTTTTATATGGCTGTACACCGCCCTGAGTCCCTAGGGAGATAGGGCGGTATAAAAGTACGAATAAATAAATAAATAAATAAATAAATAAATAAATAAAATGAATCTGCATCTCTGTAAAAGCTGGAACCTCAGAGAATTAAGCATACATGGAAAGAGACTGTGAACAGGTGTCAAAGCAAACCATGGATTCTCTGAAGGATGGAGTTGGAACACTATGAGAACAAAGAGGAATCCATTGTATCTTCTAGACATGCTACACAGAGGCTGGAGAGAAGTTTTCACCTATTCATTGATTACTGGATGTTTTCTTTAATATCCTAAAAGGTATTGGGCCTAGACAATCTAGCCTGGCAGGTTACAACTCTGCCTTTGGTTGCTAGCAGCCTAAGGCACAAACATTCTCCCTTGCTGAGCTAGGAGACCTAGTCTGAGAAAGGCAAGCAAGCAAATGGATCTTCAAAAAAGAGTAGGTAACAGTTTCCTATTGTTAATAGGCAATAGGAAAATCAGCGGTAGGCATGTTACTCCTTAAAGGCATGTGTGCACAGGGACTGAGAAGATGGTTAGATGTATAGTGATCACCTTATTCCAGTCATGATCATCTGCCTGCCCAAACGAATTACAGGATGAGATTTAGGGACTGTCAGACCATGGGAACAATAGGAAATGATTTTTAAAAAAGAAAATATTTTCAGCATATTTTTTTCCTCCTATTGTTAATCTCAGTCTGAATTTCTCTAAGAGCTATACCTTCTGCCCTTCTAAAATTAGGATGATATTTATGTTACTAAAACATCCAGGTCTCAGGATTTAGCAAGCCAACTTTGAGGTTTTTAAAATCCAAACTTCTAAAAAATGCTTAACCATTATCTATATTTATTAACATTCACAACAATAATATGTTTGAGCTTAAACACATAGTTAAAATGAGCATTTCCCCCCCAATTTTTTTTCACTTCCTCCCTATGGCAGGTGCACACTAGTTTTCCCAAAACTTCTACCTTTTAGATGTATTGCGCTGTATATCTCTATCTATCCCCAAGCAACATGGGCGTTGAACATCCCATCTTGTAGAATATCACCATCACCTTCCTTTTTCTGTTCCTCACCACAACTTGTATCTTCATTCATGCACCTGCTCCATAGCCCTCTTCCTCTTTTTGAAAGAATAGAAATAATTGGCTCCCTTCCCCCCTTCCATCAGTGTATCTTGGAAAAACCCTGCAGAAGTCAGAGTTTCCAAATATCTTCCCACTTAAGGATCCCTTAGTTAGGTCAATCAAGAGCTATTAATGGTAACTGTGGTTCCATAGGATTTTTGGTCTCCTTACCTGCTAGGGCAGGATTGACTGGGCTTGAGCCATTGAGGTTTTTTACAGGAACTGTAGGGACACTGTGAGAGAATAAAACACAGGTTATTAGAGATGGCTGAGCTTCCCCCAGGACTTTGTCAACTTCCTGACCTTCGGACCTTCCGCCGCGAGCTCAAGACACATCTATTTATTTGCGCAGGACTGGACTAGATTTTTTAAAAAATTTTAAATTTTAAATGTCTAAATTTTAGATTTGGTTTTAAATTGGGTTTTATTGTTTATATGTCTATTTTAAATTTTGGCCTATATAATAAGTTTTTTAGATGAATGTTTTACTTTGTATATTTATGTGTTTTTATATGGCTGTACACCGCCCTGAGTCCCTAGGGAGATAGGGCGGTATAAAAGTACGAATAAATAAATAAATAAATAAATAAATAAATAAATAAATAAATAAATAAATAAATAAATAAATAAAATGAATCTGCATCTCTGTAAAAGCTGGAACCTCAGAGAATTAAGCATACATGGAAAGAGACTGTGGACAGGTGTCAAAGCAAACCATGGATTCTCTGAAGGATGGAGTTGGAACACTATGAGAACAAAGAGGAATCCATTGTATCTTCTATACATGCTACACAGAGGCTGGAGAGAAGTTTTCACCTATTCATTGATTACTGGATGTTTTCTTTAATATCCTAAAAGGTACTGGGCCTAGACAATCTAGCCTGGCAGGTTACAACTCTGCCTTTGGTTGCTAGCAGCCTAAGGCACAAACATTCTCCCTTGCTGAGCTAGGAGACCTAGTCTGAGAAAGGCAAGCAAGCAAATGGATCTTCAAAAAAGAGTAGGTAACAGTTTCCTATTGTTAATAGGCAATAGGAAAATCAGCGGTAGGCATGTTACTCCTTAAAGGCATGTGTGCACAGGGACTGAGAAGATGGTTAGATGTATAGTGATCACCTTATTCCAGTCATGATCATCTGCCTGCCCAAACGAATTACAGGATGAGATTTAGGGACTGTCAGACCATGGGAACAATAGGAAATGATTTTTAAAAAAGAAAATATTTTCAGCATATTTTTTTCCTCCTATTGTTAATCTCAGTCTGAATTTCTCTAAGAGCTATACCTTCTGCCCTTCTAAAATTAGGATGATATTTATGTTACTAAAACATCCAGGTGCCTACCCAGAAATTTATACCAATTTGCCCATGAAGAGCTTTTTCATATATTTCATAGATGCACTCACTACTCTGATGCGACTCTCCAATGCCCAAATTCTGCCCATGCGCTGATAACCACATTGGCATTGACCGAATCTGTGAACAGTGGAATTGGCTGTCATCAGGCATGGACATAGCCAACAAATCTGATGGTTTTAAAGAGGAACTAGACAAATGCATGAAAGACATGAGCTTTCAACTGCAATGCACTGTGATGGCAATCTGAACCAGACAGCGTATTTCAAATCTCAGCTTCTAGAAGGTGAAAGGAAAGCCGTTGCTCTCCTATTTATTCTTGTAAGTTTCCTGAATCAAAATTGTTGGTCAGTGTTGGACTCAAAATGCTTGAGATGATCCATTAAGACTTTTATTTAATCTTTAATATACTTTGCGAATGCGAGGAGTAGCCGATAACCATGTCGACATGTACAAATGGATACAAATGGCTTTCAAAAAATAGTTTTGGGTTTCTTTTGGAGAAAGACATGAACAAGATTCCTTGTCTACTCAAGGTGGAAAAAAATCTGCAGCATAAAATGGGACCACATTATGAAAAATACAGGTAGTCCTTGACTTATAACAGTTCATTTAGTCACCGTTCAAAGTTACAACGGCACCGAAAAATGTGACTTATGACCATTTTTCACATAATCTTTTTAGCAGCCCCATGTTCATCTGATCAAAATTCAGATGCTTGGCAACTGGTTCATATTTATGACCGTTGCTATGATACCCTTTTGTGACCTTCTGACAAGCAAAGTCAGTGGGGAAGCCAGATTCACTTAACAACCATATTACTAATTTATCAACTGCAGTGATTCACTTAACAACTGTGACAAGAAAGGTTGTAAAACAGGGCAAAACTCACTTAACAAATGTCTCACTTAACAACAGAAATTTTGGGCTCAATTATGGTTGTACGTTGAGGACTACCTGTAATATCACAGATCCACAAAACCTTTAGAAAAGCTTTCTTCGTCTTTGTGTCATGCAGATAAACTTCTACAAACTTCTACAATTTAATCCATCAGTTTTGGGAAAAACCATTCTTAGAATGTGTCCGCATGCCATCTTTGGGGATCCTGCTTGCTCACTGCACCACATAAACATTCCTGCAAAATCAAGCTTTACTCTCATGGAGCATCCTCAATTTAACTAGAAGCTATGTGCACCAATAATCTGGACTAAGTCTGCCAGCTTTACAAGGCCAGCAGAAACCAACCCAATCCATAGACGCTTGCATGATACTGGGCTGCTCAAAAGCTTCTTGAAAAAACTTGACATTAGCTTTGGAACACAAGAAAGTATCACATTCCAGACACAAGTTCCTGCTTTCAAAAGTGAACAATCTTGAATTTACTCCCGAGACAGAAGTGTAGCAATTATCAAGGCCTCTGGAATAGGCATAGATGGGAGATGTATGAGACAGAAAGGGCTGAGATGTAGACAAAGTGGGGCACCTTTTAAACTGGACAATAGTTGCTGTAGTTACAGATTAAGGAACTAGCTGGAGACAGAGAATCCTCTAATCTGAAGAGAGAGGCATGTCCCGCCCTCCCCATTCGCCTGCCTTCTCCTCATTCAGCTCTTTAGAAACCTTGGTTGTGTCTCCCAGTTATTCACAGGGCCTTTTGTTCTGGGGAAGCATCGCCTTGGCCCCTTCCTCCCTTCCTCTCTTCCATGGGAAAGTCTTTGAGAAGGGTCATGGGCAGAGGGGGGAACAACCAGCAACAGACGGCCGATGGCAAAATCATACAAAAGAGAAGGAACACGCTAATTAGATGTCCAAGAAAGAGTGTTTTGGTCAAGGGAGGCCTAGCAGGAGGGGAATGCTGAGGATGGGGTACCTTCCAGATTGGGCAGCAGCCTGAAAAAAATAATAATTCTATGGGCCTTTTGATAGGAACCCACCCCAGAGCTGAAGGGTGAAGAAGAAGAATGTTTCACTTCCTCATTAACATTCAAAAGGGGCTTTAAGGCTTCGCCATTTTATGGTTCAAAGGGTCTGTGGGATTTGATGAACAGAGGAAGGGGGAATGATGGGGTAGCGTCAGTCAATGTCAGTTCCAGCTTTTCCTTAGGAATTTTCTCTCCTGCTGGTATTTGGGCCGAGATATATTTGCAAACAGCTTACTTCCGTTTAACGGTCAAGAGTTTGTGCTTCTTCAGAGCTTCCCAGTATATCCTATTTTTCTGATAAGTTCTGTCTCACAACATACAGCTAGAGTTTCCTCAGTAAGAAAATATCAGAAGCCATTTTTCTTTCTATTACCAAAGCACCTGACATATCACTCTTCAAAATTCTGCAAGCAGAATATCTCCATGGGCTCCTCCTCATAAACCTTGACAAAACTGAATCACACTTTACAATTTATGCCATGTTTCCTATGTTCAGATATTTAACTTGACTCAAAATCTGTCTGCATTACCTCCCTAAACCCTCTCTCCAAATTTATTGCATTACATATTACCTGCATACTTCCATAGTCACCCTAATCTATTAAAACAAGGGAGCACTGAATTGGGAAAGGCCCATCTGCAATATTCCAGGAACAGAGATGACCTTCCCATGGTCTAAATATGAATAATGGAAAAACGATACTGGGCACACACTGCATGCCTCCATGTGAGTAGAAAGTGAGACACCAAGATGTAGTATTAGGAGTGGTAAATGAGTATTTAAAGGCAGTTTAGCGCAATGGTTAAGATACCAGCTAGAAGCAGGAGACTGTGAGTTCTAATCCTGCCTTAAACTAACTGAGTGATCTTGGGCTACTTGTTCTTTCTCTGCCCTAGGAAGCAGACAATGGCAAACGACTTGCAAAAAATCTTGCCAAGGAAACTGCAAGGACTAGTCCAGGCTGTTGCCAGGTGTCAACTTGAAGGCCTAAGTAACAACAAAAATGAGCGCTTACCCTGAGGCAATGAGAACACGGGACTGTGCAATGGCCAGGCGCTGCAGATTAGTTCGGTTCAATGTATTAAGGCTGGCGCGTGTCACTTTGCCGTTGGCATTAGGAGGACTGGCAGGGGAGTTGCTCATAGTGAGGGCAGGTGTACTAACTGCCTGCCTTCGGCTCACTTGAGATGCGAGGGTCTTCAGAGAGCTACGCATGGTGGCTGTTCCATCTTGTGGCTTATGAACCGATGCTGGTGTGGGGATTTTGGCGCTGCCAGAAAGGGAGACAGCTTTACGTGGCGGTGGAGGTTGAGGCTGCTGGCTAGCTGCAGCTCCAGTTCCTCCATTGCTCCCAGCTGCCACTGTTGCCTTTATGCTCATGACAAGAAGGCATTGTGGACAAGTGCAAGCAGGAGCAGGAGGCACATTGGCTGCACCAGGGCTTGCTGGCCATGACTGAGATTTGGGCAAGGTGCCTGTGACCAGCGGGTAGACCATGTCAAGGCGACGACGGACACGGCGCTTGCGTTGGGTCTGGCGGTTGATCTGCCCCATCGTGCTGAAGTCAATGATGTAGCAGAAGCCAATGGAAGTGAGATCAATCCAGGGGTGCTGCTTCTCATAGGCGTGTTGAATGGTAATGCCCACCTCCATGTCGTAGGGGGTCCAGGTGCCATTGTCGTTCTCCCACTCCCATACCACACCCTTGCCTGGGGCTGAGGAAGGGTCATAATAGCTGCGACGCACTGGGCGGATGGTCCCTGCAAAAGGAGAAATGGGAAAGTAATGTCACCAAAAAAAAAGGCAACGAAGAAGATAACATTACATCAAGCATACTAGAAATTACTCATAGGAAAGAAGCATGTCAGAGTTTTAGGCAACTAAGAGAAAAAAATGTAGTTCAGTAACAAACATCATGTGCTTTCACAGACATTTATCCCCTAAAGAGGCAACTAAACCAAATCCAGTGTTTAAGCTCTGTTTAATCTGCTTCTCACATGACAGCCCAAATGCTATTATTTCCAAGTTTACAAGTTCATCATAGATGTGGAGTTATGCTGAAGATCCGTGCATAAACAGAGAAGGGAACAACAGAATTTCCTGGCAAATGAGTTTTGAGGACAAATATCAACAAAACTGAACTAGTTTACTGACTCAATTTCCTTTCCATACACTCTTTGGCTATGCAAAGGGATTTGCAGGATAGCCTTTTTTCTCCTCCCTTCCTTTGACTGCCATGACCTGGCTAAACATAAGACCACATAACTATGATTGAAAGCTTGAAATCGTGTTGCTACCATAACATGAAAATGCACACTGTCTGTAGAGAAGTTAGTTATAAATAAGCTACCACTTATTATTATTTGGACCTTCCCCACAGAACATGCAGTGATAATGCTAAGAGTGAGGTGTGGAAGGAACCGGAGATTTGGCTAAAGATCTCTCTCTTCCTAAAATCCTTCCCAGAGGAATGAGGGACTGTTGCAGGATCCAATCTGAGTCAGTCACCAGGACCAAAGGTTTAGTCTTCCGAGCTTTCAGACTTGTGCTGGAGCCCATCCTCAGGGAACCTCTCTCTCACCAGAATGTAAGAGAATGTTCTTTCTTATAGGGGTCATGGAACCCAGATTAATGCATGTTGTCTCCACACTTTTACTTCCCCATATATGTGTCATACACAGTGTGAGTGGTAATAGGTCCCTCTCCTCTCTGCAACACATTTGTATGAGGAACTAAACAGATGGTTTTCATCTTCCTGTCACATATTATTTGCTATTTTGCTGGCCCTTGACCCTGCGACCTCCTGCCTCTCAATCCTCATGTCCTCTTTATCTCCTCTTTATGATTGTTCATGCTAAAGATCAGTCTAGACCCCTTGAAAGTTAAAAGTTAAAAAAGTTTTTTTAAAAATCCATATTCAGTTCAGTGTTTCAGTCTCTTCAAATGAATAAGCTGATACTCACACACCCTTTAGGAACTGCTGAAATAACAGCAAAGCCTTGGAGGAGGAGAAAAAAATAAACATTGACAGGAAAATAAGGAAATTTATCTCCTGTTCTACCTATGAACCTTTTGCTAAATACAGTTTATTCCTCCTGGATAAAAATCACCTGGAGTGTCAAATAAATAATCATTATTGGATAAAAATTGTTATACTATTAATGCAAACTACTCAGAATTCCAGCATTAACTCTGGGCAGTCGTGTTTATATAACCAAAGGCCCCATCAGATGATCAGAGCCGGGATAATATAGAGATCACACCCAGTGGCAAATATTTATACAAGCCATAGGGGATAACCTCTGCACTGAAGTTCCAGGGCTGGAATTAACCCTTGGTCTCCCAAAACTCTTTTGCCAATGGCAAAGACTGGCAAAAAATTGGTTGCTTGAAGAAAATGTATGCTCTTGATGTCTTCCAGACAATTGTAATGGTTCGGGATTTTTAAGCTTTATTTCAAAATATCTAGCTTGCCATTCCTCTCCCCTGAAAGTTGGTTCAGAAGAGTAGAGAACTGCAGTAGATTAATTACCATAAATAGTAGCAATGAAATCCCCAGCTATTATAGTAACAGATATATCTCAGGAGGTTGCAAATTCATTTTATATTTCAATAATTATAACCTGTAGTCCCCAGATAAGACAGAGGCAGCCTTCTGAAAATGCTGGCCTATTTCATCCAGAAAACTAGCTAATGAGAATTCTACTATTTTATCTATGCCTGTAGAGTCAGTTAATGGGTTTAAAGATAATCTGATTAGTTGCATTCCAAAACCATAATCCACAGTCTTTATAAGTGAGAGGTGGACTATCCTAAGGAAGTGAAAGCAGTTCTAAGAAAAATACAATCTTGCTCCAGAATCCTGTTTTTTCCATGAATATTTTGGAACAAGATTCAGATTAGGGGAGAAATGCCTACCACTTCTGCTCTAACACAAATGCAGGGGCTAGGCACACATTTGCAGGAGGGAATTAGAAAGAAGGAAAAAAACTTAACCCTAAATCTTAACCATTATTATGAAATATGTTGCTTGTATATTATATATGTATATACAGGTAGTCCTCATTTAGCAACTGCCTCATTTAAAGACCACTGGCAATTACGAAAGCGATGAAAAAGTAACTTTACAATCAATCCTTGCATTTACAACCTCTGCAGGTTTGTAAAGCAAAGAAAATCTGAAGATCATAAGCACAGTTGCAGTTTCACTTAGCGGCTGTTTTGCTTAGTAACCAAGTTGCCAATCCCAACTGTGGCCACTAAACAAGGACTACCAATCTCTCTCTCTTTGCCTCAGATCTGCTTGCCTGCCAGTCCCTTCCTATCCGCCGCCTCCCCCCCCCGCCCCGTTTCAGATCTATCCATCTATCTTGCATAACTACATATGCAAGATCTTGTGACATTGAACCACGGATATACATAGTAAAAATTTACCACTCAAAAGGCCAGTCACAGTTCTGAAAGTGGTAGGTGTTTTTTTTTTAATTACAGAAGAACCGAAAAAAATTCATCAATGAAACTGGAATTGCACATAAACAAGAGAATGTTACCAAACAGAATTAGAATCTTTTTTTCCCCAAAAAAGTTTTACAAACATTTTTAACCATACTTCCCCCCTCCCCCCTCCAACCCTCACCCTATCCCCTTCCTCCACCCCTCCACCCCTCCACCCAATCCCCCACTTCCCAGAGCAAAATACAGGATATGTCACCTAACAATCATAAACTAGAATAAGCAAACAATCCATAAACTTCCATCCTCCCTAGTACCTTAACTCCCTTATCTATTCAAAAAGAAAGAAAGGAGAACAAACTATTACAATTACATTCTATCCATTCTTAGCTTTTCAGTCCTTCTTCTCCATTCCAATATTCTTTCGTAGACAGTCTTTTAAGTACACTAAAGTTTCTGCTTTCTTTTAAGTTCATTAATTTTAGTGTCCAATCTTCAACAGTATACAATATTCCATCTTCCAATATTTCAGTAGTGAAAGTCTAACTGTTGATATTAAAATTAAAGTCAATTTACTCCTTATTATTCTTCAAAGTAGTATCTTGTATAATCCACCTTTATAAATCCATCATACATAACAATAAATAATATCATTTTTATGCAATCCTTAATACTCCATTTCTTATTCTATTATCATTATCTTAACTAATCCACCGTATATAATCAGATAGCATTACTGCAATCACTCCAACATTTAAAATATAAATTCAAACAATACCATTTACATTTAATCCAAATTCTTCCCCATATTTCATCACTATAAATTACCAAATAATTTATAGCCATTTTCATACATTCCTTAATTAAATCCATTTCTTATTCTGTTTTTATCAAAACACCCCCAAATCAAATAATTCAGGTGTTGACAATTCAACCATATATAAATAAATAACATCATTACAATCACATCTCCAACATTTAAATTATAAATTCAAACAAATACAAATAAATTTTACAAACTCCAAATAACTATTCTTACAAACATATATAAGCTAACAAAAATTACTTGTAATTTAACGTTTCCCATAAAGAGAAACTCTATTCACTTGAAATTGTTTCTTCTTTACTCCTTGTTCTTTACATTTAATAACCACTTGACTCACTCTATTCCCCTTTACATCCCCTACTTTTTCCAATGTTTCTTCTGCAACAGTTTTAATCCCAACTATCTGGTGTGGGCTTCCAGCCTTTAATACATTAGTGCAAAAATCTCTTGCTTTAGATACTGTATTAAGATAATATCTTCTTCCTGTATAATTTACTGTTAAACCAGCTTGAACATCCCATCTAAACCATATCTGATGATTTCTAAGCTCATCCACCAAAAAAGCAAAATCCTTTCTACTTCTTAACATTTTAATAGGAATTTCTTTCAAAATTAATATCTCTTGCCCTAATATTTGGATTTTATTTTTATAAGATACTTGTAAAATTTCATTCCTCATCCTCCTGGTTGTAAAATAAATCACAATATCTCTTGGTAGCTGTTTCTGTCTGGCAACCTTAGAATTAACACGATATATTTTTTCAATTTGAATTACAACATCTTTTGGTTGCTCTCCATTCACCTGTGCAAAAACATCTGCAAAAATTTCTTTCAAATTCTCTTGCTTATTTTCTTTAAGTCCTCTAACTCTCAGAGCAAACTCCATTGATTTAAGTTGCAACACCACCAATTCATCATCTATCTTCTCCACCTTTTCTGAACTTCCTCTATTTTATTTTCCAAATTCAAATTAACTTGATTGATTTCTTCTACTCTTTCATCCAACTGAAGCACACATTCACACAGTCGTTTAAATGCAGCCAACACATCATTTCCTATATCCTCATTCTGATCTTTAATTTCCAGGATTTCCTCTTGAATCTGCTTAAATTTTTGATCTATAACCGAAAATTGTGACTCCAAAGCTTCCTTTAAAAGTTCTGTTAAAATTTTTTTCATATCTTCCTGTAGCTTATATATTTGAAATGACGAGACTCCTCTGTCCTTAACATTAAACTTTGTATCTTTAGGATCCATTTCTCAGTTTACTTTTATACTTTGCAACAATTTCAGTAAGTCTGTAATCTTTTCAAAAAAAAGAGAGAGAGAGAGAGAGAGAATATCTTATTTCACTCCTTATAAAATCTTCATGTAAGTGTAAATTCCAACAGGTTTAAACAGAACTAAGAACGCTAGCCTTGTTAATAAGAACTTCCTTAACTTTCGCTTTCACACCCTTTTAGATAGAAACACCATTTTCTTATTCTTCTTAAATACTCTTCTCAAGTACTATTTCAAAACAGAGTTAAGGTCTGGTACTTGCATTTATCCACCTTCCTGACATTGCTCTGTCTGGGTTGCCATTTATCACTTTAAATTAACAAATTGATCGCAGAGATGGTCGCGGTGATTTGGTCTGCTAAAAAGGATCCGGAGCTCTCGGGCTTAAACAGGGAGCTCTTACCCTCAAGCCCCTAGAATCACTCCTGGGGCTTTCCGGGGAGCTCTACCTCCGCCCATACGCTCACCTTTCCCTCTTCTCCCGAGGGAAAGGTTTCCGAGCCGTCAGACAGCTGATTTGCGCTGTCTAGACAGCCTTAACATGATCTCGGGGCTGGCGGTCTAAAAAGACCGTCTCCATCACCAACAGAGCCAACCGGAAGTCCCCCAGAATTAGAATCTTTAAGCAGTAGGTAAGCATTAAGAATAATACTGCAGCAAAATTCAATGAAGAAAATGAATTATAACATTGATATTTATGAGTCTGCCTAAAAATAGCTCTCTTTTTTTTGAGTGGGGTGGGTGGGATGAGCTAAACACAGAATTGGAAACAACACTTCAAGTGGCATTGAAGAGAAAGAATTTGCAGACTGGGTTCAGAGTGAAGACTTGAATCATGGACCAATTCATGCATAATTATATCTGCCATCAACTGCTGACTTAGATGTGATGGAAGCTGGTGTGGTTTGTATTGAAGAAAGAAGGGGAGGAAGAGAAAGTCATGCTGGTTAATGTTCCTTCTGCTTGGCAAGAATTCTTGTTACCTCTCTAATTCCAGAATTATCAAGGATTTTTTTTAACCCAGTCACTTGGGAATTTAGCAAATCAAAAAGAAAACAAAGCTGTAATTTTGGGGTTTGTCTATCTAGATTTGGGAAATCATCAATGAAGTGTCAGAGACAAAGAAGAAAAAAAAGGATCTGCTTTCTCCTTCCTGGGTTGAAAAGAGGCAGAAAAAAAAATCCTTAGCACAAAGCTAGTACAGGTAGACCTCAATTTACGACCACAATTGAACCCAAAATGTATGTTGCTAAGTGAGAAATTTGTTGTGAGTTTGTTCCATTTTACGATTTTTGTTGCCATTACGATTTGTTAAGTGAATCACTGCCGTTCTTAATATGGTTGTTAAGTGAATCTGGTTTCCTTATTGACTTTGTCAGAAGGCTGCAAAAGGGGATCACATGACTCCAGGATGCTGCAACCGTCATTAATTTGAGTCAGTTGTCAAGCATCTGAATGTAAATCACGTGACCATAGGGATGTGGCAACGGTCGTAAGTGTGTAAAATGGTCATAATTCACTTTTTTCAGCACCATTGTAACTTTGAATAGTCACTAAATGAACTGCTGTAAATTGAGGACTATCCATAACCATTTTTTTGGAGTGGAGGGGGAAGAAAGTTTAGCAGTACTATTGAGCAAGAGACTATTCAAGTCACATACAACACAATGTTTCAGGATATCTCAGAAGAATTCAACAAACACAATGAGTTTTTAACACACTACACACTGTTAGAGGATAAGGCACTTGTAAATCTGCCTCACGTGTAATTTGTTCCTGCATAACTGCCTTGTCTTTCCCTCCCCTCCCCCATTTCATCCCAATTTAAATTCTAATCAGTTTAGCTATTCTGTGCATCCAGTGAAGTAATCTTCAGCTCCCAAAACATGCTTTTTAATAAAAACCGTGTTAGCTGGAAAAGGTGCTACTAGGTTCCTCCTAATTTGGGGGCACTATGGACTTTCCTCCTATGTCCTCAATGGCTATTCTACACAAATTGACATTTTATTTGGCAATATCAACACAGCATAACAAACTTGAATACTGGCATTACAGACTATTCCAATCAATCAAGGTTTAGTCTATTTCTTTTAAATTCAACATCAAGAAAATAAGTACTGTATAAAAGTTGTGGTTGCTTATAAATATACTATACTATAAAGTAAAGTAAAATATATCCTTCCCATAAACAGGAAGGCACGAGTCTACATAGGGCTTCCTTGGTGATTACTTGGACAATTTTGCATGCAATAATAGTAAAAAGAAAATGCATTAAAAGTCCAAAGGCAGTTGCAGAAGTTCACTTACATTGTTTGACTTGTGTCTTGCTGAATTTTAATAATGGAGAGGTTTCTCTTGTTTCTTTGCTAAGCTGAAATGCAGCTCCTATTTTCTACTGCAGGCTATCTTTACCAAAATATCGTATGTAGAAACTTGCAAACACCATTCCCTTCTCTGTCAATTCTCTGCTGCATCTAACCCCATGGTATTATAATATCTGAAGACACAAGTTCCTTCTAAAATTAAGCATGTCACCTGGGCGGAATTCCAACAGGGAAGAGAGGTAGAATATAAAATAATATATATATACACATATACATTAAAAACCTCCCAAGCTGGACTACTAATTCCCCAAGAGTTCAGCTTGGGGAGAACAGAAACTAGAGGGGACATGATTTATGAGAGAGACTCAGCAAGTGATGAATTGGTTAATCAGTCTTTCATCTCATCCATAAATTCATCTTCCGAATTGTGCTCCTCTACGTACTTTAAACAAACAGAGGTTAGGAACACAAATTTGCTGGAATAACAGGTCGTTCTTTCCACATTTACCCTAAGAAGCAAAAGCTGGCTTTCCCTGCTCTCATCATGGGACTGGCAATATTTTGACAGTCCCCTATTTGATGTTTTGCTGTCTCATCTTCTCAATCCTGATCCAAGGAATAAAAGCTAAGCAAACAGTGATATAGCTAACAGCTGCCAAGATATTGCTTATTTTGACAACCATTTAACCCAGGATAGTCTATTGGGGTAACTCTTTGGAGTATAGTACATTTCTTGCCAAAATAACAAACATGAGAGGGTCTTGCTGCTAAGAACAAGAGCAAAAGAAATGTTAACAAAATTCCTTCTGCAGCTAGTTTTACCTTCATGGGGTGCTAAGAAATGCCACAGAAAAGGCATTTCTTCAATGTCTTCAATAAACCAAGCAGGGCAGGGGAAAATTTAAGATCACCATAAGCCCTCAATTATATGCAATTATTGCAACTGATCCCTTTGTTGTAACAGTGCTTCTTTTGCCTCAGTTCACTAACTTTCAATGTTCTAAGATCTCTGAAGAAAAGCAAACAGGCAGAAGGAGAGAATTCTAATGGTCTCATGTTTATACCATATAATGATTTACTTTATAAAAAGTATAATCCGCCTTATTCCTAAGAGATCAGGTCTCAGGGAAGGTCTTTAAATCTGTAGTTAAAAAGAAGGCTTATTTACATGACAAAGCAAGGGACTATGGCGCTCCACCAATATAAGTGATGTATTCTGGTAGAAATGTTAAGACATTAATTGAATGACAAGTCTTGCTTTACCTACCTTCCACCAGGTTCGCCTGGTTCGGCAGTTGCGCCCCTTCCTTGATCGGGATGCCTTGTGCACAGTCACTCATGCGCTCGTTACCTCTCGCTTGGATTATTGTAATGCTCTCTACATGGGGCTCCCCTTGAGGTGCACTCGGAGGCTTCAGTTAGTCCAGAATGCAGCTGCGCGGGTGATAGAGGGAGCTTCACGTAGCTCCCACGTAACACCGCTCCTGCGCAGACTGCACTGGCTACCTGTGGCCTTTCGAGTGCACTTTAAGGTTTTGGTCACTACCTTTAAAGCGCTCCATGGCTTAGGGCCTGGGTACTTACGGGACCGCCTGCTGTTACCGCATGCCTCCCACCGACCCGTACGCTCTCACAGAGAGGGAGTTCTCAGGGTGCCGTCCACCAAGCAATGTCGGCTGGCGGCCCCCAGGGGAAGGTCCTTCTCTGTGGGGGCTCCCACACTCTGGAACGAGCTTCCCCCGGGTTTACGCCAAATACCTGACCTTCGGACCTTCCGCCGCGAACTGAAGACACATCTTTTCATTCGCGCAGGGCTGGCTTAAATTTTATTGATTTTAAATTTTCTATTATTAATTTTAAGGGGTTTTAGTTTTATATATTTAAAGTTTTTTAGGCCAATTATAAAATAAGTTTTTTAATTTGTATTTTAATTGTATATTGTATTGTCTGTTTTAACTTTTGGCTGTACACCGCCCTGAGTCCTTCGGGAGAAGGGCGGTATAGAAATCGAATAAATAATAAAAAATAATAATAACCAACTGCCCATCATGCTAGATACTTTTTTTCTCACCCAGCTCTTTTTCCAGCACCAAAGTCAAGCTGGAAAGGATAGCCTGGATATGGAAAATTGGAATGGGGGTTGGTGTTGATGTTCTACTGTGCAATTACAAAAACTGTTTTGTATTTGACACCAGCCCCTCCTTCAACATTAATTTAATAACCTCTTGCACTCTACTTCTCATCCCAGTGAACACAGAAATGGGTACCTCACATTCTGTTTTGGCAAGGTTCAAAAGAAGCTATACATGGCTATTTGACCACCACCCCTCAACATCCCAAACTATTCTTCAATATTTTGAAGACTATTTATCTGGAAGTACAAGGATGTGTACTCAGAATTTCTCAAGAAATAAGGCATTTCCTTATTCGGGCAAACAAAATTAAATGTAAAATTTCCAGACAATATGTACTTGCATATTGGGTAAAGCACAGTAAGAGACAAAACAGAAATGTAATTTCAGTGGCGTGATGAGGTGACAGCAGTTTATGAATCTTGACTAGTCGTCATAATTTAAGTGGTAGTTAAAACTATGGTACTGACCAAGGACACAGGCGATTGTGCAGAAGTCTCATTAACTTTGATACAAGACATATGTCATTGACAGCTGTATATAACTGAGATTATGTGAAGAATGCAAACTATTGGCATCTTTTAGATGTATATTCAATTCCATTAACTTTGTTTATAACTGCAGTTGCAGAAAAATAAATAATCTGATCAGGGGCATTCTCTGCAAAAGAAATATTCTAAACAGAGGATGACTATTTACTGAAGCACATTTTCACTAGAAAATATGATAGGCAATTCTTGCTTATATAGTTAGAATGAACAGGAAGTTGGCAAATTCCCCAGAAGAGAGTTATTCAGAGAAGAGCACTAGGAAATAATTGGCTTGTGTACATTATGACCTATATTTACCAATGCCTTAACCGGAACCAAGAAGAGGGGGAAATAAATCAATTAAAAGGTCAACATCTCTGCTGTAAAACATTTAACGCTATTTAGCATTGAAAAATGTTACGCCTAAATTATATTTTCCTCCTTCTTGATTGTTAAAGTAGTGTTGATTTTCACTGCAAAAAGATGCACACACATACCCACAAATATTCCATGAAAACTGATCCACAGGTTTCATGCTCCAGGATAGCAACTACCCTGATGAGCTGACTAGCAAGGACATTATTGCAACAACACACTCACTTCTTCTTCCTTGTTCCTGCAGAACTTATTCCTGCAAAGCAACACCCGGTACCCTTTACATAAAAGACTCTGTACATCCATAGCTTCAAATACACACACAACCAAAGATGATGACTGCCTTTGTAGATTCAAGTGTATATGAAGGCCACTTTAGCTAAAACCAGGTTGACAGCATTACAACAGAAGGTGTGGAGTAGGGCAGTGTCAGACCATGCTAACCAATAGATGTGCCTGCTTCATTAGACTTAGAAACACAATGACATATACTTGTAATCTCTGCAATGAAGGAAGGAATTGATGCCCTAAATATCCCTAGTGGACTAGCAATAGAGAGAAAATGATCTGACCTGTAAAATCATCATGTACTGGGCAATCTAGAAAACTGGGTTTCTAAATTGAAAGAAAGGCGTCTCTTATTTAAGTGATCCTTGCTATAGCTGGGAAATTGTGACAGAGATGTGCCTTAAGGCTACAAACCCACCTATATTCTAATATTAGTAAGTACTGTAAGCGGTATGTGAGTGGAAAACAATGTGCCTAGCAAATTGTATTCTAAATTGGATGCAATTTAACCAGCTACAAAAGCCATCTTAGTTTACCCTGATTATTTTGCAGCTTTGTGCATTCATGTACATTTTCTCTGAGCTAATATGTGTGCGTATCTCTAGGCAGGGTGATTTAGACAGCTGTTCATGACTTCAGCTTATTAAATTACTCAGAACCAAAGCTTTGATCAGACATGAATGCCTCTTGACTTCTCAAGCAGTGAGTATCTAGCTATCTAAAGGTTGGTGAGAAGAGGGACTGACATCCCCAGTCTTAAATTACCTGTCTTCCAAGATGATATTAATATGAAGCTAAAAAGGGTACAGAACGAATTTCACAGCAAAACACATTTAAAACCTATTCTTAAAATGAGAAGAATTTGATTAAAATGTCAAAGCAATGTCAACATTTGCCATCCCCAAATTTAGCCGTAAGCAACACAAATACTGAATGATTTTCAGAGGTGTAACTCCAAATAAAAGTAGATCTGTTGGTCTATGTTAATTAGAGTCCCATTTTGTTAAAAACAAGAAAGATAGGTTTCAGAACGTACATGTGTGCTACAGATTAATGGAACCCCACTAACTACCAGTACACAGTACTAGGAACAATTACCAGTTGCAGATAACGGAAGAGTATGAATTAGCAGTGATCAAACAACAGGGAAAGGATAAACCTGGAAAATTTATTTTCTTTATTTAGATCTGAATTACATGAAATGTTTTATGCCACAGCCACGTGCAAAACACAGTTCAAAAGAACAAGGCTCTTGTGATTAGTCCTTATTCCATAAAAAAAAATATCTTGAAAAATATACTGCTAAGAAGGCTGAAGTAATATATGGATCTATTAGATTCAATTTGGTACACTTCAACATTTCTTCATAACAACACTTGAGAGGTGAATTGGGCTGAGGAGAATGACTGGCCCAAAGTCATCCAGCCAGCTTCTGTGTCCAAAGATCAACAGAACTCCAGGGCTCCTGTTTCTGTCTAGCTCCTTAACTAATATTGCAAATTGGCTCTCGATGTAGACAATCAGTTTTCTACTAATTAACACTTGGATATTTCTAACTCTAACCCATTTCTAATCTCTGGAAAAAAAAAATCCTCCTTTCATTAGGTTTAACTAAATAAAATCCCATCAAAAATGTTCCTGGGAAATTAGATAGGTAAGTCTGATTTTTAAGAAACAGGCATTACAATGGGAAAACCTGCTGCAAGCCAAGCCACTACACAGACCCCATAATTGATTATAATCCATCACGAGGATGAAACCAGCAGATTTGGGGGTGGAAGAAAAGGGCGTAGGAATCTCTGCATCTCCCCCATCCTGCTTCATCCATCAGTTGTGGGAAAATCCTCCCTCCCTGCCTAACTCTAAGACAGGCCATCAGCCATTCAAGAAGGAAAAAGAAAAGGGACAATAGCTATTGAGACCCTGCCAGGGTCACGGCCCCTTTACCATCAGAACTCCTTAATGATCCCAAACAACAACATTCATAGCAACTGGGGAAAGAGAAGAGGGA
The DNA here is from genome assembly GCF_028640845.1 of Ahaetulla prasina. NCBI lineage: Eukaryota > Metazoa > Chordata > Lepidosauria > Squamata > Colubridae > Ahaetulla > Ahaetulla prasina. The sequence goes on along the minus strand of NC_080539.1, from coordinate 254,642,850 downwards.
AGTCACCCAGAACAATAGTTCATTCAACAAGGCAACTTGGGTGTAAGGAGTCTTCAGCCCATCTTCCCCAAGGTGGCCTCACAGCATTCTAGCTTTAAAAGGCCCTGGGAGATCCTTTCTGTTAAGGTTTGCTGATATCCTTAGGAACTGAATTTCTGCATTCATCCCAATTAGGATCTAGTAGTCTATGCTATATTCACATACATAATTACTCCACTTCTAATGGGTGTTTAATGCTGTTTCATGCCTGTTATGATTCAAAGAGGTTTAAGGAAGGAGGGAAAAAACTTCAATTAAGGGTACATTTCTCACCGAATTTAGTTTAGGCAAATGTCATCAGACTGTCTTGAGTTTATCAAGGCAAGAAACAATGCTTCATAGAAGGGAGTGGGTTGAAGGAGAAGGGAGAACATTGTCTCTGCATGCTGGCTCTGCATGCTGTATTCATATGAGAACGCAATATGTATCTATCTAACAGTATCTATCCTGTAAGCACAAATTACAGGAAATCATGCATGATTCTAGACCTTGTCAGCATAGGAAGTTGATAAGATAGACCTAAGATGTAGAATAAAAGCATTGATTTGGATAGTTGACTAGGAGACCACAACTGTTTTGGAGTAATACATTAGTTTTGTCTATCTCTAAATAAAGGTCATGGGTCTCTTAAACTTGATTTTGTTCATTTTTTGATTGCTTTCTTTAATCTCTCTCATTTCTCTACCAGCGTCCTATTTTTTAAAAGTATGTCTATTTTTATGACTTGTGTTTTTTCTTATAATGCATGTTTACAGGGATGTATAAATGCACAATTTAGCATGCGCTCTTTTCTGTTACTGATGTTTTGGATTGATTTTTAAAGTGGCAAACAGCATTGAAAAATTTGGGAAAGCAGGGATAATCAGCATGCAAGGGTGCTTCAGTCTGTGTATCAGACTGAACACATGAAATAGGTAAGTTTTCATTTAACATGAATCAGTTTTTCCCTTCTCCTTTGAATATTTCAGTATTTTCTCAAAAGAGCAAAAATGGAAGAAATAAGACTGGGTCCATAAAGCTAAATTACAGCTCTGAACAGAATTAGAACTAATAAGATTGGTTGCAGCTTCTGTGTGACAGCTTATTCTTTTATAAGAAGCTACCACTGATGTAGATATATTGTAGAACAGGGGTGTCCAAAGTTTTTTGAGTGAGGGCCAAATACAGAAAAATAAGCAAAGGCCCGGGCCACGCGGGGGGGGGGGGGGGCGGCTAATTTTTTTGTACCAGTTCTGTGGGCGTGGCTTATTTTGGGGTGTGGCTTGGTGGTCATGTGACTGGTGGGCGTGGCTAACTCCTCATGTGACTGAGTGGATGTGGCTATGGGCATAGAAACTACTCAGAGGGCTAAAAAAAGTAATTTTTGACCAGTCCTCACACTTATGACCATCCTCACATTTATGCCCATTGCAGCATTTTTAACAACCATATCACTCATTTCACAACTGCTTCTCTTCACCACGGTTACAAGATAGGGTGCAAAATGTAAAGATAGTTGTAGGTGTGAGGACCAGTCAAAAGTGTGAGGACAGGTCAAAAATAACTTTTTCAGCCCTCTGAGTAGTCCCTATGCACAAAATGCTGCAACAGGCATAAATGATGACCGGTCATAAGTGTGAGGACTGGTCAAAAGTGCGATATAGTTTTGTCTGGAGACATTCTGCACACTTCCCCACCAACGCTGTTCGCCCTCGCCGCCTCACCTGTTTCTCGATGCCGGTCTTCTTCTTTTCCGCCAGAGTCCCAGCTGCTTTCTATCAGTCTGCAGGGTGCAAAACTGTCACGCTGGGAGATCCTGCAGCATGCAAAGAAGCCCCCAAGGGTCCCTCGGTTTGGGCACAGGTTTGGGAGCAGAGCCCCCAAAGGGCTTTGAAGCTGCTCCGAGGGGCAGCTGGGGCCCATGTACAGAGTGCACACAATAGCCTCAAGCCACAAGAGTTTTGCAGCCAGCCAGTCCTTCTCAGAGGCAGACAAAATGAAACAGAAACAAGCCAAGCGGGTGAGAGACACCTTCAAAGGCAAACAAACAAAAAAACTTCCCTTTTGGGAAGAGGCAGCGCTGTGCTAGGAAGGCCGGCTGTTCTCCCCCTCCGAGGGCCTTGTGGGTCAGCCAGGAGGCTTTGGCCCCTTGGAGGAACGACCCTGGCAATGCCCCATGGGGCACAGGGGCCACCAGCCGGCCAAGCTGCCTTGGGCCCAAAAGACTCTTTGCGAGGAAGGGCTTCATCCCCCTTGGGCATCCCGGCATCCCAGGATGTTGCCATCTTCCCCAGCTGTGGCAACACTGGGAGGGGTGGGGGGGGGTGGGGTGGGTCTCTTCGGCTCTCCCAGAGCCTCCTTGGTCACTCAGCTTCCCGGACAAGCCCCCAACTCAGCTGCGCCCCCCCTTACCAGGCATTCCCACCAACTGAGCTGCATCGCCGGGGGAGGGGGGGGAGGCGGTGGCTGGAGAGGGACAACCCGCCTTCGCCGCCCCCCACCCAGAGGTTCTCCGGGGAGCAGAAGCGTCCCGGTCCCGCCGGGGCCCTCGGCAGCCCCGGCAGCGGGGCCCACTCAGCAGCTCAACCCTCCCATCCTCCTCCGCTCCGCTCCCCCGCCCGTCCAGCCCTGCTCTGCCGACCCGCCCGGAGAGCCTACCTGCGCGGCGCCGCGAGCCGAGGGCGCCCGGAGCAGCGCCGGAAGCTCTGCCGCCCGCCCGCCTCCTCCTCTGTCTGGTGGGCCGGGCTGGAGCCGTAGCCCAGTGGCGGAATGGCCGGCCCGCAGCCCCGGGTGGGCGGGGGTAGCCTCAGCGGAGCCTCCCCGCATCTGCAACCGGGCGAGCGGCGGCTTCCTTGGGGGCCAGGACGGGGGCCGCACCCCACTGTCCACCGAGAATTTGCTGCGGGCCAATAAAAACTGACCCGCGGGCCGCAGTTGGCCCGCGGGCCGTAGTTTGGACACCCCTGTTGTAGAAGAAGAGGAACAAGAAGAGGAAGGAGAAAGAAGAAGAAGAGGGGGGGGGGGAGGATATCACAGTTGGACTGGAAAGTATGCACAGAAGATTGTTTCTAGTAGTCTTCACTTGATACCTACTGATATAAAAGCCAATTCTTGCTTTTTTTTTTCTTACTGGAAAAAAAAATAAACAATTAGAAGGCCTTTATAGAATATATATGCACCACAAGACCCACATGTGCAAATGCATTCTTTTAATGGTTTTGTCCAAAGTCTCTTATTGCCTCCTTTACCATGGGCAACTATTCAATGACCATATTTTTGTATCTGAGGGCGGAATTCAGTTTTTTGTTTTTAATTGCCGATCTAGAAAGCAAGCAAAGATGTTACAGGGAACTAGATATATTCGTTACTGCAGGGTATTAAATATTAATCAAATCTTGTAGCTTGAAATTTTAAATAAACCAGCTTTACATTCTATATCATATACACATACCCCCCCCCCAAAAAAAGTCCATTTATTTTATTTATTTTATTTTATTTGATTTTTATACCGCCCTTCTCCCGAAGGACTCAGGGCGGTGTACAGGCAAAATAAAACCAACAATACAAATATACACGATTTAAATACCCTTAAAAAACTTATTTAAAATTAGCCTGATGTTAAAAATTATCGTCAATTAAAACCCCATTTAAAATTGCTAAAATTCACTTTTAAAATCCAATTAAGCCAGCCCCGCGCGAATAAAAAGATGTGTCTTCAGTTCGCGACGGAATGTCCGAAGGTCAGGTATTTGACGAAACCCCGGGGGAAGCCCGTTCCAGAGAGTGGGAGCCCCCACAGAGAAGGCCCTCCCCCTGGGGGCCGCCAGCCGACATTGTTTGGCGGACGGCACCCTGAGAAGTCCCTCTCTATGGGAGCGTACGGGTCGGTGGGAGGCATGTGGTAACAGCAGGCGGTCCCGTAAGTACCCAGGTCCTAAGCCATGGAGCGCTTTAAAGGTCGTAACCAACACCTTAAAGTGCACTCGAAAGGCCACAGGCAGCCAGTGCAGTCTGCGCAGGAGCGGTGTTACATGGGAGCTACGCGTAGCTCCTCTATCACCCGCAGCTGCATTCTGACTAACTGAAGCCTCCGAGTGCACCTCAAGGGAGCCCCATGTAGAGAGCATTACAGTAATCCAAGCGAGAGGTAACGAGGGCATGAGTGACTGTGCATAAGGCATCCCGATCAAGGAAGGCGCAACTGCGGACCAGGCGAACCTGGTAGAAGGCCCTCCTGGAGACGGCCGTCAAATGATCTTCAACCGACAGCCGATCATCCAGGAGGACACCTAAGTTGCGCACCCTATCCTTTGGGGCCAATAACTGCCTCCGACAGCCAGCTGCGGCTGCAGCTGACTGAATCGGGATGCCGGCATCCACAGCCACTCCGTCTTGGAGGATTAAGCTTGAGCCTGTTTCTCCCCATCCAGACCCGTCGGCTTCCAAACACCGGGACAGCACTTCAACAACTTCATTGGGGTGGCCGGGGTGGAAAAGTACAGCTGAGTATCATCAGCGTACTGCTGGTATCTCACCCGAAACCACTGATGATCTCACCCAACGGCTTCATGTAGATGTTGAACAGCAGGGCGAGAGAATCGACCCTGCGGGACCCCACAAGTGAGGCCCCTCGCGGTCGACCTCTGCCCCCGTCAACACCGTCTGCGTCCGGTCGGAGAGATAGGAGGAGAACCACCGATATACGGTGCCTCCCACTCCCAATCCCCCAGCCGGGCGCAGCAAGATACCATGGTCGATGGTATCGAACGCCGAGAGGTCTAATAGGACCAGGGCAGAGGAATAACCCCTGTCCCTGGCCCTCCAGAGATCATCCACCAATGCGACCAAAGCTGTCTCCGTGCTGTATCCGCCGGAAGCCGGACTGGAACGGGTCTAGATAGACATCTTCATCCAGGTATTGGGGTAGCTGTCGCGCCACGGCACTCTCTACAACCTTCGCAACAAAGCGAAGGTTGGAGACTGGACGATAATTACCCAAAATAGCTGGGTCCAGGGAGGGCTTCTTAAGGAGGGGTCTCACCACCGCCTCTTTCAAGGCGGCAGGGAAAACCCCTTCCAATAAAGAAGCGTTGGTAATCCTCTGGAGCCAGCCTCGTGTCACCGCCTGAGTGGCCAGTACCAGCCAGGAAGGGCACGGGTCCAGTAAACATGTCGTGCCGTGCAGCCTCCCCAACAACCTGTCGACGTCCTCGGGAGCCACAGGGTCAAACTCATCCCAAATGGACTCAACAAGACGTGCCTCCTCTCCCTCGCTTGGATCATCCCAATTTCGGTCCAGACCGTCCCTCAGCTGAGCGATTTTATCGTATAGATAACCGCTAAACTCCTCGGCTCGTCCCTGCAACGGGTCATCCCGCACCTCCTGATGTAGGAGAGAGCGGGTCACCCGAAACAGGGCGGCCGGGCGGTTATCTGCCGACGCAATGAGGGTGGAGGCGTAGGAACGCCTCGCTTCCCTCATTGCCACTAGGTAGGTCCTAGAATAGGACCTAACTAGTGTCCGATCAGCTTCGGAGCGACTGGACCTCCAGGTGCTCTCCAGGCGTCTTCTCCGGCGTTTCATCTCCCTCAGCCCCTCGGAGTACCAAGGGGCCGGACGAGATCTCCGCCGGGTCAGAGGCCGCAAAGGCACGACACGGTCCAAGGCCCCGGCCGCGGCCTGTTCCCAGGCCACGACCAGTTCCTCAGTCGTGCCGTGGGCCAGTTCCCCACGGAATGGCCCAACCTCCGTCAGGAACCTCTCGGGTCCATCAGGCGCCTGGGACGGAACCACCGTATAGGTTCCGCCTCCCGCGGTGGTGAATGGCGGTTCGGAGGTCTAGGCGAAGGAGAAAATGATCCGACCATGACATTGGTTCTGTTACTAAATCATCTAACACCAGATCATTAAGCCACTGCCCAGAGATATAAATCAGATCCAGCGTGCCTCCCCCCGTGTGCGTAGGGCCATCATTTACTCGAATCAGGTCCAAGGCCGTCATGGAAGCCTGAACTCCCGAGCTGCCGTCGATGACAAGCCAACTGATGGCAGGTTAAAATCCCCCATGACTATAAGTCTGGGGGTCTCGACCGCCACAGCAGCGAGTACCTCCAACAGCTCAGGCAGGGCTGTGGTCACGTAGCAAGGAGCCAGGTACGCGATCACCAAGCCCAACTGATTCCTATAGCCCCACCGCACATAGAGGGATTCACAGCCGGCAATCTGAGGAACAGTGGTCTCCCTCGGCTCTAGATCCTCCTTAATAACAACCGCCACCCCCCCACCCCTACCTTGGACCCTCGGCTGATGGAATGCTCGGAAACCTGGCGGGCACATCTCGACAAGGGGGACCCCCCCCTCTGGGCCCAACCAGGTTTCCGTAATACCCATAAGGTCCGCGGACTCCCCCTGAATAAGATCGCAAATCAGGGGGGCCTTATTAACCACGGACCGAGCATTACATAACATCAGCCGAAGATCCAAGCTCTGAGGATCATGGCCACCCGGGGAACGGGTCGGGACTGAGGGGCCGGAGCACGCGATCGCTCTCAAACATCGAACGCGTGCTCCCTCAACACGATACGGCCCCTCCCCCCCGCCATATCTGCCTCTCCCACTTACCGTACAGATTGAACAACCCTCTAAACCTGGAACGCCCTCCCCTGCCTTCAGACAAGATGGAATAGTGTCGCGAACTAGCACAGGGCTGGATCCTCCCGGCGGGTTCTCACCCCCACCCGCCAAATCCCTCCCCCCCCTAAAAAACCCTTATTTAAAAAACTGTTTAAAAAACCCCACAACTTCTTCTTGGCCGCATGCCACCTCTCTGGGTCCCAAGACCCTTCGTTAAGGTAAGCCCTTGATAGTTTGGAGGGCCATTCCTGCGAGGCGGGGGAACCTCGCAGTCGTCGTAGTTCGGCGAACGAGTATCTCATGGGAAATAGTCAGTAAACAGCGAAAGATGTCCATTCCTGACCGGCGAAGATGTTCCGGTCGTACCTGTAGATCGTCAAACCCGATCTTAGTCATATTACTGGCCACTCGGGCAGTAATATTGGTCATAGTCCGTAGAAAGTCCAAAAGGGTCCAGAAACAACCAAGGCCGAAAATCCGGTTCCGATCTAATAACCTCCCTCTCGGAGATTGGCATAATAGCCTCCCCTTGGTTGTTTCCTCGGCTACAAAGATGGAAAAGTCAGTAGCCGGGATAAAAGTATCCCTTGGGTTCCCGGCAGCGTACCATCACGGGACAAACCCGTGTGGTACGCTAATCAGGACGAAATTATGTCGCCAGTACCGTCAGTGCCATCAGTGCCGTCCAGCACAGTGCCGCTGTTGTAAATGACCAGGCCAAGCCACCTCTCAGTCGCCGATGGAAAAAACGACCTAAGATGTAAGCCGTAGGTAAAATTACGGCATTCTAGGCAGGCCATGGTAAAAGTCAGCAGAGGGGAAGAACGATGTTCCGGGCCATGAAGTGAGGAGAGAAGGTAGGGAGGGCAATAATCATGCCCGTGCAGGCCCCACTCCAGCCACCGATGTTACCTGCGGTCCAACACCCAAGACTCAGCATACCGCATACCAGCATACCGCATACCAGCATACCGCCGTCGGTGTTTGGCCCGCTCCCCAGCCATTGATTACATCCGCGGCCGAAACGGCCGACAAACAGCTGAGTCAGGCTGGGCGTCTCCTCGCGCCCCCCCCAACATGGCCGCCGCCATCCGCTGCTGTAGAGGACTTCGGCTCCGTACTCAGCAGCCGAGAGCTCAATGAGGTCCAAAGACCTCGCTCTCGGCTGCCGGAAGGATCGCATACCCGGAGCCGAGGACCAAGCAGCCAGGCGGCCTACTGAACGGCATTGCGGCCTGAGGACTCTCAGCCGCCGTCTCCGCGGAGCCTCAGAACGCCGCCATAACGCGCATGCGCAGAAGAAGCCATCATGATCTTATCTGACAGTCCAGAACCACTGGACTATAATGCATTAATGAGTATTATATTGAAGCTCATACATTTTAATTGAAAGTCCAACTCGGTTTTGAAACAGACTAGGTATCTTAGACTGATCAATCTCGGACTAAATGCATAAACTGATATGAGCTCATAAACTAAATGCATATGAGAATGAAACAGAAGAATCTCCTTACTGCTGACTTAAATTCTGAGAGGAAGGGTGAAGAAATATACTTGTTATATACAGTATGTAAGAAACTGTTTGGATTCAGTATGCATGTATAACACATCCAGTCTATCCAGTAAGGTTGGAGCCATTAAAATGCATGCATCCGTAGAGAAAATTTGGCTTGTTAATCATGCATTCATCAACATGGCTTACAAGGCTCAGAAAGATGCACAATCAAGTGGGTCTGTGCAGGAATGTTCACAAAAAATATAACATGTGATATAATAGTCCACTGGCCTCTTAGATCTGCCTCTGCAAAATAATAATAATAATAATAATAATAATAATAATAATAATAATAATAATAATAATAATAATAATAATAATAATAATAATAATAATAATAACAACAATAACAATAACAATAACAATAACAATAACAATAATAATCCTAAACGCTTGGGAAGTGTTCGGCTAGTGATCTGTGATACGAAATCCAGCATAATTATCTCGTTTGCTGTGTATACTGTCATTTTGTGTAAATAAAATAATAATAATAATAGTAGTAGTAGTAGTAGTAGTAAAAAAAAATCTCACCACTTTTGTGAGTACAAACTGTACAGCTCTTTGAGAAAGCTTTGGGGCAATAGGTAAAATTCTAGACCCAACAGATAAAAATTCTTTCCTCTTACATTTCTCCAGGCAAATGAATGGCCCGCCTAACTCTAGGGTCCCCTAAGCTTGATGGCAACATGTTGGTGTTAGTATTCTTTTCAGCCTTTCATTTTGCAAGAGCAAAGCAAACATTAATCTCTGCCTGTCTCAGGGCTGACAAAGGGTTTAATAGACAGAGCTGCAGCCAGTCCCACTTTCTTTCCTGACCCAGTGGCTCTATTGCCAAGATGGGACGACATCAGACTTCAAAATAAGTTTGATTTGGTCTCAGCAAATTCAGCCGAGAAGCTGGAAGGACAGGCAGATCCATTGCTGATCACTGTGGCAACCACTGGGCAAGAAGGGAATATATGGACAAAGCTTTTATTTGGGGAATGGGTTTAAGAAAGGGGTCGGCAGCAAGTGGACCTATAATACCTCCACACAGACAAGGATTGGGTGTGCATGCTAATTATTCTTTCAGGGGAAGAAAAGCCCCTCTGCTCAGTGCAATCTTTAGAGTTTTTTTCACCAAAGAAGGAATCCTGCAACAGCCTTCCTATCATGAAGTGAGCCCAGTCGGGCAATGGAATGCTAGCTGGTATGTGCAACATACATCTACTGAAAAATGCAACCATCCACAACCAAAGTCTGGACAAAGGATGAACCACTTATGTTAGTAATTGCTGTCCAATCAAATTCTCTCTTCAATAGAGGAGCAAAAGAAGAGCAGGGTAGTACATAAAGGCCTTTTGGATAAAAATTTGGTGGATTTTACAAAATGTTCTGAAAAAGAAGATAAAGTTCCTGCCGCAATTTTTCTTGTTGGGAATTATTACGGATTGTACAGTAATTGAGACTAAATTGATTTTAAATCTAATAACTGCAGCAAGATTACTAATAGGACAATATTGGAAGAAAAAAGAAGTACCAACAATAGAAGAATGGATATTGAAAGTTGCCAATTTGGCTGAGATGGCGAAGATATCAGCCTTTTTGAAAGACAATACGCAAGAAAGATACTTAAAGGAATGGAAAAAATGGATTGACTATATTCAACGTAGATATCAGACTAAGAGTTATCAGACTGTTTTTGAATGATTATGATGTATTATTTTTGATTGCTTTTGGGGAAGTTAGGAATTGATGATTGTAGGGGTATAATTAAGTTGGGACGAAAATTTTTTAGCATATGTTTGTATTATTTTTAACTATACCTTGTGCTCGTTCCGGGAAGTCGGGGGAGGGTTGCGAAGGAGGGGAGCAGGGGGGGAAAGGGGGAAAAAAAAATTTTGTAAAACTTTTTGAATAAAAAAAAAAAAAAAAAAAAGAAGAGCAGGGTAGTGTCACAAAACTAATTTCTGCTAAGAAAACAGAAATTAGGCTTATATGCCTTTTTTACCCAATTCCTCCCCAAGCCACTCCCCTGAAACTTACTGTATTTTTCAGACTATAAGATGCACCTTTTTCCCCCAAAAAAGAGGGTGAAAATCTGGGTGCGTCTTATATTCCAAATGTAGCCCCGCCCAGCTTCTCAAAGAAAGGTTTCAGAGGCTAAAAAAAGCATCAGAAAGGAAGCTTCAGAAAAAAAGCCACCAAACAGAGCTTCAGAGGCTTTTTTTCTGAAACTGTTTTGGAGGCTTTCAGAGGCAGAAAAAAAAGCAAAAAAAAAAAAAAGCAAGGCACAGAGCTCACAACCAAGAAACCTGTTGCTAAAATTCACCTCTGGGAACAGATGATTGGGGGTATTCAGTGAGGCTGATCCACCTGCCTATCAGCTTTTTTCTTATTTTCCTCCCCAAAAACTAAGGTGCATCTTATACTCTGGTGCGTCTTATACTCTGAAAAATATGGTATCTAATATGATCCAATTAAACAGATCAGCAGTAACACTACCAAAACCCCCAAAATATTTCAAATGCATAGAGTAATCACAAGACTTGGATGGCCTCAAACATCAATATTTTTTTAGAAGTAGGTAAATTAGGTAAGTTTTTTTTTTAAAAAAAGCCTTATCTACAGTAACTTTGTATTAAGGTCACTACATATCAGAAAAACTAACAGGGAATTTCCACTTCAGTCACATACGTCATATGTATTGAAAATCAGAACAAAATAATATGTTCCAGGAAAAAGAAATGGCTACCTGTAAACATCTTACTCTATAGCAGGGGTTCTCAAACCTGGCAGTTTTAAGACTAATGGACTTCAACTCCACAAGTCCACAAGTTGAAGTTGAAGTCCACAAGTCTTAAAGCTGCCAAGTTTTAAGACCTCTGCTCTATAGGTATACACTAATGAAGCTCTTGTACAATGCCTTCAGAATTTTTCATACAAATGTTCTTATTAATTTTTCTGTTTCTTAAAAAATAGACCAGCGTCATATCCCAAAGTATGGGGAAAGCAGACTGATGTACAATGTCCTTAAATTTACACTACAGGTAGTCTTCAACTTACAACAGTTTGTTCAGTTACAACAACTATTCAAAGTTACAACAAAACTGAAAAGTGACTTATGATCGTTTTTCCCACTTATGACCATTGCAGCATCCCCATAGTCACATGATCAAACTTCAGACATTTGGCAACTGGTTCATATTTATGATGGTTGCAGTGTCCTGGGATCACGTGACCACCTTTTGTGACCTTCTGATAAGCAAAGTAAATGGGGAAGCCAGATTCACTTACAACCTTGTTACTAACTTAACAACTGCAGTGATTCACTCAACAACGGTGGCAAGAAAGGTTGTAAAATGGGGCAAAAGTCACTGAACAAATCTGCCACTTAGCCACAGAAAATTTGGGTTCAATTATAGTCATAAGTTGATGACTACCTATATAAGAACTTCAAAATTAACGAACCTCAGGGACCACTAAATTCATAATTTTAAATCCCACAGACCACTAATATGATCGGCCTAATGACCAGCTGAGTGGGTGTGGCTAGGTGGTCATGTGACTGGGCGGTCATGGACAACTCCTCTCCTCCCCACCTGGGCTCCTTAGTGTCCCAACAGGAAGCAGTTGTTGGAGCTAAGCAGCCACCATGAGAAAGAGTTGGCAAAACAGCTCAGTTCAAATTGGGTCTAACCGAGAAGGTGGCTCAGCAGAAGCACCTCACTGAGGACTACGAGCATAGGCTTTCCAAGCAGAGGGAAGACCTGTGGGAGTGCAAGGCCAGGTACCGGCGCCTGGAGGCTCAGCGGGCTGAGATGGTCAGCCAGTCCCAGGTCATGATGCAGTCCCACTGGAACAAGGCCCTCTGGCTCTTTGCCACCACTCTTTTCTCCAGCCTTCGTCCAAAGCCCCACACCAGAAGGCTGAAGCAGACCCCAAGTCAGAATTTCTGCCCCCCTCCGACTCACACAAAAAGATCCCAAAGGGGGGAGACTCTCTGCAGCAACACAAACATTCATTGCACATATCCAGCCGAGGGGGCATAGTTTGAGGATCCCTGATTTAGCGCAATATAAAAAATGCAAATAATTTTTCTGGGGACCACCAAAATTTTCTCACGGACCACAAGTTGGTGACCGCTGCTCTAAATGGCCTTTGGTGGGCAGAAACGGAGGAGTCTAAATCTCTTCCATTTCTGCTGAGTTCTGAATCAGTAATAGCCACCCAATTTCTTAATCAACCAGAGAATAAACTCTTCATCAACCACATTATACCACTGCAATACTAGAGTCAGAATCTGAGTGGGGAATGTGTAAGCATTTATATTCCAGACAGCAATGGCGCCACAAAACTTACCAAACACACCAACAGCTGCTAAGTCTGCTGGGCGTGTACAATGCTTTAACTCAAGGGTGGCAACCAGAGCCTACATAAGTTCTCCCCATGTTCATTTCTATAGCTTCTCGAACCCCCACCTCCAGGGTGGGACTACTGAAATTCAACAGTGGAATTATTTGTGGTAGCCTGATTTTTCACTTTTTTCAAAACATAGTCAAGGACTGACACTGGTGTGCAAAATTCCACCCCCAAATTCACCCGTGCCCACTCAAGTACCTTCATTGTGAAACTGCCTATGACTCAGAAGCTGAACAATTACTTTCCAAAGTTCAGCTCCTGACTGCCCAAAAGATCACGTTTATGCTTTAACTGCATACCAAACATGACTTTTGTGTAAAAACAACTAAAATGTGTCATTACACAGGTGGTTGTGCAAGCTGCTCCCAAAATTTGGGGTAGCAAGCGAATCATGAAAAATGAAATCCTTCTGGATAGTAGAAAGGGTGGAACTGAAGGAACAAAGACCCAGCTCATGGGAATGCACCTCCACTATGTTCAGGCAGAGAGACCTGTCCCTGACTGACAGCAGGATTTGTGGCACATAAACAGAGACTAAAGTCTTCAGGACCTTGAAGATTGCAATAGGTGGGTTCTGCAAGATCGGAGCCTTAGTTGTGTTCAGAAAAGACAACGAAAACCGTTTCCTTTTAGAGTATGTTTTCTCCTCAAGACTGATATCTATTGTTTAAATCAACTAATCAATGTTGGATGGAGTCATATAGCTCTTGTGTTGGTTTTATTGAACTTGTATAGAGAATTATAAGAAATTTTAAAATATACCTGTGGTTAGGCCCATCTGCTTAAAATATCCAAATACTATGATTTTTTTTGAGCAAAGCCATTCACCTGGCTCTTCTACAATCTCCTTCTTTAACCTCAATATTGATCATCCATATCTAATGTATTTAAATATTTTTCAGTTGCATTAGGTGTATAATAAAATTGTCTTACTGCATTAATTTTATAATAAAATTGTCTTACTGCATTAATTTTATAATAAAATTGTCTTACTGCATTAATTTTATAATAAAATTGTCTTACTGCATTAATTTTATAATAAAATTGTCTTACTGCATTAATTTTATAATAAAATTGTCTTACTGCATTAATTTTATAATAAAATTGTCTTACTGCATTAATTTTATAATAAAATTGTCTTACTGCATTAATTTTATAATAAAATTGTCTTACTGCATTAATTTTATAATAAAATTGTCTTACTGCATTAATTTTATAATAAAATTGTCTTACTGCATTAATTTTATAATAAAATTGTCTTACTGCATTAATTTTATAATAAAATTGTCTTACTGCATTAATTTTATAATAAAATTGTCTTACTGCATTAATTTTATAATAAAATTGTCTTACTGCATTAATTTTATAATAAAATTGTCTTACTGCATTAATTTTATAATAAAATTGTCTTACTGCATTAATTTTATAATAAAATTGTCTTACTGCATTAATTTTATAATAAAATAATAATATTTTTAAAATATACCTGTGGTTAGGCCCATCTGCTTAAAATATCCAAATACTATGATTTTTGTTGAGCAAAGCCATTCACCTGGCTCTTCTACAATCTCCTTCTTTAACCTCAATATTGATCATCCATATCTAATGTATTTAAATATTTTTCAGTTGCATTAGGTGTATAATAAAATTGTCTTACTGCATTAATTTTATAATAAAATAATAATATTTTATTAATATTTTCTGTGTTCTTTTTGCCCGTCTCTTTTGTTCTATATTTTGGGAGGACAAAATTTTTCTATTCTGTTAGCATCCTAGCTTTCACTATTCAATATCGTTTTTGACACTACAAAAGAGCCTGAAAGATCTATGAGTGTTTTTTCCAAAATCAAGAAGACTTTGTAAGTCTTCTTCTATAGAGATGCTCACACCCAATTCCACGAATCAACTCTAAACCCAGAATCTCTTTCTACATCTTTTGTACCAAATCATGATGTTGTGGTAGAGAATTATTAGTTAGAGAAAAACAGCTTATCTTTGACTCCAATGGACCAGGACTTAATTTTGCAAGGCCTTAGCCCCTCATTAGCCCCCAAAATGCAACAGCACTCAAAGGTAACAAAATTTCATATTTGGATGCAAACTGTACAGAAAAGCAGGACTGCTCCTGCTTCAGGATTCCAGGTAGCTGGCCTAGAACACCTTTGACTGAACAGCATGGATGCTATCTGCAGGTTGCTTTTAGTTAGTTCTTTGATTTAATCATTTGGTAATATTCTATAATCTTAGATAATGGCATTGGTCCTACCTCTTCTGCACTATAGATGGATGCAAGGAATTTATTCAAGGCTGTGCAATTTTACTGTATTTCTTTAATGCACCATTAACTTTAACTCATCTAGAGATCCATTTGTCTCATTAGTTGCTTAAAAGACTTCTGTGGCTCACCCTAATTGTTCCTTGGTCCTTGAACCTATTTAGTTTTGCATTCCCCACTTCACTGCCTCCAACTAAATTTGCCAAAACATGAGCTTAGACGAAATGAACTTTTGAAAGGCAGTGAGGAGGTTGCTAGTCTCTCACAATGTGGCTGAGCACAAGAGCTGCATTTATAGATGACTCTCAGAAAGAGTGCTAATGACCAGATGACTGCAAAGAAATATGATCCTTCCATTCCCTTCCATCCTGTCAAAACCAATCCTTCCATCGCCCCACCATCTTGCCAGAACCAATGAAGCTTCTTAGATGAGAAGTGAAAGACCTTCCTCAAGAAAAAACAGCTGCCTTTTGAAAAAGCACCTTTGAGACAACTATGACCTAGATCAAGGGGTCTCTAACCTTGACAACTTTAAGACTTCCCAGAGTTCCTCAGCCAGCAAAGCAAAGACTTGAAATCTTAAAGTTGCCAAGGTTGGAGACCCCTGACCTAGAATTTTCACAGATACCTCACACCCTATTTTCTTTGAGTGTGTGAAGCTGTCACACACAGCTGTAACTGAACTGGAATTGGTCCACAGAGGAAAGGCCTCCCAAGCTATCTTTATAGCAGTTGAAGATTCAATCTGTAGCCTGGTTCTTATATCCAAGTGCCAAAAGTCTCAGTCAGCATATCTAGGCAACTGCTAGAAATTGTTCCTGCTCATAGTCTAATCATACAAGGTAGAGAAGAAATATATGGAGAAATGTATCATCTTCAGAAAAGGAAATCTGGCTTATTTGGTGAAAGGACTGGACACTAGGCAGAATACATCTCGGAACAGATTAATTTACAATGAAATGAATGTGAATGAATGGAATGGAGGAGAACTAACTCCCTCCCATCGCAGTATAATAAGTAGTATAAGACAGAAAAAAACTTATTTAATTTAGAATCTTTTCCTAATAATCAAAAGGCAGGGGAGACTATCATGCAACCAGTCAGTTTTCTGTATTCAACTAATCAGTGATGCCAGGCCTGATCACAAATGTTCACAGCAGTTGTAAAAAGTTATCTGATCAGAACCTGATTTCATAGCCTACTTGAGTCTCACTGTGGACATAGCACAAATCTTGCTCATCCCACAAGTACAGACAAAATGCCTCTCCCATCTTTTTTTCCACCAGCTGTAGTTACTAGTCATACTGCTGTGTTTCATAAAGGTTATTAGGATTGTAACAGCATTTGATCCAGCATCACTATCTCCCCTTTACTGTTGCCAAAATGAAAGATGCAAATAAATAATGGAATGAAGCAAGCCCTGGTTGATAAGGGCTTAGGCTGCAATCAATCTCAGTCTTTAAACCTGTCTTCTGCAGCCCAGGGCTTTCAATTCCCATCATTCCCAGCCAGCCTGAATACGAATAAATCCATACACATACACATTTACATCTTTGACTCTTGTGTTGTGTCTTGTCCGCTCTCACCGCAGTCGGGGTCTGCTTATCTGCTCCCGAACACGGAGGAATGTATGCCTCCCGGCCCCAGTCCTGGCTCCATGCCCAGACAAGCTGCAGAGGAGGGGGCACCTCCCGGTCCCAGCCCTGGCTCCATGCCCAAGCAGGCTGCAGAGGAGGGAGCATCCCCCGGCCCCGGCCCTGGCTCCATGCCCAGACAAACGGAGCAGCTAGACCCCTCCTCCACAGCATGTGAGCCTGAGGAAAGTTTACTTCCAACAGCTGATTGGAGTGACCCTCACATCAGAAGATTGGATAGGCGGAGGCAACAGAAAGAAGGGAGGGGCAGGCCTTAATGAGTGCTGAGTCATGGAGCCACACCCCATGGCCTATATAAAGGATCTGCTTTCTGGCAGTCTCTGAGTCAGGCAAAGTCGAACTTATCTTGCTGAAGTCACTTACTGGTCTCCTGCCTGCTCTGAGGACTTTGCTAGGACTTTGGGCAGAGCTGCAGAGGCAAGCCTGATTCAGATTTCCCTGACCCGGCCGTCAGCGGAGGAGTGGGACACGACATCTTGTTATATGGAAACAAAATCTGCTCTGGTGACATTTAGACCTTAGAATTCTTGATGATCATATCTTTTCTTTTAAGTACACTGAGAGCATATGCACCAAGACAAATTCCTTGTGAGTCCAATCATACTTGGCCAATAAAAAATTCTCTTCTCTTCTCTTCCCTTCCCTTCCCTTTAAAAGAACATCTACTGTAACAGGGACTGGTCAAATGGTGCACTTCAGCTTTACAGGCCAGATTGAGAGGATGTTGTGTTCAGACCAAATCTCTGAGAAACTATTATTTACATTTTATTTATTCCTTTTAATACTATCTCAGAAAGCACTAATTATTATTTCCAGCTTTTGCACTGAAATGTGCATCTAAAAGTATCTTTGGTGCACTTTGACTACCCAAAATCTTAGGCTCCATGAAAATTCCTTTCCCATTTTTCCTTTCATCAGCTTTGTCTGCCTCTATCAGGTTTCCGTCTCCTCCCTTGAAGTCGTCCTGTTTGCATGCTAAGCTTTCATGCAGCTCTTCTCTTTCATCCACTCGCCCAGAGCCAGCCTATTCCACATGCAGCCAGCTGCACCACATACTGTAGCAGGAGGCTTCTTCTAATGCACAGGGATGGTGTGATTCACCTGCCATCTCCTCCCAGCTCCTCTCCTGATCCAATAGCTACTTCCCTTCTTCACATGAGCTCACTAGCAGGAGCAAAAGGGATTCCCAGCTAAAGAAGCTGATGGTTTTCCCAGGGTGTTTCCTCCTTGTCAGCAAAGACAGCTGCACACCTACGCCTGGTTCCTCTACCCGTGAGACTGCAACGGCTTCACTGACAGGATCTCAGGAGCACGTTGCCAAGAGGCATTCAGGTCTTGGCAAACCGCTTAGTCCAGATACCAAAAGACAGGGGAGGAAAGTGGGGGAGGAGGAGGAGGAAGCACCGCCCACACCTCCATCACTCTCCAGACCTTCAGCTTCGGCTCCTGACATGGTTTTCGCAATATCACACAAATAGTTACTGTTTTTTTAGCCTGGTATTTTGCTTTGGTTTTCCCAGCTGACAGCCCATTTTTCTTATACTCCATGGTTTCTATGCAGACTCCTCAACATCGGGACATGGATCTAGTTATGAATCAACAATAATTCTAGGGAAAAAACCTACCTGTAACTCAAACTAACCCACAGGAGCAAGTCCCTTCCCCTCCCACAGTTTCTACAAAGTTTCAACAAAGGGAGAAGTAAGCTTAAGACCTTCAATGATAGTCATTCACGAAGATACGCATTCAGGATAATATCATCTGGATCTGTTGTTCTTCTATAAGAAGCTTTTAATCGTCTTTATTGTTAACCTCTCTAGGTTTGTCTATTTGTTGCTCCTGCCTTTCAGCCAAATTATTACAGTTTCAGCAATATGTGTATGTAAAATTTACCCCAGATCAGCTAATAAATTAAAAATGAATCACAAAGCTTTTCGTTCACATTTATGCAACATTCCTCCAAATGTGACCAGGAGTCACTATTTAAACTGCAAGTTTGACTGGCTGCTTCAATTTTTACAAAATCACACCACATTACATAATACTTCACGTTATTTATCAAGGTTTCTTCCCCCCAAACTCCACTCCTGGCATATGTAGTATACACACAGCTGTATTTTGTCTCAAGGCACAAGGCACACACAGCCCAATTCTATCCAGATTTATTCAGTAGTAAATTCGCAAAAAACATTGGTTCCAGCCACTCTTCTTTCCACACTAGCCTTTGACGTTTCCTATTTGTGTGTTTTACTCTTTGCAAGGGAAGTATCTGAGTATATGATTGCTCACACACCTTTACAAGGCATTAGAGAACACCAGCATCTTCACTGCAGAACAAGGTTGTCTTAACTTATATAGGCTACCACTATTAAGCAGAGACAGGGTTTGCCCAATGGGAAAGGCAAATTCTCAGAAAACTATTATTCTTTTCCTCCCAACGAAGCCCATCTAATTAAGCCCCCCCTCTTTTTTTGGGCAATGGCAGTAGAATTCGGAAGCTTGTAGTACAGTATTGGCTGCACCTTATTCCACCTCCAAATCCTTTTCTAGAATTGGAAAATTTCAACATTCCCATAAATCTCCCTCTATGCTGTCCCATCTCGTTTCCCCCGCTGCCTAAGGAGAGTTATCCCAAATGCCAACCTTTAATATAAAGGGGGCTGTGCAATCCCAATGAAACTTAATCCCAGCGGACGTCTTGTTTAAAAAGACACACACACACGAATGTCCAAATGAAAATACGTCCCTCCTTTGGTCGCCGATCAGAAGGGGCACGACAAGGGAGATGGCTCCGGATAGGAAAGGACAAAATCGCAGTGAAGGGGGTCGGGGTGGCGCCGGGAAGATGCGGGGTCAAACTCACCCGTGTCTTGGCGGAACTGGTGCATGGATTGGAGGTCGATGATATACGGCGACAGTCTATTGTCCACCTGGCCCAGAACGACGCTGCCCCCAACTCTCGGCCCGGCTCTGATCACCGCCTCGATGTGGTGGCTCACGGCCGGACTGTAGGGTCTCCATCGACCGTGCTCGTTCAGCCATTCCCAAACCACCACGGCGGAAGCCAGCAGCATGATTTCTTTGCCTTCGCTCTTTAGCGGGCCTTCCCGGAGAACCTCCGAATCCCAGGCACCTCCGGCAGCCTCTTCGTCCGATCAACGTCCGATAGATCTCATCTGCCCCCTTTAAACTCTGCAACGTCACGCCTACGGGCGGGCTGGCTGGCTGGCTGCTCGCTCGCTCGCTCCTTGGACCAGTTCCAAATTTTCTTCTTTTGAATTGTTTCTTTCTCTCACCCGCTTTTGTGCGGCTGGTATTTTGGAGCTTGTCGGGATAAAAAAAACCAAAACAACAAGAAGAAGAGAAAGAGACTATTTTGGGTACTGTTTCATGGAAAGAAGACTTAAAAGCTTCACAAGCTTTCAAGCAAATTCAGTAGTCTTGCTTCATCGCCTGGGAAATGCGTTGCATTTAAAAAATTACCAAGAAAACCCTTCCAGTCAGCAAGCTGGAAAAGCAGGTTCCGTCATCTGCTCCGTAAAGTGTCTCGGAAGGGAAATGTGCCTATTGGTACGGCAGAAGGTGACTCAGTTTACACCAGTTGCATCTTCTCCTTACTCTGCTTTTCCCTTCCCTTCTCTGCATTTGCGCGAGGCGTTCCTTTTGGACAAACCCTGCCTGGAATTTCATGCTCCCATTTCTGGGGTCCCCCGCCGTCCTCTCCGCCTCCCGCTTCCCTGGCTAGCAGATGCAGCAATCGCTCCGGCTCCACCTCCCTGTTGCTTTTATGCCGTCTTCTTTCTATAGACCGACCCTGGGATGAGTGGGGCTTTCTCGACACAGCGGGGGAAATGCAAATCTCCACCCCGCGCATTGCCCCTGGCCCTCAGCCGAGAAACAATAACCCATTGCACGCAGCCCCAGCGCCAGGCTCTGCTGCCTCTTGTGACCTCGCCTGCCGCCCGTTACAACTTCCCTGCCTTTGCAAGGATTCTGGGAAGAGGAGCCGCAGCAGGAGCAGCGGCCCCAAGAACGCGACGTCTTTGCGCTCCTGCCTTTCGCGCCTCCCACCATTACCTCATACACGGCCCTCCGCCCCTAAACCCTCCCCTCCGCTCAGCATCGAGCGCCCTCTGCTGACTCCGATAAACCCAACAGCAAGTGCGGGCGGGACTGGACCAACGCATCCCGAGGCGGGGGTGCCCGATCGATTGCCACCCTGCGGGGTGAAACGTGGAGAAGGCGAGGCAGCGCAGGACACGGACGCTAGCCAAAAGCCCGCCTCTGTAGGGGATCAGCTTGGCCATTGCTTTTCACGCGTGCTGCTTGGTGTACCGCAGCCGCCTTTTACCTCAGCCTGGACTACCCTCCAGCGCTGGCAGAAGCGACAAATTGGGGGCTGGTGGGGTGAGGAGGTGGGAAGGCATTGGATATGAGAGTTGCCCCATCACAAGTGGGGCGAAAACTGGTGGCGGAGATCAGTTATTTCGAGCGGCCGCCTTGGTCTTATGAAAGGCATAAGTGCTTTTTTTTTAAAAAAAAAATGCAGTAATGCAGTTCTGCATTTTTGTTCATCATTGTGCTGCTTCGAAAAATGCAGTTTAGACAAACTTTTTGTAAACTCCCGGCACTGCTTTGGCACTGCATTCCTTCAAAGAGGCTAATAGTTCCAGCAGCCTTATTTGAACAAGTTAGAATTATTTTAAACAGTTACTGTATTTTCAGGGCCTTTATAATACAGAGTCAGCTAGTTGTTGAAACTGGATTTTGGCATTTTTGTCTGTCTATTGAAATCTTCCTAAGGACCTGGGGATTCTTTCTGATGTTATTATTAATATTTGTGGGAGTCTGAAGCAGCCTAGACAAGTTTTCTTGTCAACATTTTGAGAAGTGGTTTCCCATTGTTTTCTCTCTAGGAGAAGGAGAGAGGGAGAGAAACTTATGCTACCCTGGTTTAAAGTCTGGTGCTTTAACTGCTACATCAGACTGACCTTCAGTTCATAATTATTTACTATTTATTCCAAAGTATTCTTTTTTTACTTCATGTCAAACATCTGAGAACATCTGACTAATTATAAATTCTTTCCATATTCTAACTTAATGTTGTACCTAGTATGTAATATTGCTCTGTATTTATTTGTCTATCTTTAGCTAGAAACACAAATGCAGAGCAGGGGGAGAATATGATATGAGGCAACCATGTGAAGTGAGAAGTAATACATTATAAAAAAGGGGTAGAAAACTGTTTTCTCATCATAGTCATAATCTTGTGTCTTTAAAAAACTATTAACGTAAATACTATCATATTTTTAAACACTTTTCTGGAAAGTTGAAAAATAAACTGGTTTCAAAGCAATACTTCAGTGTCAAGTATTCAGAGCCAATGCACATGATTTATAGATCTTGACATCAGTGAAGTTTGCATCTACAGCAACTAGCAATAGTTTCAATGCATCAAAGACTAGTTCTTACATAGGGAGATAGCCCTTGCATTTTTACTTGTTTCAGATCCTGGGCAATCATTTCTTAAAATAATAATTTATTAAACTTAAAAT
Source organism: Ahaetulla prasina (assembly GCF_028640845.1). Lineage (NCBI taxonomy): Eukaryota > Metazoa > Chordata > Lepidosauria > Squamata > Colubridae > Ahaetulla > Ahaetulla prasina. The sequence goes on along the minus strand of NC_080539.1, from coordinate 254,620,757 downwards.
CATAAGACTAGAAAGGATCTTGGAGGTCTTCTAGTCCAATCTCCAGCCCAAGGCAGAAGTCCTTATTTCATCCTAGACAAATGGTTGTCTGATATTTTCTTGAAAATCATCAGCAATGTATCTCCCACAATTCTGGGAGGCAAGCTGTTCCATTGATTAACTGTTATCATTGTCAGGAAATTTCTCCTTAGTTCCGGGTTGGATCTCTCTTTGACTAATTTCTACCTGTTATTCTGCCCTCAGGGTACTTTGGAGAATAAATCGACCCATCCCTTCTTCCCTGTGACAGCCCTTCAAATTTTTGGAAGATGGGTATCATGTCACCTTTAAGCCTTCTCTTTGCATACCTAGTTCCCTTAGCCATTCATTGTACAGTTTAGCCCCTGATAAGACTCTTTATCAGCTTTGTATGCAGCCCACCTCACAGTGACTCGGAGATAGGGTGACTATATCCCTGATTCAACAATGTCCACATCAGTGATCACATCAATAACTGCCAAAGATATTTTTCTGAAACCTAAAGGGCCCCTTTGATGTGGATCAATGATCAGTGCATTGATCAGCCTCTCTGTTGTGCAAGACATTCTTCCCTATCTTGCTGTACAGTAATAGTTTCCAACTTTCCACAGATAAAACTGCAAAAATCTAATGCTCATTCACTTGTATTGCTGTTGCTGACTAAAAAGACAAAGAACACTCAAAAGACACCCATATATGCTTCATAGATTATAGAAAGCTCTTTGACTGTGTCAACCATATCAAGCTGTAGAATGTGCTTAGGAGAATGAGAACTCCACAGCATCTCTTTGCCCTTGTGCCAAATTTACAGATTGGGAAGCCACCGCACAAGATGAAATAGACTGGCTACTAATCAGCAAAGGAATTAGACAAGGCTGTATACTTTCTCTTTATTCATTCAGCCTATGCTAAATATACATTTATGGAAACTGGATTAGAGCAAGATGAGTGTGGTTTTAAATTGGAGGAAGAAACATTAATAACCTGAACTCTGCTGATGAGACTACTTTAATAGTTGAAAATGCAAATGATCTGCTAGCTCTAGTAATAAAAGTCAAGGAACACAGCAAAAAAAAAATAGGACTAAGATTAAATATGTAGTAGATAAAACAAAGGGTAACAAGTACAAGCAGCCAGGGACTCAGACTTCCCAAGCAATTAGTTTTTACTTGAGGCGCAAATGACCAGGCTGAGAATATCACACTGCATTATGTAACAGCCTAGTTATCTGGAGGAAGGTGAAAAGAAAGAGCAGGAAAAGTTGACCAGGAGCAAGGTAGATGGACTCAATTATAGTAGCAACAGGTGCGCTGTTGGAAGACTTGAAGGACCAGGTTGGACACTGATCATCCTGGAGAAAATCTATGTAGTCACTGAGAGCTGACACCAACTTGATGGCAAATAATCAGTCAATCAGTAGAAGTTAAACTCATTCTGCATACCAAAGAAGCAATAATTATATCATCCAATTGCTAGAAAGGGCCTTTTCAGAGTAGAACCTATAACAGCATCTGTAGTTATGGACAAAATGGAAATTCATCACCAATTAAAAGTATATGTATAAATGCATATTTAGAAATTATATTATTATTATTATTATTTTATTCATTAAACATGAAACTCAGTCAATTGAACATTCAAAAATGCATCACAAATGCCATTGACTGGTGCTGATGGTTGATATGGGTTGCTGCCAGCATCCTAGGTATCAACCAAGTACTTTATATTATTATTATTATTATTATTATTATTATTATTATTATTATTATTATTATTATTATTATTATTATTATTATTATTATTATTATTATTATTATTATTAATATATAGTTTGCCACAGTTCTTTGCAACAAGATTGTGAGTAGTGTTGTATATTATTCAACTGACTGGTCGGAATGCTTGGGCTACTTCAAGACCTCTAAGCACTGCTCCTTCTTATGTTCCTTTCTCTTTCAAATCAGAATTCAGTCAAGCACCAATTGGTAGCTCCTAGGAAACAAGCTGCATCTAACCTCAGCCCCCATGCCACTGAGATTTAGGAGCAAAATAGCTATTTTTAGTAGCATTGTTTTAAGTCTTCTTTTTAAAAAATAGATTTGAAAATACCGATTAAGTCCCATACTTTAAAGCTATCCTTTGTTTTTAAAAACCATTCTCTCACAAAATGGATAAAGGAGCCCAAAGGTCATCTGTTCTTATTCATGATATGTTGCCATGTTCAGTGGCCATCCTTACTGTGACCCATGAAAGCAGAAAAAAGAGACTCTACCCATTCAAAAAAAATAATTTCCTATTCCTGTACAAAGGATGACTGATGAAGTTGGTTTCATGATTGCTCCAATTTCCCTGGTTCCAGAGATCGTGCAGCTCTGCCCATTGCATGTTGATCAACCCATAATAGTTTGATAGATAGAGCCTCTGACTGCAGATCAACAGCTTCAAACCCTGCAGCCATATCATTAATCCAAAACATCATTTGGGGTGATTTTCCTGTGGTGTATTTTATATGAAGGCTATGGCAATATATGTTGAAGTGGATTTAAATGCTTATCCTTGATTCATTACAACTACCAAAAGTGCATTCTCATCCTCAGATATTCTCCCAAGCCACATGTAAAAAATTAGGACGTAAAAATAGGGCCGCAGGCTGGGGAGTTTGATTTCATTAAACAACTATGTTTATGATATACCCAGTTGATACAGGTTTCAGATGCACATTCAGTGAGCCTCTTGCATCACTCATCTAATATTAGATATATTGCAGTAGAAATGATACCGTTTGAGGATCTGTTTTGCCTGCGTCCTCACTGTTCTCACTATGGCCTCTGTTTTTTTTCTGGAAATACTTATCCTAATTGGAAAGGGATGGTCAGCATTATTTTCTGTTCTGTTTTGCTTAAAGCATGGAAGGAATATTGTTTGACTGTAACATGCAGTTTTTATAAAGACCAGGTTTGATGAGAAATTTCTGTCCTGGGATTTTATTATCACCATGGGAAAGAATCCTTCCTTAGGGTCTCTTAGGAGCTAATGGAGAGAAGGGGGCTATATTTTTCAAAATCAGTACGTTGCCCCGGGTGGATAAATGTACCCAGTGAAGCATGACTTACTATTGTTAAATATACGGATGTTCTTGTGATATAATAGGCTGCTGCATCTTGATTTATTGTATGGTTTACAGCAGGGATTGAGAATCTTTAGTCGCAGGGCCACATACATCCCTCACCTCCCTTTCTCTTGCCATCAGAGCTTTCGCTGACTCTTATTGAAAAGTGGGGGCATTGGTTTTTTTAATGTCAGATTTTTTTACCCTGCCTTATTATTTTAATAAATAACTCAAGGTGGCGAGCATACTTAATGCAGATAGTCCTTGACTTACAACCGTTCATTAGACAACCTTCCAAAGTTACAATAGCACTGATAAAATGACCTACAATCATTCCTTGAATTAATGACAGCATCTTCACAATCACATGATCAAAATTCAGGCACTTGGCAATCGGCATGTATTTATGACAACTGCAGCATCCTGGCCAGGGATGAAATCCAGCAGGTTCTGGAGAATCGGTAGTGGAAATTTTGAGCAGTTTGGAGAACCGGCAAATACCACCCCCCTAGAGTGGGGTGGGAAAGGAGATTTTGCAGTATCCCTCCCCTGAAGCGGGGAGGGAATGGAGATATTGCAATATCCTTCCCCTGCCACACCCACCAAGCCGCACCACACCCACCAAGCTACGCCCACAGAACCGGTAGTAAAAAAAATTGGATTTCACCACTGATCCTGGCGTGATTGCCATTTGCAGTCCTCCCAACCAGCTTCCAATAAGCAAAGTCAATGGGGGGGAACCAGATTTGCTTAATGGCTACCTGATTCAATTAACAATTTAAAAATCGTGGCAAAAAGGCTGTAAAATTGAGTGTGACTCATTTAACAACCACCTTGCTTAGCAACCAGAAAATCTGGTCCCCAATTATGGTTGTAAGTCGAGGACTACCTGTATTCTTTCCTCCTCCTATTTTCCCCACAATATCAACCTGTGAGGTGAGTTGGGCTGAGAGAGAGTGACTGGCCCAAAGTCAACCATCTGGCTTTCGTGACTAAGGCAAGAGGTCACAGTCTCCTGGTTTCTAGCCTGGTGCCTTAACCAAATAACCACATTATTTCCTTCCATTCTGAGGCATGAACCTGTTAAAACTGTGGCAGAAGCCCTAAAGTACAGTAATCTTAATGTAAGTATTTTTAAAAGCCTTTTTATATCATCTCTTCTTGAACCCCAACCCAGATTATAAAAAGAGAAAAACTTTGGCCCTGGCAATATCTATAAGAGATGTTATCTCTAACCACATGCAGTTTTCATCAATGGCAATTATTACAAGTTCCCAAGAAATGAGAATGAAGCCTCCCAGCTCCTAGAAACGTATCTTCTTCCTTGGCCTGGTCTAATCTTCCACTTGGAATTGTGGCCTATCACATCTAGAAACACCAGTTTCGATGAGGTAGGCTTAAAGCCTACAAGTGTGGAAAATAATTTTGAGTTATGTAAGCTGGTATAGTAAATCCCAGATTTAACATGTAAGAAAATCCACGTACAAAAGAAACTTCATCTTTTGAAGTTCAAACTTTTAAAGAGGCTGTTCAAAATCTCTGCTATATAAAGGTGCTATTATCATTTCTTATTGTTCTCATGATGTACTAGTTATATATAGATGGAATCTCAGTAACAAAAACCTGCAGTGGCTCATTTCAAAACTGGACATGACACTGGTAACTGAGAAGATTTGTACAGGCTGAATATAATTGCATGTTGGGGTCTTCAAAACACAGCCTTTAATGATACACGTTATCAATAAAAAAAACAAATCCGCAATTTGTTTTCATGAAGAGAAGTAAGAGATGGTGCCATGGAAAAAGAAAGAGGCCCATTGTTAAGTCCTCGGGCATTCGACCTGCATACTTATAAGACTACGCATGCACCATCCAGGAGGGAAGGGGTGTTAAGTCCTCAGGCTTACAACATGATGGCAAGGGAGTTCCCCATCAATCAAACTGCATATTCCCCTCGGCGGGAGAGTGGAGCCCCGTGATTGGCTAAGCGTGTCTGACAGCTGCTATATAAAGAGCTGTCAGACGGACAGTTTTGTTGTTGTTCAAGAGTTGCTCTGTTAAACTTGTTAGCAGTTCAGCCAATAAAGGCTTTTGAATTACTTCAACCCAAGACAAATTCCTTGTGTGTCCAATCACACTTGGCCAATAAAATTCTATTCTATTCTATTCTATTCTATTCTATTCTATTCTATTCTATTCTATTCTATTCTATTCCTTCTCCACCCTCCACTGCCCTACAGAGCACTGGCGATGAAGGTGGGATTTAGGGCTGAGGTGACAGGATAGCGAAATCACTAACAAGACTGGGGCGTGCTGAGCCAAGTACTGTCTCTAGTCACTGGCGACGATAAGTCACATTACGAGCAATCTCCTAAAAATACAAAACTGCCTGTCCTTTTAAGGATGGCACTGCCAATGTTTGTGCCATTCAATCCGGCAGCCGAGATATGGGACTCATGAGGAACGATTCAAATGCTTCCTCTAGGCAAATGATTACACCGAGTTGTCCAGTGGCCGAAGGCAAGCACATTTCCTGAACTCCTGTGGACCTGAGATGTTCGCAACAGCCAGAGCCCTAGTTGCCCCTCAGCCACTAGCCAGACAGAACTCATCACAAGGGTGCGAGCTGTATTAAGCCATTTCAAACTGGCCGGCCTCAAACTCAAAAAGAAAAAATGCAGAATTGGGGTACCCAAAGTGGAATTTTTAGGTTACCTCTAAGACTCTATTGACATTCACCCAATGCCTTCAAAAGTAGAGGAAATAAAAAAGGCGCCAACTCCAACAAGCAAAACCGTACTACAAGCCTTCTTAGGGCTATTGAATTTTTATAGTGTCTTTTTACCTTATAAAGCCTACCTGGCAAAGCCACTCCACAGACTTTTGGATAAAAAGACACCCTGGTTGTGGGGTAAGCAAGAAGCCAAGGCATTCTCCATTGTAAAAAATCTCACATCTGATGCAGTTCTAGTTCAATACAATTACAGCCTACCCCTCACACTCGCATCGGATGCCTCACCTTATGGCATAGGAACTGCCCTGAGCCATAAGCTACCCAATAGGACTGAAGCTTCCATCACTTTTTATTCAAGAACCCTTTCTTCCACTGAAAGAAATTACAGCCAAATAGACAAAGAGGCCTTGACAGCTGTGGCTGCCATTAAGCGCTTTCATTATTACGTCTACGGATGTTTTTTTCAATTCATTACAGACTACAAGCCTCTCTTGGGGTTTTTGGCGGGTGACCAGCAAACCCCTCAAATTCTGTTCCCTTGCATGTCAAGATGGACTGGATTCTTGGTAATGTACAATTACCAACTACTCTATCGCCCTGGGAAAAATCTGATCAATGCCAATGCCCTTAGCTGCTGCCCACTTCCACTCATGGTGCTGAACCCTGCCCCTAGTTCTTCGGTTCTGCTAATTGAGGACTTCCAGATACCCATAACGGCGGCTGAAATTGCAGCTTACTCTGCTAAAGACCGAGTTCTCGCTAAAGTTTTGAACTGGATGCAAAGGGGGTGGTTGCTGGGACAGGTGCCCACTGAATTCATGCCTTACTGGATTAGGCAGCATGAGCTGTCTGCACAGCGTGGGTCATATTGTGGGAAAGTAGGGTAGTAGTCCCACCTAAACTGCAAACACACATCATGTAAAGCCTGCATGAGGGTCATCCTGGCATTGTCAGGATGAAAGCTTTAGAGCAAAGTTATGTTTGGTGCAGGGGTGGGTTCTACTTGCCTTTACTACTGATTCGCAATGGGAGTGCCTGTGCGCTTCTGCGCATGCGCAGATCGTCCATTATGACATCCAGGTAGGTGGGTGGAGCCTCCCACCACTTTTACTACTGGTTCGCAAGAACCAGACAGAACCGGGAGCAACCCACCACTGATTTGGTGGCCGAATTTTGACCATGCAGTGTCAGAATGGGTTGCTGGATGCCAGAGATGCCAACAGTCCCATCCAGCATCACCAGCAGCGATTAGAGAATGGGAAACTTCTTTTTTTTTTTAATTAAAAAGTTTTACAAAAGATTTTCTCCCCCACATATCCACCCCCTCCCTCTCCCTTCTTTAGAATGGGAAACTTCTAAAGCCCCATGGTCTCGGATCCATGTGGATTTTGTTGGACCTTTCCACGGTCAGACCTTCATGGTGGTGGTAGATGCATATTCTAAATGGCTTGAATTGGTGCTTATGGCATCAACCACCTTGGAAGCTGTAATCAGGGTCCTACAAAGATTATTCGCCACCCATGGGCTGCCAGACACTTTTAGTCTCAGACAATGGGCTGCAATTAGCATCAGTACCATTCCATATGTTCCTTGCAGGGCAAGGAATTCACCATGCCCAGATAGCCCCATTCAATCCAGCTGGCAACGGTATGGTGGAATGAGCTGTCAGGTCAGCCAAGGAAGCCCTAGCTAGGTTCAGCCCAGGGGATTGGCAGGAAAAAGTCTCCAGATATCTCCTGGCCCAGCATATAACTCCATGCCCGTCCACCAACCAAAGCACTGCCAAATTGTTGTTGGGCCAACGGCTCCAAACTGATCAAGATCATCTGCACCCTAGTTATTCATCCAATACACCCTTGGACTCAACCAGCCAAATCAGGACCTTTAATATTGGGGATCAAGTGTATGCCCAGAACTATGGGATGAACCACGGTGGCTGCCAGGACACATAATCCAAGTAACTGGGCCCTGCTCTTACAGGGTCGAGCTGGACGATGGGAAGATCTGGTGATGCCACATCAACCAACTACGTGGGTGGCCTAACACCCTTCTGCAAACACTCTGGAGGGAACCTGAATTAACCACCACTGAGGCCTATAATAATGGCCCAGCCCAACACAACAAGTTCGTCGCTCCTTCCACCGAGACAATTCCGCCGCTGGACTCACCTGCAGAAACTGGTCTTCTGTCCACGGTGGATTCCCATTCCAAAATTCCAGAACAGTCTCTGGGAGTTCTGCAAGCTGAGCAGCAACCTCCTACTTCAGAAGCCGTCTGCTTCGATCTGTGTGGAGCTGCTGGCGACCTGCATACTTATAAGACTACGCATGCACCATCCAGGAGGAAAGGGGTGTTAAGTCCTCAGGCTTACAATGTGACGGCAAGGGAGCTCCCTATCGGCCAAATTGCATATTCATTTTGGTGGGAGAATGGAGCCCCATGATTGGCTAAATGCGTCTGACAGCTGCTATATAAAGAGCCGTCAGACGGAGAGTTTTGTTGTCATTCAGGAGCTGCTCTTTTAAACTTGTTAGCGGTTAAGCCAATAAAGGCTTGGAATTACTTCAACCCTATCTTGCCTCAGTTCCTTCTTCGCCCTCCATTGCCCTACAGAGCAACCATGAGTCAAGATAGACTCCTAGTGAGATTGGCAGAAGCATGGTAAGAGTTGTTGTTAGTTCAATTAATAGCTGGCTCCTGAAATGTTTAACACCTACAAGCAAAGCAAAGAACTGCTACTAATGTAAGAAGATAAACACCACAAGTTGCTGCTAAGGCTTGATGCTTAAATGTATGATTTATTTATTTTTTTAGGAAAAATCCAGGCACATCATCAGTAATTTCAGAAAGTAGAAGGGTGCTTTAATATGACAGTTTACATATCAATTTTTTAAAAATGCAGACATTTTCAAAAGCATAATAAAAAGGAACAGGATTGGTGACCTGCCATATTAAGTGTGAAGCAACGAGTTCGCTGTGGTAGAAAGTTTTGCTGAGCATGTTGACTTGCTCAGTTGATTCTGTCAACTTTTTTTTCAGATAAGATAAGAAACATTGGTTTGGAGATGGAACGTAGGTACCAGGTTCTAAGCAGTAATGTGACATGTACAAACAGCATTAGAGGAAGTGCTCTTTAAAAAGGAAAAAATCTAAGGAAGAGGCGGATTGAGCAATGCTGCATTTCTGAAAATATATAATCTGTGCAACCCTAGAAATATAGTTTATAGAGCTTAATGGCTGGGCATGGGGTAGAATCAGAAAGCTTTTTGGGTTATAAAACTAACCCAAACTAAAATTAAAACTAATTTTAATCTATTTGCTGCCTCCCGACTCCCAGCTGATCAGCTACAAGGAAAGGGCTCACTTGACAAAGAAGAGTAAAAAAAAAAAAAAAGACACCGTCACTTTAAATTGAGAAGCCAAGAAAACTGATCTGCTAGCCACTAGAATGAAAAAAACAGGACTCGCTTCTCAGCCAGGAGATCATTTGGCAAAGAAGAAGGAAAAAATACAAAAAAGACACCATTGCTTTAAATTGACACACCAAGAAGCAGCTGCTGGAAGGAGGTTTTTACTTGCAGAAGCGAAGTAACATTCAGCAGTTCGTTTCTAGTTCAGCTGAACAACAAACTGGATAAGAGGAAGGATTCTTATATGGTTCTATGTTTTTGAAGTTTTGGGCAGAGGTGGGTTTCAGCAGGTTCTGACCAGTTCTGGAGAACCAGCAGAAATTTTGAGTACTTCGGGGAACAGATAGTAAAAAGTCTGACTGGCCCTGCCCCCATCTATTCTCTGCCTCCCGAGTCCCAGCTGACTGGGAGGAAATGGGGATTTTGCAGTAACCTTCCCCTGGATTGGGGAGGGAATACAGATTTTGCAGTATCCTTCCCCTGCCACGCCCAGCAAGCCACACCCACCAAGCCATGCCATGGCCACCAAGCCACACCCACAGAACCTGTAATAAAAAAATTTGAAACCCACCACTGGTTTTGGGGTTTGTGCAACATGGGCTTTGTGTTTCTAAAAAGGTTTGGGCGATTTCCATTGTGAAATATCGTGTCTTGAATGAATTTTCCGCCTGCTTGTAAATGGAGCTGAACTTCTGGTTTCCACTTTCTATTCTATTCTATTCTATTCTATTCTATTCTATTCTATTCTATTCTATTCTACTCTACTCTACTCTATTCTATTCTATTCTAAGCACCGGTAGCTGTTTTCTTCTTACAAAGTTTCCTTTATGCAACTGGCAAGAATGTGGAATGAGTATCAGGCAGGTTCCTTGTTAGCAGCCTGATTTTTCCTTGCTTTTCTGGGAGCCTTTTCTTATGAGTAATATTTTATTTGGGGAAATGAAGAGGAGGGAGTTTGATTCCTTCCCAGAGCACATTAGTGGGGTGGGGAGGGAATGGGGATTTTGAAGTAACCTTCCCCTAGAGTGTCACGCACGCCATGCCACACCCACAGAACCAGTAATAAAAAATTTTGAAACCCACCACTGCGTAAGTCCATCTTAATATGCTATTCCTGGTATGTGATGTTTTGTATACATACAGAGAAAGAAGCACTCTTGTAATCTTTGACTTGCTGTCAAACATCAGTCATAATACTCATGACTGTTTTGAACAATATGCAGGTTGTATTACATGAATGGCTATTTTATATGTGAAATTATGACTGACATATTTCTGCACCTATATTGGTTCACATGTCAGGAAGTTTCTCCTTAGTTTTAGGTTGCTTCTTTCTTTGTTCAGTTTCCATCCATTGCTTCTTGTTTTGCCTTCTGGTGCTTTGGAAAATACTTCCTCCCCCCTTCTTTCTCGCAGCCCCTTAAAAGCCTGTTGCCTATCACACTCTTGGGCAAAGCATGTGAGCCATTTCCTCCTCTCAGTGGTCCATGAAAGTGCATCTATAGTATGTAGATAATAAAGTTGAAAAAAGGTGAACAACATTTTTACAGAACTGTAGATACATTGAGGCTGGTTGTGACAAGGAATGGCTGGGAGGGAGGGGCCAGGTGAGGCACCCCTTGCTGTGAGTGACATTGAGTTGGCCATGCCTACCCGGTCACATGACCATCAAGCCATGCCTACAAAATAAGCCACGCCCACAGAACTGGTAGTAAAAAAATTTAGAACCCACCCCAGTCAACAGAGAAATCAAGGGATATAGAAGCATGGGTAAGGGTGAAAGGAGCAGAGTTCTTTGTTCCCCAAAGCAAACCTTTCAAAAGGCCCCCAACCCCACCCATGTTAAAAAAAAAAAGTTAGCACCAAGCCACTCCTTGGCTGTCGGAAAGTCTTATCTTTTCAGGCCTATCAGATCTGGGCTCTAAAAATCCGGCCCACCACGAGATTGCAGCAAGAAGGGACAAAAGAGCGGGCCAAGAGATTGAGTGGCCCTGATCTGGCAGATTTATTCTCTCCCAAGGCAAGGAAAGAGAAGAGGAAGGAAGCAGCCAGCAGGCAACAATCAACAGAAAAGTCACCATGGATGACTTTCGGAACCTGCTGGGGGCTGCTCCATGCTACTTTTTTACTGTGGTTCCTGTTGGGAACCTGTAATTCTCAATATGGCAGCAGAGAGAAAGAAATTGAGTCAACCTTTTTATACCTTCCGCCCACTTTTGTATCTCTGTTAGTAGTAAAATTTTCTAACCGCCCACCAGTTCCACAGTAATGCACCGTGTATCATCCACGCATGCCTGTTGCGCATTGTGGATTGGGTTTGGGGAGGGGGCGCCGGCTACCAGCTCTGCTTGTCTGTTACAGCTGGGTGGTGTGGGGGGAGATGCACAAGCTATTCTGGGACAAGGTTATTTTGTTTGCGGTCACACTATAGCGCCATTTAGTTTCACTTACGTAATTTGAACTAAACTTATGCGTGGGCGATACAAATAGTATATTTTTAGAAATTTAAATTGTCACAGGGAATTTTATGAAAACCTAACAAAAATGTTTTTAAATAATGCTATGAATTTTTTTTAAAAAAGTTAATTAAATTAAAAAAAAGGAAAGTGCTTCAGTATCGGACAAAACCGCTACTGCCCACCATGAAAGCTGGAACACTCACTAGTGGGCGGTAGGGACCAGGTTGACTACCACTGATATAGCCCAAACCATCATCAGGACTGACTGACAGACTGGTTGTGGTCACTGTACCATCTGTTACCATCTTGACCGGCCCAGGATGGGCCTCCTGCCGGACTTTCTTGGTGATGCGAACGTTTACGGCGGCTGACCTTCTTGCCCTGCGAGATGCCCCTCTCTCGCGGGTTTGGCCCTCCATACTATCGAGGGCCCACCTTGAGGACGGGCTTTGGAGCCCCGAGAGGTGGCATGCTAAAAATAGGAGGCTTAGGGGCTTTTTAATTAGTTGTTTTAAGAGATTTTTTAAGGGGAGTTTTAATGGGGATTTTAAGGGTTGGGAGGGGGGGGGAGGGATTCGACGGGTAGGGGAGAGAACCCGTCGGGAGGGAGGTGGGAGGTTAGGGCGGGTATTGGGAGTAGCCCGCCGGGTGGGGAGAGAACCCGTCGGGAGGAGGTGGGAGGTTAGGGCGGGTATTGGGAGTAGCCCGCGGGTGGGAGCCAGTCCTTGCGCGTGCTCGTGGCGGTTCAGTAATGGGTTCGGAGGTTATGGGGGATTGCGTTCCTTTTGGTGAGGGTGGTTCCATTTGCACGGTAAGTGGGAGGGGCAGATATGGCGGAAGGGGGGGACCGTATCGTTCTGGGGGGGCGCGCGCTCGATGTCTGCAGGCGATCGCGCCCGATCCCCTCCTTCTCCCGTTCCCGGATGGTCAAGACCGTCAGAGCCTGGGCCTTCGTCTGATGTTATGCAACGCACGGTCCGTGGCCAATAAGGCCCCCCTAATACATGATCTGATTCAGGGGGGTGCCGCGGATATTATAGGCGTTACGGAGACCTGGTTGGGCACTGAAGGGGGCGTGCCCCTGGTCGAGATGTGCCCACCAGGTTTCCGTGCATTCCATCAGCCGAGGCCCAGGGTAGGGGTGGGGGCGGCGGTTGTTATTAAGGGGAGTCTAGAGCCGGAGGCGACGACTGTCCGTCACATTGCCGGGTGTGAAACCCACTTAGTGAGGTGGGGTCATAGGTGTCAGATGGGCTTGCTGGTCACGTACCTGGCTCCTTGCTGCGTGACAGCCGCCCTGCCCGAGCTCCTGGAGGTGCTGGCTGGGGTGGCAGTTGAGACCCCCAGACTTTTAGTCATGGGGGACTTTAACTTGCCATCTTCCGGCTCGTCATCGACGGCAGCTCGGGAGTTCATGGCTTCCATGACGGCCTTGGACCTGACCCAAGTAGTTGATGGCCCTACTCACATTGGGGGTGGCACTCTGGACCTCATTTTTTTCTCTGGTCAGTGGTTGAGAGATCTGGACTTAAAGGAAATAGTCACTGAACCTTTGTCATGGTCAGATCACTCTCTTCTTCGCCTGGACTTTCTGACCGCCATTCACCACCGCAGGGAGACGGAGCCGATATGTTGGTTCCGTCCCAGGCGCCTGATGGACCCGGATGGGTTCCGGACGGAGCTTGGGCCATTTCCTGAGGGTCTGGCTCACGGCTCGGCTGAGGAACTTGTTGCGGCCGGGGAACGGCCCGCGGCGGGGGCCTTAGACCGTGTCGTGCCTTTGCGGCCTCTGACCCGGCGCAGGCCCCAACCGGCTCCTTGGTTCTCCGAGGAGCTGAGAGGGATGAAGCGCCGGAGAAGACGCCTAGAGAGTTCCTGGAGGTCTAGCCGTTCGGAAGCTGATCGGACACTAGTGAAGTACTATACTAGGGCTTACCTAGTGGCATTGAGGAAGCGAGGCGTAGCTCGCCTCCTCCCTCATTGCATCGGCAGATAACCGCCCAGCCGCCCTGTTTGGGTGACTCGCTCCCTCCTACACCAGGGGAGCGGGATGACCCGTTGCAGGACGTGCTGAGGAGTTTAACGGTTATCTATACGATAAAATCGTTCAGCTTCGGGATGGTCTGGACCAAGATTGCGGTGACGCCGGGTGAGATGCTCGAGGTGGTCTTGGCGATATTGTTTGGGATGAGTTTGACCCTGTGGCTCCCGAGGACATGGACAGGTTGTTGGGTAGGCTGAATGCCACCACGTGTTTACTGGACCCGTGCCCCTCCTGGCTGGTGCTGGCCACTCGGGAGGTGACACGAGGCTGGCTCCAGGCGATTACGATCGCTTCTTTGGTGGAGGGCGTCTTCCCGGCCGCCTTGAAAGAGGCGGTGGTGAGGCCCCTCCTTAAGAAGCCTTCCCTGGACCCGGCTGTTTTAGGTAATTATCGTCCGGTCTCCAACCTTCACTTCGCGGCGAAGGTTGTAGAGAGTATGGTGGCATATCAGTTTCCCTTACACCTGGATGAAACTGTCTATCTAGACCCGTTCCAGTCCGGTTTCCGGCCCGGTTACAGCACGGAGACGGCTTTGGTCGCGTTGGTGGATGATCTCTGGAGGGCCAGGGATAGGGGTTGTTCCTCTGCCCTGGCCCTATTAGACCTCTCAGCGGCTTTCGATACCATCGACCATGGTATCCTGCTGCGCCGGTTGGAGGGATTGGGAGTGGGAGGCACCGTTTATCGGTGGTTCTCCTCCTATCTCTCCGACCGGTCGCAGTCGGTGTTGACAGGGGGGCAGAGGTCGGCCCCGAGGCACCTCACTTGTGGGGTGCGCAGGGATCGATCCTCTCGCCCCTACTGTTTAACATCTACATGAAGCCGCTGGGTGAGATCATCAGTGGTTTCGGTGTGAAGTACCAGCTGTATGTGGATGACACCCAGCTGTACTTTTCTACACCGGACCACCCCAACGAAGCTATCGAAGTGCTGTCCCGGTGTCTGGAGGCCGTACGGGTCTGGATGGGGAGAAACAGGCTCAAGCTCAATCCCGCCAAGACAGAGTGGCTGTGGATGCCGGCATCCCGGTACAGTCAGCTAAATCCGCGGCTGACCATCGGTGGCGAGTCAGTGGCCCCGATGGAAGGGTTCGCAACAGGCGTCCTCCTGGATGAGCGGCTGTCTCTAGAAGATCATTTGACGGCCGTCTCCAGGAGAGCGTTCTACCAGGTTCGCCTGGTGCGCCAGTTGCGCCTTTCTGGACCGAGATGCCCTATGCACGGTCACCACGCACTCGTGACGTCTTGCCTGGATTACTGCAATGCTCTCTACATGGGGCTCCCTTGAAGGGCATCCGAGGCTACAGTTAGTCAGAATGCGGCTGCGCGGGTGATAGATGGAGCCCCTCGTGGCTCCCGCATGACACCCATCCTGCGCAGACTGCACTGGCTACCTGTGGCCTTCCGGGTGCGCTTCAAGGTTTTGGTGACCACCTTTAAAGCGCTCCATGGCATAGGGCCGGGTTATTTACGGGACCGCCTACTGCTACCGAATACCTCTCACTGACCCGTGCGCTCTCATAGAGAGGGTCTCCTCAGGGTGCCGTCAGCGAGGCAATGTCGTCTGGCGACGCCCAGGGGAAGAGCCTTCTCTGTGGGGGCTCCCACCCTCTGGAACGAACTACCCCCCGGACTTCGTCAGCTTTCGGACCTTCGGACCTTCCGCCGCGGGCTTAAAACATACCTATTTAATTGTGCAGGACTGAGCTAGATTTTAAATTTATGGGTTTTAATTGGGTTTTATTTTTATATTTTAATAACGGGCTTATAGAATAAGTTTTTTTATTGTTTTATATTTTATTTATGTGTTTATGTGTTTTTTAAGTGCCTGTAAACCGCCCTGAGTCCTTCGGGAGATAGGGCGGTATATAAATATGATTAAATAAATAAATAATAAATAAATAAATCATGTTTGGTCAAGGTGCAGGCAACAAAGGAGAACTTTGCTGAGGCCCCCAATGGTTGTAGATCCTAAGGCAGAGGCCTCCCCGACCCCAGCCTTTACAGTAGCGAATCCTTCTCCATTTATTAGCAATATGTTACATTTCTCATTTTGAGGGGAGAGACGCCAAGCTATTGTAATGTACTTCCCAGCAATTTTGAGGCTGAAACTGCTTTACAATAGTCACTTTGATAAATGGTTTAGCTAGGAGAAGGATAAGAGGAATGCTCCTGCATCGATTCCTGAGCTCTCTCAGTACCATTTGTGATGATATTCTGCTCCTTGCCAGATTGACTTAATGGATGGAGGGAGGCTTATAGGGATGATTCACTGGTACCTGGCTGGCAGATCCGTTTCTGGGATCTGCAGCACTGTTTCTCATTTTTAAGGCATGCATTCTGCAGATTTACTTTGTCCTTTCATTGCTATTAGCAGTGCTATAGTTAATTAGCTAATTAATATAGCTAATTAGCTTGTTAACTAAGCAATTTAAGATTCTTTTCAGACTAACTAGAGATGTTTATTCACCCATGGAATGTTATTCAGATAGAAATCTATTTCCATCCTTTATACATCTCTTAAAATATTAGAGATGCTAAACTTTTTCTTTTCACAGAAAAAAAATTAATATTAGTGTGACAGTATAAACATAGGCAGAAGAATAACAGGAAAGAGAGTTTTCTGTACCTTTTGGCTTTCTAAGGTAATGGGATTAATGGAGAAATGTAATTAGTATGTGAAGCTGCTTCAAGTTTTTGGCAAGATGTAAGTGCACCTGAAAGAGTGGGTCCAAAAGTCAAGATAGCAACTATGATTGTGCAATAAGAGTCCTGCCCTACCCTGAAGGGTGCTGATTGCAAATTCAGGATCATCAGTTTGACTTCCTTGAACACTACATTTCTATGGATCCCCTGTAGTTTTGGATGAAGGTAACAGGGAGGGTAGACCCTTTAAGGCAGGGCCCACACATGGCCCATTACTGGGCCATGGCCTATTTGGAATTGGCCCGTGCGACTGGGGGGCTTGTGTGCATGGGGGCAGCTAGACTTACACAAGCAGCAAGCGGGCACTCTTGCACATGCACATGCAGCTCAACTTGTGCAAGTCAAGGGCAGGGGGTTGGACTAGAAGGCCTCCAAGGTCCCTTCCAACTCTGTTGTTATATATATAAGTCGAGCCATGTGCACATGTGCATGCACACCAGCCTGCTGCTTGTGTAAATCCAGCTGCCTGATTCCGCTGCCACCCCTGCCCCCCAGCCAGGCTGCCAAACCACAATGATTGGGGACCGCTGCTTTTAAAGGACATTAACCATGCCAATTTCAGGCAGTTAGTCTCACACGTTTAACATTTTTTTTATTTCCATGTACTTTTTTTTAGAGCAGGGAACAGGGGTGAGAAAAGGGTAAAAACACTAGTATACAAATTCTCTAACACGTAAGAAAAAGCAGGTGTTTGATCCAGGATAATATCTTACTCTATCTTTAAAATGTGACTTGTCCATTTTTTTTTAAATAACCTAATATTTTTACTTCTTTTTCTGTGGTACCAGAGGTGGGTTTCAGCAGGTTCTGACCAGTTCTGGAGAACTGGTAGCGGAAATTTTGAGTAGTTTGAAGAACCAGTAAATACCACCTCTGACTGCCCCTACCCCCATCTCGTCTCTACCTCCCGAGTCCTAGCTGATTGGGAGGAAATGGGGATTTTGCAGTAACCTTCTCCTGGAGTGGGGTGGGAATGGAGATTTTACAGTATCCTTCCCCTGCCATGCCCACCAAGCCACACCCACAGAACCAGTAGTAAAAAAATTTGAAACCCACCACTGTGTGGTACCACAGGTTTGGGCTTCACTGCCTTTAATTTTCAGGTTTTCTGGGGTGCCGGGCACAAAATGGGACACAGAGTGGGACACAGAGTAGGCTTGCTTAGAACAACTGTACAAAACAGGGGGGGAAATTTGTTTCTGGCCAGCACTAGCCCTAGTAAAGATGAGACTGAGAAAAGGGAGGTCATAAAAATCAAAATGGCAACCACAACCATGCAATTGAATCCCACCACTTTTTACGTGCGCTGTGTATATGATATAGACAAAAAAGAATGGGGTTTTGAGTTCTCATTTGTGGCTGCTAACTTCACTTTTATGACCCACTTTTCAGTAAATGTAAAGGTTCCCCTCGCACATATGTGCTCGTTGTTCTGAACTCTAGGGGGCGGTGCTCATCTCAGTTTTAAAGCCGAAGAGCCAGCGCTGTCTGAAGACATCTCTGTGGTCACGTGGCCGGCATGACTAAACTCCAAAGACGCATGGAACGCTGTTACCTTCCCACCAAAGGTGGTCCTTATTTTTCTATTTGCATTTTCTACATGCTTTCAAACTGCCAGGTTGGCAGAAGCTGGGACAAGTAACGGGAGCTCAACCCGTTACGCAGCACTAGGGATTCAAACCGCTGAACCTTTCGATCGACAAGCTCAGCGTCTTAGCCACTGAGACATCGTGTCCCTTCATTATACCCTTTTCAGTATAAGTGTCCATTATCAACGCATTGATGTGCCAAAAGGTTTGTCTTTTCATACTTGCATCATGATATTGCATGAAAGTATGTAAGAGGTGTTGTTACTTCCCCCCACCACATACCACAAATATTGATGCTCCCTTTACAAAGGAGTAAGATTTATCCTGTGAAAAGCAACACTTCCCTATCCTAATTTGAGCAGATTTGGAGAGATAAGAACCACTGGACCCTTTGTCTACTTGAAACGGGTGGGGAACTATGGCCCTTTTAGGACTTGTGGACTTCAACTCCCAGAATTCCTGAGGCAGCCATGCTCAGTCACAAAGAGGCCATAGTTCCCCTGATTTAAAAGAAAGCAAAGAATATTCATAACTTAGGGCCCTTCACAGTTCTCACCTTGCTTACTACTGAGCATTTTTGGGTAGTTATACCAAAGAAAATGCTTGCCTCCCACTCTGTCTCATTTTCAAACTTCACTCTCCAACGAATTTTGGAGCTGGTCTTCCTCGCCCCATTCATAAAATTGTGTGCGAGATGGTCTGATGAATCCTCACATGCTGGCTGGGGAACTCTACAAGTGTTCGAGTACAAGTGTTGCCACACTTAGTGACCCCTGCTCTACAGGGGTGTGAATGCTTCATTGCTTGTTGCCTATTGCTTGCTAATGATCATGGGCCTTTGTTTTCCAAAAATGTATAAAAGCTATGCTAATTTGGATATTACACCTTTTGATTTGTGGTGTAGTCCCAAGATCACTCCTCTTTGCACTCTACACAATAAATAAATTGCAATTTCCCACCTTGCATGATAATTGGCCTTTTCCCACCAGGGAAAAACAAGTCTGGCATTTGACATTTAACTAATTAGATGGCTATACATTCATCAAGTAGTCTTCCAACTCTAGCTAGCCATATAAAGTGGCTTATTCCAGGCTACCATGCAGTATCTGAGCAAAAACTGAGAACGCTAGGTGTCACTAGATCTAGAGTGAGCTCCCCTTATCTCCCTGCTACAAACATCCACAGCCACTCAGTTTTGGTAAGGCTGAGTTTTTTTTATTTTATTTTTATTTTGTCACAACAGTATACGCAAACATTAACATAAAACAACAACACATCATATAAACATATATAAGCAAAAGTATGCAACAATTATATTAATTTGATATAATGAAAGGGAACAATAGGACAGGAATGGTAGGCACTTTTGTGCTCTTATGCACGCCCCTTATAGTCCTCTTAGGAATGGGGTGAGGTCAATAGTAGACAGTTTCTGCTTGAAGTTTTTGGGATTTTGAGAAGAGACCACAGAGTCAGGTAATGTGTTCCAAGCGTTAACAACTCTGTTCCAGAAGTCATATTTTCTGCAATCAAGATTGAAGCGGTTAACATTAAGTTTGAATCTATTGTTTGCTCTTGTATTATTGCGATTGAAGCTGAAGTAGTCTTTTAAAAGGAAGGATATTGCAATAGATGATTTTGTGTGTTAAACACAGGTCTTGTCGGAGTCGGCGGAGTTCTAAGTTTTCTAATCCCAGGATTTCAAGTCTGGTGGTATAAGGTATTTTGTTGTTTACAGAGGAGCGGAGAACTCTTCTTGTAAAATATTTCTGGACGCTTTCAATTGTATTAATGTCAGAGATGTGGTATGGGTTCCAGACAGGTGAGCTGTATTCAAGAATAGGTCTAGCAAATGTTTTGTATGCTCTGGTTAGTAGTGTAGAGTTTTTGGAAAAGAAGCTGCATAAAATTAGGTTTCAACTCTTAGAGCCTTTTTTGCGATGTAGTTGCAGTGGGCTTTTGCACTTAGGTCATTTGATATGAAAACTCCAAGGTCTTTAACAGGGTGGGGGTCATCTGTAAGGTAATGTCCATCAAGCTTGTACTTAGTGTTAGGGTTCTTTTTCCCAGTATGTAAGACTGAGTATTTGCGGGTTGAGATTTGGAGTTGCCAAGTTTTAGACCAATCGGATACAAAGTCAAGGTCTTTTTGAAGGGTAGAAGTATTGTTGGTGGTGTTAAATAGTTTGACATCATCAGCAAAGAGAACACAATAACTTGAGATAAGGTCACAGAGATCATTTATGTATAGTATGAAGAGCGTTGGTCCAAGAACGCTGCCTTGGGGAATGCCACTTTTGACAGGAACAGGATTTGATAGAGCATTGCCAATTTTGACCACTTGTTGTCTGTTTGACAGGAAGGCATTTATCCAATTGTGAAGAGGTCCTGAAATGCCGTAGGATTTTAGTTTTAGGAGAAGTTTATCATGTACTACTGAGTCAAAAGCTTTGCAGAAGTCTATGTAGATTGCATCTATTGCTTTGCCTTGATCAAGATTAGTAGTCCATATGTTTTTGCAGTGGAGAACTTGTAAGTTACATGATAATTTTTTTCTGAAACCAAATTGTTTATTAGAGAGTATGTTGTTTGTTTCTAGGTGGAGGGTAATGGATTGGTTGATGATAGATTCCATTACTTTGCATGAGACACAGCATAGAGAGATTGGTCTGTAGTTTTCAACTAGGCTGAGATCTCCTTTTTTGAAGATTGGGATGACTGTGGCTAGAGACCAAAGTTTGAGAAGGGAACTAGTCGTGAAAGCTTTATCAGAGATTATGCTTAGGGGTTCTGCTATATTAGTGGAGAGTTTTTTTAAGAAGTATGCACATAGTCCATCAGGCCCAATAGATAAAGATGGTTTCAGGTTGCGAAGAGCTTTTTCAACATTATCTTTTGTTAAGCCTATATGTGTTAACTTGTTGTACTCATTGTTAGTAAGATTGGGGAATGTCGGATATGAGCCATCACTGTTTACAAAGACTGAGCCAAAGAATGTGTTAAAGAGGTTTGCTTTAATTGTTTCATCAGTATATTCTTTGCCGTTAGATTCTTTTAGTGGTGGGATGGATCTTGTTTCTTTAAGTTTATTGTTCACAAAATTATAAAAAGCATGATTGGAATTTGTGCATAGAAGGTCTTCTTACTTGGTGTGGTTTCTATTTGGTTGCAAATATTTCTGTAGTGGTTTTTGAAGTTTGCTACATAGCCCTTTTTGTTTCTTCTCCAGAGGGATTTTTTTTGAATTGAAACTTTTTTTACTGATATAGGTAATTTGTTTTTGTTTTTTAATTTTGGTGGTGATTTGTGGTACGTATAGTTCGATGATTCTATTGATAAAGTAGGAATACTTTATAATGGTCTTCGGCAGTGATACAGGTTGAGAATAGATTTTGCCAGTCAAGAGATGAGAGATTGTTGTTTATAAGTCATAGTTGGCTTTTTTAAAATTGTAGTTAGGAGTACTATTATAATGACAATTTATGTGAGGGCGTATATTGAGACAAAAGTCTATCATGCAGTGGTCACTGTTGGAAAAGGGTTCTTTTATTTGTAGTCCATAAATTGAGTTCGTGTTATTGCAAAAGATGAGGTTGAGGCAGTTGTTGAGTCTTGTATTGTTAGTTACTAGTTGTTCAAGACCTAGGTTTGTAACGGCGTTGTATAGTGTAGTATGGATTGGTTCAGTTGTACATTCATTTGTTATCCAGTTAATAGAAGGTAGATTTAGGTCACCCAGGAAGATGAGAGGATATGGACAAGAGGTAGCCCATGTTAGCAGTGAAGTTAACATATTTGCATGAGCGATGTCGTAGTCAGGGGCTCTGTAGCATAGTAAGAATCTAAGTGTGGTGTTAATGGACAGGTCACATACAATAGTTTCAGGAAGAGAAAGTTTATGTGCAACTTGAATATTTTTTAAGTTCAGTGATTTTTTGTAAAAGATAGCTACTCCACCACCTCTGTGGTTTTCATGATCTGATCAAAAAACTTGATACTCTTTATTTGAAATAATGGAGTCAGGGAGGGATGAGTTCAGCCATGAGTTCAGCCATGAGTTCAGCGCAGACTGCACTGGCTACCTGTCGTCTTCCGGCTGCGCTTCAAGGTATTGGTTACTACCTTTAAAGCGCTACCTTTAAAGTGCTCCATGGCTTAGCACCGGGATACTTACGGGACCGTCTATTGCCGTCCTCTATCTCCCAGCGACCGGTGCGTTCTCACAGAGAGGGACTCCTCAGGGTGCCGTCAGCCAAACAATGTCAACTGGCGGCCCCCAGGGGGAGGACCTTTTCTGTGGGGGCTCCTACCCTGTGGAACGAACTTCCCCCTGGACTTCGACAACTATCTGACCTTAGGACCTTTCACCGTGAACTTAAAACCTATTTATTCCGCCTTGCTGGACTGGTTTGATTTTTAAATTTTTTAATTTGATTTTATGGGTTTGAAATTTCTGTCAATTTTATAGGGCGTTATTACATTTTAAATTTGGCCATTTGAATAAGTTTTTTAAGGGTTGTTTTTTAGTATTGTATGTATTGTTTCTTTTGTATTTTATTTTGGCTGTTCACCGCCCTGAGTCCTTCGGGAGAAGGGCGGTATACAAATTAAAATATGATGATGATGATGATGATGATGATGATGATGATGATGATGATGATGATGATGATGTTTCACAAACAAATATAATATCAAATGTACCATTGTTTAATAAGAGGATAAATTTGGGTAATTTGTTTACAATACTTTTTGCATTTATTAATTTACATTTGAGACCTGTAGTGTTTGGTGTAGGAGAGGTAAGAGGCGTGAATACCTAGTTTTGATTGATAGTTGATTGAGGGTTATGTATAACAGGTGGTTGAAGGAAGGTTGGTTGAGCAATGAGTGGTTGATCATTGGATGGATGGAGATTTTGTACGGGTGGTTGGAGGTTAGTTGGTTGATTGACAGTTGATTGTACGGGTGGATGGATGTTTCAATTGTCGGATGGATGCCTTGATTGGTGGATGGTTGGATGTTTTGATTGAAGTGTGGTTGAGTGATGGAGATTTGATTGAAGGATTTTCTTTTTATGCAGTCAGCACGGTAATCAATGCAAAGGTTAGTTTCTCCTTCTTCTTGCCGTCGTTTGAACTCTGAACGAAGTTCAGGGGATCTAATAGGTTGTAGGAATGATAAGTCTGGTCTAGCTCTAAGTTGGTTGAAGCTGAGGTTGTTTCTGGCAATTGTGTTTATAGTATAGATGAGATTTCTTTTGCTGGTTTCATTTTTGCATATGACTCTACAGAATTTAGGCACTACTGAACCATCATTGTATTTGAATTCGAGTCCATCTCTGGAAACTTCGGTTATTTCACTAGGGTTGAAGGTTGATAATTTGTAATTTGAAATGATGTTACATATTTTATCAATATCTGGTTCATTTGTAGTATCTAGTCCAAATAATATGGCATTTTGACGCTTTTTCTCTCTCTCAATTGTATATTTTACTAGTATTGTTATGTTGTTTGGTTGCTTGGTAGATGTTTATGGCTTAGTTTGTGTACAAGGCAATGTCTGGTGGATTGGGAAATGTTTTTGATCAGTTGAGTTTCCATTTATTTGAGCTATAATTTTTTTTTCAAGGTTTGTGAAACGTGTATCAAGGTGTGCTAGTAATCTTTTTTCTAGGTTTGTTTGAATGGTGTTAATGACAG
Organism: Ahaetulla prasina; assembly: GCF_028640845.1. Classification (NCBI taxonomy): domain Eukaryota; kingdom Metazoa; phylum Chordata; class Lepidosauria; order Squamata; family Colubridae; genus Ahaetulla; species Ahaetulla prasina. The sequence continues at coordinate 254,596,993 of NC_080539.1, read as the reverse complement.
TTTTTTCTATGTTTGTTAGAATGGAGTTAGTGATAGTTTTTTCTAAGTTAGCTTGAATAGATTCAGTGATATTTTGTTGAGATTTTATAGTTGTATCTATGGTTTGTGTAGTATGAGATATAGGGTTATTACAATTATGACATATTTTTGATTCATATTGGTCATTATTTGCAGTGGCATCTATTAATGTAGAGCGTTTTGTGTTTTTGTTGGAATTTCTGCTCGGCATGGTTGATGTTCTGTTTGTATTATACAGTTAAATTTACTGTAACTTTACTAATGTTAATAGATGGTAAGGTAGGATTTTAGATTCTCTCTCTCTTTCCACAAGATGGCAGTGTTTGGAAGATGGAGGATGGATAGATGGAGGATGGACCAAATTCAATAGTGAAGTAGTATCTCTCTTACTCTCTCCCCCTCAATTTCTCTCTCTCTCTCCTTCTCTCAAATAACACGTTTGGTTTTTAAGGCTATGATATTAGAGTCAGTGTGGATGTTGATGATGGAGGTAGCGTGGTCAGCAGTGGGGATGGCGATGGTGGATGTTGGAGGTAGCAGAGAAGGAAGTGGTGGGGAAATGAAGATGGGCGAAAGCAGTGATGATGGTGATGGCGGATGTTGGAGGCAGTAGAGAAGGAAGTGGTGGGGGGATGGAGGTGGTTTCCAAGAGACTCACCTTGGCAATCCAATCTGTTCAGCTGTGGCTCTCTTCGGCAGGAAATTCAAAAGTGGAGTTACTTAGCAGAGCTCGGCTGCGGGGAGAGCTGTCGCCTCTCCTCTCCTCCCCGCGCTTCTGTACTACTTATGGGCAGCTTCAGAGGAAATTCGGATGGCGGTCTCCTGCAGCGCTTGTGGCTGCTGCTTCAGCAGCGTAGTTGGCTTCAGTGGCGACGGCAGGACACTGCAGTGGTAGACATGGGCGGCAGCTGCTTTGGCAGTGGTGAGCAACAGCGATAGCAACAGTGGCAGCTTGAGCGGCGGCGACCGCCTCGGTCAGCTTCACTTGGCTGGCCTTTGGTCAAAAGATGAATTGGGCATCATCAGCATAGTAATGATACTGAACCCAATTGCCAGATGACCTCACCCAGTGGAGTTTCATATAGATGTTGAAGAAGTGGCAGAGACAATAGGGCAACATAGCAACACTCCACTTCTCCCATATTGTGTAGTATTCCAAATCCATTTGTCCTTTCAGTTCAACTGTCAGCTTATCCATTTCTGCACAGTTAATTATTTTTTTAATTACTAAACCTTCGGAAGATATATTTGTATTTCTCCAGCATTGCGCGAAAGATATCCTTGCTGCGGTGATTATGTATAGAATGATGTATATTATTCTTTTGTTGTATTTTCTTTTAACTATCCCTACGAGAAATAGTTTCAGAGTGTATTCTATCTGAAGTCCTGTTTAATTCCTGTAACCACCTGTGTATTTTCTTCCAGTATTTTTTCGTTTCAGGGTACAACCACCATGTATGATAGAAGGTACCACCAATGGAGTACTAACATGAAACCATGCTGCCTCCCCCACAATCCCCTGGAAGTGATATCAAAAGCTGCAGAGAAGGAAGATTTGTGAGGACGAATGACCACCTCCAACTCAGTTCTGCCACTCCATCAAAAACTACTGATAATCTATGATGAAGTCTTCCTGAGGGTACAAGAGTTGCCAAGAATTCACATGTATCCATCAAAGACAGGACATTCTTGATAGAGATTTAATAGTTTGGGAATTTTCACTGTATTGCTTTTCCCTCAGCACCAATTCTTGAAAGCTTTTTGCGTCATCAATTCAATTATATTACTCGCTGTTCTAATTTTATGTAGGAATAATTGAATTCAATGGTATTAATTTGTCTTGTCTCTGATTTTTCTAAACCCAAATGCTTGCCCAAGCTATGCTTTGATAGATCTTGTTGCCCCCGGCTGGTATTTGCAGCAAATTACAATACACACAATGCTGGCTCATTGGTTTCCTGGTTTAAAGTTTCTTATGAATATTAAGTTGCAAGAAACAGAAATGGAAACAATGCAATGTCTCAAAGAATCCAAAGCTTTATTGATTACATGCTGTGACAGAATAAGGCAATAATAAGTCATAAATATTGAATGTAAGATCAAAGTTAGGAAATTATAGTTAGGTAAGTAGCATGGACCTAAGCAGCTTGGAAAACATTAGAGAACCCAAGAACCTCCCTATCAGAGAACCCATCAAAAAACACAGGATCCCTCTAGAGCTACTTTTGACTGCAGATCCAAAAATCAAAATGATGTCAACATTTTTGGGAATTGCAATTCAACATCTAGAATAGAATAGAATAGAATTTTATTGGCCAAGTGTGATTGGACACACAAGGAATTTGTCTTGGTGCATATGCTCTCAGTGTACATAAAAGAAAAGATACGTTCATCAAGGTACAACATTTACAACACAATTGATGGTCAATATATCAATATAAATCATAAGGATTGCCAGCAACAAGTTATAGTCACACAGTCATAAGTGGAAAGAGATTGGTGATGGGAACTATGAAACGATTAATAGTAGTGCAGATTCAGTAAATAGTCTGACAGTGTTGAGGGAATTATTTGTTTAGCAGAGTGATGGCCTTCGGGAAAAAACTGTTCTTGTATCTAGACTAGTGTGTGCTCGCTGAAGATTATATTTAAACTATACAAGACAGTAAAGTTGTGACTTAGTAATCTAACCCACTCCCCCTTCATTTAGCAATTTCGCTAATCAGATTTATCAATCACTTTGAAATAAGGGAGCAAAATACTTCAGTATATAGAATAAGCAGTCCATCGACTGAGCGTGGCATATGGCTTCATTTTTGAGATATCTGAAGTCACTCAAGATTGGTCTGATGAAATGTTGAAGCTAAACTTCCTGAGAGCAGTTAAAAACAATGTTAAGCCCAGTAAACTAATAGCAACACCAGTATTTCCTATTTTTTAAAAAAACCATCAAAACCTATCTTGCAATTAAAACTCCTGTTGCCCTTACAGGTAAAATTTGTCCCAACTGGAAAAGTTGCCAAGCACTGGTGTAGATTGGTATTTAGAGAATGTTTTGACCAGAATAACCTGTAAAAATCCTTTTCCAATCCCCATGTCAGGAACAGATTATTTAAATTGCCCACTTTCCAGATTCCAAACTGTCAGAGCTTGTTTCTGGTTTTTCCTGAAGGCCTTAGGCATCCTTACTTGTAACTTTGGGTCTTTTCCTAATTGCACCTAATTATGGCACCATGTCCTGGCATCTTTTTTCCTTCTTGAAATAGCCTTCAATCAGTCCCAGCTGACAAGTAGGATAGGTTGAAGTCATCGTTAGCTGTATTTCTTCCCTTATTCAAACACCATCGAAATACAGCTTCAACACTGTAAAATCTTAAGACTGTTACCTTGAACAAAGGCAATAGAGGCAAAATAAGATGGCAATTCAATTTTCTGCCAATTCAAGGATAGGTGGATAATGCCCTGACTCAGCAGTGAGGAACATACCTTTCTAGTATCTTTTATTTATTTATTTTATTTTGTCACAACAGAATATATAAGCATAAGAATGAAATAACCATACAATTTATAAGCATATATATAAGTATGAGTATGTAATAACTATATTAATTGGATATAACGAAACAATAGGACAGGAAAGGTAGGCACGCTTGTGCTCTTATGCACGCCCCTTACAGACCTCTTCATCAAACCATTGTTCTGACAAAGTAACAGTAAAAAGGACAGCTCTTACATCACCACATTAATGACTGAATGATACCAGAAAATGTTGTAAGTCACTAACTGCAATCTCACTTTAATTCCACTCTTTTTCTCTCCCAAATAATATAAGACAGTATTTGCATAAAGGAGGAAATACAAACACACAACTACAAAAGAATTTATTGCTACTGGGAACTCTAAAAATGCAATGGACACTAATCTTTGAGGTATCGGTTGAAAAATTTAATGTAGAGTGGCAGCAATGTTCAGCCTGTATATTTGAAAATAAATGTATCTTTCACAAACGGTTATAAATCCAAAGAAAGCAGAACCTTGGCAGATAACTTTCCCTTGAGCAATTTCAGTTTTTGAAGAAGTGGACTGAACTTTAACAATATAGTACAGGAGTCTCCAACCTTGGCAACTTGAAGCTTGGAGGACTCAGTTCCCAAAATGCCCCAGCCAGCAAAGCTCCAGGCTTCAAGTGGGCAAGGTTGTAGATTCCTGATATAGTATTAACTACAATCCATTTTCTCCTCTGCCTCACTCAGAAGTGCACCCACATGTGAGCTATCTTCCCTTGCATCAGGACCAATTATAGCATCATACCAAGATTTAAATTTGGATTTAATTTTTAAAATAATTGAGTGAATTGAATAGCCACATTCAATTATGCTGCAGTCTTTGTTTCTCATTTTATAAGTAAATCCAGCAGCGTGCAAAGCAATAAGCTGCCCATGTTTGTTAAACACCGGTGAACCCGATGACCCCTCAAAAAAACAGGTATTGTAGGTGACAACATTAGGATTACTTCTGTCTCCCTCAAAACTTTTCGGATTATACATATGGATGCATTTTGTCTCTTGACTGTAACCACATACTAACGGGCTACATTTAGTGTTCTGGCGTGTGTGCAAATGATTGCTAAATTCATTGCCACGCTCAAATATACTGACAACAAGACAAACATCCATGGACTTGATTCTTCCATTTGGGTGACCTATGATAAAAATGGGACCATTTGGTGGTGGTGGGAAATGTAATTGCAACAGTCCTGGTGGAGGATGACTTTTACTTTCATTTTCTTCCAATTTCAGGACAGCAAAATCAAGATCCTCATCTGCTATTTCAAACCAGTTCTCCAAGGAGAACCACTTTTCTGTAGGAGGCTGTTCTTCATAAGAGAAAGTTACACGGGCTGATTGCTTAATTCTATTTCCCCAGTCCTTTGCTTCAGTTCCTTCTCCAACTATCAACTTTATTACATGGTGACACGTTAATATATATCTACCATGGAGAACGAAGCAAGTTGCAGATCCTTGAACACATCCTATAACATCCCTCCATTCTATATATCCAACTGAATCACCATACTTAGCAAGAGTCCTCACCAACTTGAATGAAAGAGAGTCATTTATCTCCTTGCCAAAGTTTCTTTTATAAACTTCAAGGACATCCTTTTTGTAACCTCTCAAAAATGTGTCAATGTTTTGTCTTGCTTCCTTCAGCTTAGGATACAAGTACAGGATCTGGCATTCAGAGTCCTGCAGCTGTTGTTTTTTAGAAGTACTGAGCTTTCCCTGCTCACAATCCGGCTCTAGCTGTTGTTTTTGGGAAGCATTGAGCTGTCCTTCCTCAAAGTCCGGTCGTGGCTGTGGCTTTTCAAGGGTACTCAGCTGCTGCCCCCTCCCCACATCTAAATCATTCCATTTGTTTTGATCACCACTATATCTGGCACCTTTCTTAGACTCCACCTCAATTTCATAAACTTCATCTGCTAAGTTGTTAACTAAAAAATGGTTATCTATGATTTTTCCATCTTTTACCAGTGTCCAATTCATTTCTTTTAGCACTGGCAGAAAGCGGCCATCGTTGCACAGGGCATCTTTTATGGATTCTCCTTTAGGGGCGAAGATACAAAATGAGCAATATTCTTTAAGTAGGCTCTGTTTTTTGATTAACCTACGGCTCTGCGCTCCATGGGTTTCCATTCTAGAACCTGTTCCACACACACGGAACACTACACATTCTTCTTTCCTATCGTCATATTGCCGATACCATAGTTCATTAGTGTTCTCATTTTTAGTTAGCTTGTAGGACTTCATTTCAAATTGTGAGCCATCAGATACATACTTTAAAGGCATCCCCAAATTGACACAGACATTCAAACGCTCTTTCTTCTCTATTAAGTGGAACTCTCTTGTCTTGTTTCTCTCCATCCACTCACAAATATGTTTACTAGACTTGAGGGCACTGAGCAGACTGTCGCTAAGTCTGCCTCTCACTAGATGCTTCTTCCCACTTTCAACGAATGTCACCGTGAATGTTCGTTCTTCTTTATTTGCATCCTTCCAACTTGTTGGAACTTTTTCAGGAAAATCATATTCATTGTTAATTACCTCTTCTTTGATCTAATAAAAGGGAACAATTAAATATGCATTTGGTTTGTTATTTTGTTTTTCATTAAAACAACAGCCTAGCACCTGTGTAAAGTACATGTGAAACAAAATTTTGTATGGGATATTTTCATAGGTGCTTTTAACCCAATTCAGGCATTTCCTGAATTGAATATAATTAAGATACTTAAGAAAGAAAATAATTAAGGCCATGAGCACAAACCGTGGCTCAACATGCTACAATACCAGATAGTTTTTCCTCTTGAAAACAATAACCTTAAGGGCAATTGTCTATATATATTCAAGCTGAAGGGACATATAATCTTCTCTGTAACCAGGCACACTGCAGACTTGGGATTCTCAGTCATGGATTATTTTAAAACATGATCTGCTCTACCCATATCTCCACGTACATGTGATTCCATAATGTATTAAGGAGAAGTATGGAGACTGTGCAGTGGTGGGTTTCAAATTTTTTTACTACCAGTTCTGTGGGTGTGGCTTGGTGGGCGTGGCAGGGGAAGGATACTGTAAAATCTCCATACCCACCCCACTCCAGGGAAAGGTTACTGCAAAATCCCCATTTCCTCCCGATCAGCTGGGACTCGGAAGGCAGAGAATAGATGGGGGCCGGGCCAGTCAGAGGTGGCATTTACCAGTTCTACAAACTACTCAAAATTTCCGCTACTGGTTCTCCAGAACTGGTCAGAACCTGCTGAAACCCACCTCTGAGACTGTGGGGAAATTCCACCATGACATCCCAACAGGAAAAGAATTAAAGGAAAGTTGGCTTGATTCACCACTCCCAGTAATAGAGTCCACTAACACTTTCAAAAACCAAGCACTAAGGATCCAATCAGGAGAACTGACTTCTCTTATGTGACATTTAAAAATAGGAAGAGGACAGACTCCATGTTTGTCTTTCAGGGTTTCTGTTTCTTCTTCTGGAGCAGATGAAAGCCAAGTTAGGAGGGAGCCCTTAGCCAGCAGCAATGCAATTAGATGTTCTATACCAGGGGTGTCAAACTCATGGCATCACGGTGGCATCACGTGACATATCGGGACTTTTTTCCTCTTCGCTAAACCAGGCATGGGCGTCGCCAGCATGTGATGCATCCAGCCCATGGGTCGAGTTTGACAGCCCTGTTCTATACTGAATGCTAGATCAATGGTTCACTGTGGGATGGACCAGGAATTTCAAACTGTATTCTAGAGAACTTGATGAGAAGCCTCAAAGACTAAGGACAAAAAACAATAGACTCAAACTCAACCAACTTTCTATTACTAGAGTATGATTTGACCCAAGGTCTAGAGGCTGTTCAGCTATAGACAAAGCTGTGGCTGTTTAGCCCCCTACCCTTACCCTGGTTGGGGAAGTTTTCATTGTCCATCTTGGATAGGGTAATACGTCCCCATTTGATACTGAAGAAGAGCAATAGCAATAACGCTTAAGACTTATATACCATTTTATAGTGCTTTCTAGCCCTTTAAGTGGTTTACAGAGTCAGCATGTTGCCCCCAACAATTTGGGTCCTCATTTTACTCACCTCGGAAGGATGGAAGGCTGAGTCAACCTTGAGCCTGGTGGGATTTGAACTGCCAAATTGCAGGCAGACGGCAGGCAGCAGAAGTAGCCTTAGTACTGCACTCTAACCACTGCGCCACCGAGGAATATAACTTGAGGGTCCCCTGGACTGGCAGCTAGTGCTGAAACCGCAGGTAGTAGCTATGGTAGGAGTGCCATTTCACAGGCTCATCTTGCATATCAATCATGCTCCTTCCTCAACTGGAGGCCTTCCAATGGTTACTCGTGCCCTGATGAACTCATAATTGGGCTTTGTAATGTATTCTACCTGGGGCTGTCCTCGAATAAAATTTGGAAGCTACAGCTGGTTCAAACTGCAGCAGCACAAGCAATAATGGATGCTTTTCACTATGACCATGTGTCACTGCTGCTAGATGAGCTGCGATGGCTGCCAGTTGGTTTCCATCTGCGTTTCAAATGCTGGTTGTCATCAATAAAGTCCTATATGGCATAGGGCCTAGTTATCTAAGGAACTGCCCATCTTCATTTTTTTTCCTGCCCACCCAGTAGATAAGCAGAACAACTAGATCCTCTCTCTTAAACATTGCCATCTTGGAAAAACAAGGAGGTGGGCCTTCTGAAACAACCCCCCCACTTTCTGAAGTAGCATCCCATCAGAGGTAAGGACAGCACCTACTGTCCTAGGATTCAGGAAAGCTCTCGAGTCCTCACTCTGGTTCAAAGGATGAGCTTAATGTGTCCGTGAGGATCCTGTTGTGGTCTCCTGTTACTCTTGTAGTTGTTTTAATCTGGGCTGAATTGTTTTGTGGGCTTTTTGCGGTTTTTGGATTGTGTGTCTAATAATAATAGAGACAGTCCTCACCTTACAACCATTTATTTACAACAGCCCTGAAAAAGCTATTTATGTTCATTTTTCACTTGCAACAATTGCAGAATCCCCATGGTCACATGATCAAAATTCAGGCACTTGGCAACTGGCATGCATTTATGATGGCTGCACTGTCCCGGGGTCATGTGATCCACCATTTGTAGCCATCCCAGCCCATTTCCAATAAGCAAAGACAATCGGAGAAGTCAAATTTGCTTAACCATCACACGATTCATTTACCAACTATGGCAAAAAAAGATCATAAAATGAGGAGCAACTAACTTAACTGCCTCACTCATCAATGGAAATTTTGGGCTCAATTGCGGTCGTAAGTCAAGGACTACCTGTAATGGGTGCCATACCAAAAATACTTTGACGGCACTTAGAGAATCTGCACATTGACAAAACATCTGTCACTTACAAAAGGCCATGCTGCTTGGATCCACACATTTATTATGCTGACACTTTACAACATCCTTGGTATATCTAAGAACTTGATGTGTATGAAGGCCAATCCCAGCTAAAGAATTGGCAGCCATGATCCCAGTTGTGTATATAATAGGAATGATAAATGTTAACATGTCCCACAGCCTGAAAAAGTTTAAGCCACAAGCTTGGAGGCAAGGAGAGAGTAATGAAAGGCATGTCATGACATGCCCATGAAAAGCACACCTCACCACACACAGACAATGAGAACAGTAATCAATTCAGAATAAGCAAGAACTCTACCTTTAAATTTTCATCACTGGTTCCAGCAATGGAATCATCTTTCAACGGTTCCATTCTTATTGCTGCTAAAGTGAAGGGGGAAAAAAAGAGATGAAGACCCAAACAAGAGGATTATACAGGTAGTCCTCGACTTACAACCACAATGGCACCTATAATTTATGTTAAATGAGAAATTAGTGAAGTGAATTTTGCCGCATTTTATGATTTTTCTTGCCACATTTGTTAAGTGAATCACTTCAGTTGTTAAATTAATAACACGGTTGTTAAGTGAATCTGGTTTCCCCACTGACTGCTTGTCAGGAAGATCACAAAAGGCGATTACATGACTCCGGGACCCTGCAACGGTCATAAATGCGAGCCAGTTGCCAAGAATTGCAATGTAAGTCATGTGACCATGGGATGCTACAATAGTTGTATTTATTTATTTATTTATTTATTTATTCGAATTTTTATACCGCCCTATCTCCCGAAGGACTCAGGGCGGTTCACAGCCAGATAAAAACATGCAAATAATACAGGTAAAAACAACAATTAAAAAACTTATTAATTAGACCAAATTAAAAATATCACTAGAATAAAATAATATAAAACCCCATTAAAAACTAAATTTAAAAACTAAAACCCTAGGCTAGCTCTGCGCAAATAAATAAATGTGTCTTAAGCTCGCGGCGGAAGGTTCGGAGGTCAGGAAGTTGACGAAGCCCTGGGGGAAGCTCGTTCCAGAGGGTGGGAACCCCCACAGAGAAGGCCCTTCCTCTGGGTGTCACCAGTCGGCACTGCCTGGCGGACGGCACCCTAAGGAGTCCCTCTCTGTGAGAGCGTACGGGTCGGTGGGAGGCGATCGGTGGCAGTAGGCGGTCCCGTAAATAACCCGGCCCTATGCCATGTATGTGTGGAAAATGGTTGTTAAGTCACTTTTCTCAGTGATGTTGTAACTACAGACACTAAATGAACTTTTGTAAATTGAGGACTACCTGTTCTGAATTTCTCCTGCTGTTTTGACTTTTTTTAAAAAAACTGACATCCTTATTCATTTTTAGCTAGGCTAGGGCATTTTTGTTGGGTAAACTTTTTGTTTATTATTCCTGTTTATTGAATAAACCAAAATTAACTCAGCAAGTCACACTAAATCAGAGGTGGGTTTTGGCAGGTTCTAACCAGTTCTGGGGAACCGGTAGCAGAAATTTTGAGTAGTTCGGAGAACCGGTAAATACCACTCCTGACTGGCCCTGCCCCCATCCATTCTCTGCCTCCCGAGTCCCAGCTGATTGGGAGAAAATGGAGATTTTATGGTATCCTTCCCCTGCCAAACCCACAGAACCGGGAGTAAAAAAATTTTGAAACCCACCACTGCACTAAATCATGATCAGAATATCCAGCTTGTGGCTGCCTATGCTGGATCAACCAACTATGGTTTCTCGCGCCCCGCCGAGTGAAACGAGATTAAATTCGCTGGCTGGACGGCATTGGCAGAGAAAGTACTGTAATCAAGGAGATCCCGATTATTTTCTCCATCGTTTCGTGTTCACAAGCACATTCAAGAATTCGTTTACCTTTACAGGGCGCTTTCTATGAGCCGAGGATTGGAAACAGAAGACGACACCGGGGAGACCGCCAGCAAACCTTCCAGAACGTCCCCAAAAAAGTGTGTGATTTGGTTTCTCAAACTTTTCTTCCGGGGCAGTGATTTGGGCGCTGGACTCAGCTCGGCAAAAGCGCGGTTCCGAAAAGAGATCCCCGCCCTTTTCCTTTTGAAAGGCGGGAAATGGAAAGCTAGCCCAGAAACGAAAGCAAAAACTAGATCGAGTTTTTTTATTTTATTTTATTTTATTTTGTCACAACAGTATATACAATCATCAACATAAACAATAACCCATCATGAGAGAAAAAGTATATATAAGTAAAAGTATAAGTATGCATATAATACGATAATGAAGGGAATAGGACAGGAACGATAGGCACTTTTGTGCTCTTATGCACAAAAAAATTTACCAGTTCCTGATAAATTCCTGGGCTTTTCTTATGGCCTTTTGGGGGCGCTCTGGATCGATCCCAGGGAGGTGGCAGAAGTAGATTCCAGCCCGCGGAAAGTGTCTGCGAAGCCGGGAAGGGATAGCATCGGGATCGTTTCCCTCTCACTGGAAAGCGGGAAAGGACTATCGGGGGTTGGATGGGATTCAAAGCTCATGAATTTAAGCCCCGTTCGCATTCCAGCCCTTATGTGAAAAGTGAGGAGCGGGGCGAGGAAAAAAAAAAAAAGAGTTCACCCAATCCAATCACTTAACCCCGGCCCAAAACGTGGGTGA